>NC_084996.1:29322905-29335405 GCF_963854185.1 Sardina pilchardus
ATGGAATATAAGATGAGGATGAGTTTATCTGAACTAGAGGATTGGGGGGTGGGGGGGGGGGGGGGTAAGTCTCATGATGTATGCACTCCATATAGGCCTAGGGTTATGTGTGTGTGTATATTTGTGTGTTTTTCTGTGGGATATGTAGGGAGTAGATGGGAATCACAATAATTACGTTGCATAGAATTAGCACACTCGAGTGAGCATGAGTCTCATCTGCTTAGGTCATTAAAGTGAGAATATTGCCTCCACCTTAGAGAGACTGCAGACGAGGCGGCAATTAATATTGTTTACTAACGAAGCATAATTAGCTGGCAAACACTGATAGCTGTGCGTGTATCAGAGGCTGCCCTCCTCGGAGTCAGCTCCTCCTTAGCACTCCATGGCAGCCATGTTTGAGACTGTTCCGGAAGAAATGACCTTCAGTGTCTTTGAGAGACTCAAGCTGCTGGGCAGGGGGCTTGGCTCTTGATCTCTTCTCATCTCCCCCTCCTGTCTGCGTGTACGTTTCTATTTTTTCCCTCCTTTTCTTCCTCTCCTCCTCCTTTCCTCTCTCTCTCACCCTGTTTCTCTATTTTCCTCCCCTCCTCTCTGTGCTGATACAGATGGACAGGGTTCCGGAGTTAGTGCCAGACGTCAAGTCTCCCCCGTCTCAAAAAGAAGCGCTTGACATTTCTGTCTCGTTCACACTGGAACATTCCCCCACCACGCCCTATTCACACAGCCACTGATTTTCAGCAGTCAAGAAATGCTACTCGATCTCTTGCTTTCTCTCTCTCTCCCTCCCTCCATCTCTCTCTCTTTCCATATCTTTCTCCCTCCATCTCTCTCTCCCTCTCTCTCTCACTCTCTCCCTCTATCTCTCTCTGTATTTCGCACTCTTTGTGCTTCTTCACAGCTTCTCCTTTCCAGGTTGATAAGAAGCTTCCTTTTTTCCCTCCTGTCATTCCTCTTCACTTCTGCTCTCTCTGCTTTGCACTCATCTATTTTTCCTCCCTCTTTCACATAGCGTGAGTGGATTAACTGCTGTAGTATAGACAGAATACCTTTGTGTGTGTGTGTGTGTGTGTGTGTGTGCATACGTGAGTACACTGTGTGTGTTTATGGTGTGTATTGCAGTGGATGTGGGAGTCATTGTTTGTGTGTACGTGTAGCAAAGTGAATGCCTGCGAGAGAGAGAAAGGGATAGAGAGAATTAAAAAGTGTGGATGAATAAAAACATAAAGCCCCTTCCTCAAATGCCACGCTCACTCCCTCTGTTTCTCTCTCTCTCTCTCTCTCTCTCTCACACACACACGCGCACACACAGACATAAACTCTTCCTTTGTCACTGTTTCTTCATTATCATCATGTCCTTTATCACCATAAAACGCTACTACTTACATTATTGATTTGATTTTTAAGAAGTTAGTATCTTAACACACGCACACCACAATCACAAAAGCCACTGGTAAAATAACCATGTCCATTTCATCTCTGCTAGAATGGCTGAGCTATGCTATGTAAATGGGCTCTTTTTTGGTCTTGAGAGCTCTGAGAGTGAGTCTAAGGTGGGTGGAGAGTGAGTCTTAGGTGGGAGTGAAGCTGAGGTGGGTAGAGACTGAGTGAGCCTGAGGTGGAGAGTGAGTCTGAGGTTGTTGAAGAGTGAGTCTGAGGTGGGTAGAGACTGAGTGAGTCTGAGGTGGAGAGTGAGTCTGAGGTTGTTGGAGAGTGAGTCTGAGGTGGGTAGAGACTGAGTGAGTCTGAGGTGGAGAGTGAGTCTGAGGTGGCTGGAGAGTGAGTCTGAGGTGGGTAGACTAGAGAGTGAGTCTGAGGTGGATGGAGAGTGAATCTGAGGAGGGGGTAGTAGAGCTGAGGTGAGTGGTGGGGGATGAGGCGACGTGGAGATGAAGATATCTGAGCTGTACCTTCACAGACGAGGGACACCACGCCACACCACTCCATTTCACAGATGACTGGCCGCTACCTGACTAATTGAGAGGTGGACGCTGGCTGATCTCCTGTGTGTTCCTGCTTGTGCTAGCCGACACACTCATCTCTCTCACACACACACACACACACACACACACACACACACACACACACACACACACACACACACACACAGCAGGCTGACCGCTCTGTGTGTGTGTGTGTGTGTGTGTGTGTGTGTCAGACATTTGTTCACCTCCTCCAGGTGGATTGAGTATCACTGTCTCTCTTTGCTCTACTGATGCCAGATTCACCTCCCTGAGCTCGTGGCATCTGAGTGATGCGATGCAGCCAACCTGACAGATGTCGCCTGCACATGTAGCAGGAGTGACTGAGTTCACCAGTCTCCCAGCTGGTGATGGGCTGGGGCTCTGCGTCACATTCTCACCACCGCTATCAACGTCGATAAAGCACAATGAACAGGACAAGCAGAGCAAAGGTAGCCTGGCTCCGGCCCTCCTATACGTACTTTAGCTCAATTATCATTTCCCTTCAGTACATCGTCTGGGTCTGCGGTATATTCGTGGGTTTTCTCAAGAGAAAAATGTGCAGGTCCAATCAGCGAACAGAGGGAGTAGCTGAGAACGATTACGTTGAGGTTGTGTGCTAGCTTGAGCATGTCACATCACGACCAAGCGTTAGCGATTGGTTTTGGCAGATCTGAGAAGCTCTGGGCAGATCCAGTAGTTTTAAACATCAACAGAGTACCCGCATTCAAGGAAGTTCACGATTGGCAATGGAAAGTGGCTAGACTCTCTGTGAATGTACGAGAGTTTGTTAGGATCAGGTTAGAGAGAAGGCACATACTAGCTCAATGTCCATCTAGTTATTTACTGGGAATCAAATGGCAGAACGTTTTGTAAACAATATGTGAATACCCCCAGAATCTTTCATCATGTCATGTCTATAATGAACTGAAATGAAACAAATATGAAAATATAAAATGAGCCCCTTTCACAATAAGATGTCACCAATAATAACCACTGAAAGACACAAGTTAAGCCTATGACAAGTTGTTATTCATGTCAAAGAGGCTGTTGTAGTTAGCAAGGCTACATTTTGTGTAGGTGTTTAGAGCAAAAGTCCTGTAACTCCTTGAAGGCTTGTTTTAGTGCTGCTTTAAGTCAGTTAGAGGGGCCGTCCGGCGGGATGGATGAGGCGTGTTCTCACCTCTGCAGTGCGTCCAGAGCGGGGCCTGTTGGCTCCTGATGACTCCTGGGTTCCTCCTGTAAGTGCTCTTAAATGGAGTCATAATTTCAGTGGCTAGAGACAGAGGAGGACATGGCTCCAAATCGATTGGTCAGTTGGTCTTTTTAAAGCCAAAAGAGATCACTGTGTGTGTGTGTGTGTGTGTGTGTGTGTGTGTGTGTGTGTGTGTGTGTGTGTGTGTGTGTGTGTGTGTGTGTGTGTGTGTGTGTGTGTGTGTGTGTGTGTGTGTGTGTGTGTGTGAAAGAATGCAGTGGCCCATGGTGCAGTTCAGCCCTTCCATAGATTTTTATACAGCTCATATACACAGTCGGGACATTGGAGAAACCATTATCCGTGAACTGTGGAAAGAGAGATAGATAGAGAGGGAGGGAGAGAGAGAGAGAGGCCAGAGGATAGAGTGTTCTAGAACATCTTTTTCTTCCCTCTGACTGCCTCTCTTTGGTTCTGCCTCCCTTTTTCAGCCTCAGTGCCTCAGTCTGTAACTAGCTCGTTATTCTCTGCCTCGGCTAGGTGAATAATCTCTCAGTGATGCACCACTGAAAAGGACATGGTTGCAAATACTACCAATGCAGTGTGTGTGGGTGTGTGTGTGTGTGTGTGTGTGTGTGTGTGTGTGTGTGTGTGTGTGTGTGTGTGTGCGTGTGTGTGTGTGTGTGTGAGACTCATCTTGAGTTCCCAGTCTTTTATGAATTTACATTAGCTTCCCAGGAGCTACTCCATTTCTTTCGGCGTCTCACTGTCTTTTTAAGGCCTCAGGACAGGTTGAACGGTGGCTCCTCAGGCAACGATTTCAAAGCGCTCGGCTGGTGAAAGAAGTCACGACAGAATATTTTGGCCTGTGAGATCTGAGAGTGAGAAGTTGAAACACACACACACACGCTGGTTAAAAAAGTCACGAAAGACTATTTGTGATTTTCTTTCTTTAATGTTGCTTTTACCCTGTAGCGCTTTGAGATTTGTTAGGAATGTGCATGGAATACACATGCGTGTGCGCACACACACACACACACACACACACACACATTCAAAATCCAGCATCCTATTGAATCCCATCTGTAGTTATGTTACGACCAAAGATTCTAGAGCGAACTACTTTAATATAGCCAACGTATTTTCCAACCAGTGACCTATCTTGCGCGTAGCGCTCTACGATCTTTGGTTATGACTGATATTTGACTGGTGTGCGACTAATGGTCAGTTAAACCACTGGAAATGACATCACTGATTGCTATCATTGAGCCGTCTTCCTCGACCCAGTTCACGCTAGCGATCTGGAGCAGAGTGGGTGTGACGGTCATTTTGACATTTCATTGATTTCCATCTTTATGGTTTTGCTTGTTGTTGTGGTGAGGTTAGTTTGTTTATTGTTTTGGTGAGGTTAGTTTGCTTGTTGTTTTGGCGAGGTTAGTTTGTTTATTGTTTTGGTGCCTCCTCTGGATGGCTTGTGTCGGCGTGTGCAGACTTGCCTGTGTAGCAGGAGGGGGGCAGAGGAGTGCAGAGTGATTTGTATGCACAGCAGACATCTCAGTCTCCTTCCTCCATGTGCTCTCTCTCTTTCACCTTCTCTCTCTCCCTCTTTCTTTTTCTCTCTCTCTCCCTCTGTCTCTCTCTCCCCAATGCCGGCATTCTTACAGTACCTTCCCTCATTTTTTGCCGCCACACTTTCTTGTTTTCTCTCCATCTCTCCTGAAGATGTCTCTATTCGTCTCTTTTTCTCCTTCTTGCGCTCTTTGTGTCTTATTGTCTGTCTCTTCCCCTCTATCCCCCTCTCTTTCTCTCTCTCTATGTTTCTCTCTGTGGGTAGATGTGTCTGTGTTTTTGGCAGGGAATGGCTATGTCTTTGAAGCTGCTGTCAAATGTATCGAGCTCCAGGGTAACTGGCGATTCATTTTGGTTTTTTTTTCCTCCCTCTGTTTGTTTGTTGCTCTGCAGACTCTGCAGCTGTGTTTGTGTGAGTGTGTGTGTCTGGATGGCTGTGTGTGTGTGTGTGTGGCTGTGTGTGTGTGTGTGTGTGTGTGTGTGTGTGTGTGTGTGTGTGTGTGTGTGTGTGTGTGTGTGTGTGTGTGTGTGTCTGTCTGGATGGCTGTGTTTGTGTGAGCGTGTGTGTCTGGATGGCTGTGTGTGTGTGTGTGTGTCTGTGTCTGTGTGTGTCTGGATGGCTGTGTTTGTGTGTGTGTGTGTGTGTGTGTGTGTGTGTGCCTTTGTATGTATTGTTCATGTGTGTATTTTTGCTCTGGGGTGAGCTATTTGTGCCCCTCCCTAAACAGATCAGTGAAATTCCAGCAGCCCCCCCTCTTCAAATCTACAAGCAGCGCCTCTCCTCAGCACCAGGGTGGCAGGGAGAGAATGAGGGAGAAAACGAAGGACACTGACAGACTAACAGAGAGACCGTAGACGAGGATAAGACAGACCACAGACAGGGTCACAGACTGACCAAATGAGAGGGGGGGAGATATTGACAAAGAGACAGAGGAGAAGAGAAAGATGGATAGAGGACAGACAGGAAAAGAGGATAGGCATATGAAGACAGAACAGGGAGAAAGAGAGATGAAGAAGCAAAGGGAAAGGAGAGGATGGCAGAAGGGGGAGAGACTCTGGGGAACAGGAAGAAGACCAAAGAGATAGAGGAGAGTGGCAGATGACCAAACGGACAGAGAGAGGATGGAGAGAAGTGGTGTGTGTGTGTGTGTGTGTGTGTGTGTGTGTGTGTGTGTGTGTGTGTGTGTGTGTGTGTGCTGTGTGTAGAGTGAAAGTGTCAATCTGATTTCAATCTTTTCTGGAAGAAATTTGCCTGGTGGATTTAAATAAAGAATTCAAGTGTGTGTGTGTGAGAGAGAATTGTGTTTCTGTGTGTAAATATTTTCCTTTTTTGAACTTGTGTTGTGAGAAGCCCAGTCGTGTACTGGACACAGGAGGTGGCCACACTAACGCGCTGGTGTCTGTCCCCGCTGTGGTGTTGTAACTCAGTCACAGTGTGAGTCATATAATAGATAGCACAAGAGGAAATGGGTGGAACCTAAACTGATTTATCCGGAAGAACTCACGCTGGTCCACACTGGGCTTGGTTGGTAGAATAATACATGTGTACCATCCAAGCCTGGTTAACACTGATCAGACAATGTCAGCGGATCCATTCAAAAGCACTAACTTTGAGCAGATGCCAGTGGTTTCAGCCCAACTCTACAAGTGTTGGTGAATTCCTACTCTCTCAAGGTGACAGCCAGCTGATGAAGGTTATTTTGGATGGAGGTTTTGCTTCATCGCTGATGGCTGGTGCTCAGCCCCTGCATTGACTCTGATGCTGTTCTTTATGTTCCTGATTGGTCTCTTGTGTCGATGCTGTTCCTGCAAATTCAAAACCTCGGTCTAGGTGGTCCTTGATGGCTGCAGTGCTGACATTGTTGATTTTGTTCCTTTCATGGTCCTGGTGGTCAAAAACAAACTGCTGCCTCACTCTCTCTCTCTCTCTTTCTCTCTCTCTCTCTTCCCACACTCCCTCATTCTCCCTCTCTCTACCCCTGTTTCTGTCTCTCCTTCCCTGTTTGAATAGACCTGCGCGCCAAATAAATAGCCCCTGTAAAATTATTTTATTAGCCATTGCACAATTAGCCTGCCAGCTGAACAGGAGCTTTTGGTGTGGATCTATCCATGTTTTTGATTTGTCATCCATCCTAGAGAACATTGGATGTTGTTTTCTTTCATTATCTCTCCATCATTCTCTCTCTCTCACTCTTCTCTTGTCTTTCCACCTCTCCTGCCTCTTTATCTAGTACTTAGATTCCAACAATCTCCTCTGCTGCCTTTGTACTGTAGCTCTCCCTCTCTCTCTCTCTCTCTCTCTTTCTCCCTCTTTCTATCTTGGTCACTTATCTTTTCTCTCTCCCTCCCTCCTGGTTTTTCTTCCTCCTCCAGCTTCTCTTTGTCTCTTTGGATAGATGCCGGCGTTCAGCGCAGTAGTGCAGAGGAAGACAGTGACTAGTGTACAGAATCGTTGGGTATGGGTGTGTTTCATTGTTTTTGGAGAGAGGAGAGAGAGAGATAGATAGATAGAGAGAGAGAGAGAGAGAGAGAGAGAGAGAGCATGCACATCATTTCTCATGGCACTGTTACTATTAGTCATTTATTCCCCCTTTCCCTCAATGTTCTCAGTGTTCTCATTGTTATGGTACAAACCGTTATGCTGTTTTGTTTAGTGCATTGGCAACACTGTAACTTCAGTTATGGTAATAAAGCAATGCTGAGTTGAGAGAGGACCAGTGGTGCGCAATATGCAGGACTATACCCACTTAAAAAGCATCTCCCTCCCAGTATACCCACTTCACATAGGCAAGGATAGGTATTAACATGTGGGCTTGATCACAGTATACCCACTACAGCTAACTACACCAATGGAGAGGATATACTGTACAACTGCTGCAGCTATAGACTGTAGTATACTGGAAGTATATACTGTATACAGTCTATGGCTGCAGCTAATAGAGTAGGCAGAGTGAGCCATGGAAAGAGGGAGATGCCAAAGAACAGATAAATGGAGGTGGAGAGATGGAGGGAGAGAAAACAGAAGGAGAGGAGTAGAGAGAATGGGTTAAGAGGAAGATGCTGAGGGACAGACCTAAGGGAGAGAGGTGGAGAGCTGCAGTATCAGGGTGGTGGTGGTGGTGGTGGTGGTGGTGGTGGCGGTATTGGGAGGCTGCTCCTGCAGTGAGCTCCAGGGAGACGAGAGAGAAAAGTGGGGCAGCGTAGACATTGAGATGGGAGAGCTCCCTCTCCCTCTCCCTCTCTCACACTCTCTTTTTCTCTCTCTCTCTCTCTCTCTCTTTCCATCCCTCGATTACACCCCTGCTTACACACCCAAACCTTCATTTGACAACACACCAGGTGTCAACACGCCTTCAGACGGCAGGTCGTCTCTCCTGACCATGACAATCTGCTGACAGCCGTCCCAGCGGGGCAGCTCCAACGCCGAGAGTTCATTATGGCAGCCGGCCAGCGCTGTCCTGCTGCATGGACCAATAACAGGAGACAATCAAGTCTCAGTTTGATCTGATCCGATGGGCTTTTGAATGGGGCCCCTTTTTGCTGGCAATGAGCCCAGTTGATATTTCATTTTAAAGTCTAAGTATCAGCGTTAATCAGGATAGGAAAGTACTTTTTTTTATTTGGAGATTGGTAGGTTTTATTCAGCTGTGTGAACAAGAGATGTTTACTTTTTGCTAGTTTGCTGACGGATTTGTTTGAATGATTTGTTTATTGATCTTTTATATTCACATAGACACACACACACACACACACACACACACACACACACACACACACCCTCTCTCTCTCTCCTGGGACTGGGAGATGTTTGCATTTATGTGCAGGGATTCTAATGACGTAATTTCCGAGTTAATGTATTTAATTTCTCAAACAAACACTAAACAAAGCCTGCATTAATTACTTGATATGATATTACATTCTTATCATCACATACTCACACAGAAGTAGACTATGAAAACAAATCTCAGGGCTTCACCGGCAACACAGACTTAAGTGGCGTCGAAACCGTCTGCAGTCTTATCAATAATGACTGAACGGGTTTTAGCAGCGATTGCACCATCCATGTGTTTCCATGGAAACAGACCATGGAATGCTGTAGCTGTGTGCGTGTGTATGTGCTTGTTTGTGTGTGTGTGTGTGTGAGAGAGAGACCTGAGTGTGTTGCAGTTGAACACTCACTCTGGTTGATGTCACCGCGGTGGGATGGCCCAACTGAATAGTTGCTTAGCAACAACAGAGAGATTGTGAGCATGACAGAGGAAGAGAGAGAGACTATGGGCGAGCGAGCGAGGAGAGAGAGAGAGAGAGAGAGAGAGAGAGAGAGAGAGAGAGAGAGAGAGAGAGAGAGAGAGGCATAGAGAGAGAGAGAGGCATTTTGCTGGGAGGTGTGGCCTAACCTCAGCAACTGTTGTCAGAGCTATAGCCTGGAGTGCATGTGCATGCGTGTGTGTGTGTGTATGTATGTGTGTGTGTAGGTGCATGCTTGCGCATGCTGTTCCAAACGAGTAAGACTGTGTGACGGTGCGCGTGTTTGAGTGTCCGAGAGTGCGAAGGATTAAGCTCGTCTAGCCCGTGAGGATCGCTCCCACTCTCTCTCTCTCTCTCATTCATTCTCACTCACTCACTCTCTCTCTGTCTACCGTGTGGATTCCTGCTTCCAATCTCACTGGGATATACGGAGAGCAGTGCGGAATACTGACACAGACGCTGCTGCCGCTGCCGCCGCTGACATCTTCCTCTCCGACCCTCACCTGTTGGACTGGACTAGCGGGTCTAGGGCAGTATACCGGCGCTTCGGAAGACTGGACCGTGGATGTCGGTGGCCAACGGAGGACTGGCCGTTCTAGCCCCCTGTGGCAGAGGCGATGGCTCGGCGCTAACCGCGTTCGACAGGGTGAGCGAGAGACGCGGAGTCGGCGGGCTCGGCTCATGTGTGTGGGGACAGAGAGAGAGGGAGAGAGAGAGAGAGGGGGAAGAAGGGGGGAAAACAGAGAGATAGAGGGAGGGTGAGAGAGGGAGCACTGAGGCCAAAGTCCATTGTTCCTCTCACTGTGTGTGTCATGTCGGCTCTCTCTGTGTTTCTCTCTCTTTGGCTCTCTTGCTGTGGATATGTGTGTGTGTGTGTGTGTGTGTGTGAGAGAGAGACTGATGCTGACAGTTCCCCTCGCTGCTCTGTAGGTCCTTATTGCCTGTGCAGGTTTTCTGATTAGAACTGCTCTGTGTGAGAGAGCCCGTGGGACTGTTCGACCTTTGAGGCATTTGCACTGCCCCACTGGGGAGAAACACTTCAGTAACACTCTCTCTCTCTCTCTCTCTTTCTTTCTCTCTCTCTCTCACTCTGTCAGAGTACCTCAGAGACCACTGAGGGATTTTGGGTATCCTCTTTTGAGTGTATAGAGCCGATGGCATAGCACTGTTCTGTCTGTGTTGAAGAGGGAAGTAGTTTTTTTTCCTAATGGGGTGATAGGAAAAGGCGTTGTCTGTAAATAAACTTATTTCCTTTAATTCTCCACCAGGAAGGGAGGAGGTGTGACGGTGCCTTGAGTTTAAAGCGTGTTTGTAAATGAGCCGTGTTGTTCAGGGTAAACAGCTGCACTGAAAGTGGAGCAAAAGAAAACTCCCTGTTGGACTTGAGGGGCGAGTTGTGTTGAATAGCAGGAGGGAATCCGTTAGAGGCAAAGGGGGTCATGCTATTGAAATGCTAATTTGTGTGTGTGTGTGTGTGTGTGTGTGTGTGTGTGTGTGTGTGTGCGCGCATCGTTAAGTGTGCATGTCGTATGCTCGTGGGCGTGAGAGATTGTCGCACACAGCCTCACCCCAAACGCTGGTGACCTCATATTTACCAACTCTGTTCAGCTCCTCCGACCCCAAACACACAGCACACAGTGCTGTCGTTTGTTCTATTGGACGCATGATCAGCTTCTTGGCCACTGATCTGTCTGAATTTCATATTCCATCAGTTAGTTTTGTGAGTTTTTCCTCAGAGGATTATTCAGTTATTGACAGTGTGTTGGGAAATATTCATGATTCTGAGCTCCGCTGGCATCGTCAGCATACAGGAAGGGTCTCATCTGGTTTAGAGTCTCGCTTTATCTGTGTTTATGTGTGTGTTTACAATGGAGGGACTTTTGGAGTGAACGAAAAAGTCTATAGGGAGGGGAGAGACAAAGTCTGGCCTCTGAAGTTGACTGTGATTGGGACCTTGGTGATTGATGTGTGTGTGTGTGTGTGTGTGTGTGTGTGTGTGTGTGTGTGTGTGTGTGTGTGTGTGTGTGTGTGTGTGTGTGTGTGTGTGCGCGTGCATGCGAGCATGTGTTAAGGGTGTGTGTATGTGTGTGTGTGTGTGTGTGAGTGGTGGGGGTGGGGAGGCGGGGGTATGAATACAGCTGATATATAGCAAAGGGGTGTTGGAGAAGGGGGGGGGGGGGTTGCTCAGCAAACAATAAGAGCCTCATGTGTTTTTTGGGGGAAGGAAGGGGGGGGGGGGGGGAGTTGGTCGTCTCCCAGAAAGCATAAGAAGAGGGTGGGGTGTAGGGTAAAGGAGACCCTATGCGCCAGTCTGACAACCACCTGCTGGTTGCGTCTGGCCTGTTGCAGACACCCGAAGTATCAGTGCTCTCTCAGTGACGGCCCAGAAAGCAGTCTTTTTGGTCTCGGGGAAAAGGTCAGTCAACAATGGCCCGGGCGTGCATTGAGATTCCTCTTTCTTGGCCGGTTGTCTGAAGAAGAGCCTCCGCCACCAAGGGCTGCTTTGTTTGGCTTCCGTCACTTTAACCAAATGCTCGGGCTGGTTAAACTTTAACTGCGGTGGGCTTGGCAGCACGTCACCAGGCTGTGATAAGGCTGCGGGAGCTTTAGAATGTGGTAGCGTGGTGGAGTTCAATGGGAGCCCTATTGTTGTGTACTGTGTTATCTGGCTGGACTGGAGCTGCATATCAAACTGTTGCTCACCAGGGCTTCTTCCTCCTCTGATATAGTGGCACACTGCAGGGGGATTAAGCATTATTATGATCGTGCCATGAGGCAGCGTAAGGGCATATTGACTTTTTTTTTAATTGTGTCTACATAAATGTCATCTTCCAGTGTCCTCACGAAGGTTATGGATTCAAAACAAATCTTCAAGGCTTTCATCCACACACACACACACACACACACACACACACACACACACACACACATGCCCCACCCTCTCTCTCTGTCCCTGTCTATATCTCTGTGTGTAGGCTGACAGGGCGGATATCGATCTTTTGTGATTTGCAGTTTCTTCCTTTTATTGTTATAGTGCGACGAGCAGGCGCTCTCTTCTTCCCAGAGGCTTGTGTCTTGACGCTCAGACAGAGGCATAATTCAGTGTTATGGTTTGGAGTGGGAGGGTAATTGCTGTTCATTGGCATTCTGTTGTGTGGAAGGGTGAGCTGTTTGGTTGCCAGGTGCCTTTGTGAGCACTGATTGCTCTTTTGGCCTATTAAAATGGGCGTTGTTTCAGAGCAGGCTGCTGTTGTTGTTGTTCTTCTTCTTGTTCTTCTTATTATTATTATTGTTAGTGTTGGGTTTCCTTGTAGACCTTTTCAATATGATGTGTGGCCTGACAGAGGTTGAACTGACTGCCACTATAACTAATTGTCAATGGGGGGACACCGGGTCCGTGAGTAAAGCACTCCGTTCGAGCAGGGTAAAAATAGGTTTAGAAGACTACATTTGTTCAAAATGTCTCATGTCTATATTTTACAGTTCTTTTTAGTCATGTTGATTTGTTGATTTGCTTTTTATCATCTTTTTTA
>NC_084996.1:29342905-29352905 GCF_963854185.1 Sardina pilchardus
GTGTGTGTGTGTGTGTGTATGGTGTGTGTGTGTGTGTGTGTGTTTGTGTGTGTTGGTGTACACACGTGTGTTTGGATGTGAGTGGCAGAGTGACAGAATAAGAGACGAACGGTGCGGGGGTGTCAAGACATGTCTGGCATGACTCAGCAGGCGCACACACACACACACACACACACACACACACACACACACACACAGACAGACACAGACACACCACACAAACACAGCACTACACAAACACAAGGGCAGATGCAAGAGCGGCATCATTCACAAGTTGGGTTCAAAACTGTTTAATAGAAAATTCTTCTCTCCTCGTTTCACCCACTCCATCTTTCTCTTTCTTTCTCTTTCTCTCTCTTTCTCTCTCTCTCTTTCATTTCAGCTGCAGGGAGGTTGTTTTTGGTGGCTGAGCGTAGTCCAAAAGATGTGTTACAGACCAATAAATCCCGATCTCAAACCAACCGAGCGCCCTTCCCTGAGGGCTTTCTTTCTTTCTTTATCTTTTTTCTTCTTTCTTTCTTTCTTTCTTTCTTTCTTTCCACTGTCATCCCCAATCTCTCTATCCCTCCCCTTTCCCTCACTCTGGTCATCTCAGGAGGTGTGATGGTAAATGAAGCTGTGCCGGTCTGTGCTGGCTGTGGTGTGTGTGATGATGGGAAAGATGGGGGAGGTCTGAAGGTCTCCTCTGGCTATGGTGTGTGTGTGTATGTGTATATATATATGTGTGTGTGTGTGTGTGTGTGTGTGTGTGTGTGTGTGTGTGTGTGTGTGTGTGTGTGTGTGTGTGTGTGTGTGTGTGTGTGTGTGTGTGTGTGTTTGCGTGTGTGTGTGTGTGTGTGTGTGTGTGTGTGTGTGTGTGTGTGTGTGTGTGTGTGTGTGTGTGTGTGTGTTTGCGTGTGTGTGTGTGTGTGTATGTATGTGTGTGTGTGTGTGTGTGGCTGGTCGTGGTGCTCTCAGGATGCGTGTGTGGTCCAACAGCCTATAACTCAGGGCTTTAATGAAGCAGCCTTTAAATACAACCCAGAGAGACATCAGGGACCGAGGGAGGAGTTTTATGTCTGTACACACACACACACACACACACACACACACACACACACACACGCACACACGCACACACGCACACACGCACACACGCACAAATACACTGAAATTGTATGATGGATAGGCGGAAAGAGACATTGATGGAGGAGATAGCTGATAGGTTGTTGAAATATTTGTAAGATCATTTTGGAGAGCAGGAAAGTGAAGATCTCTCATCTCTCATCTATCCCATTGTCTCTCTCATTCTCTCTCTTTCTCTCTCTCTCTCTTACACACACAATCACACACACACACACACACACACACACACACACACAGAGAGAGAGAGAGAGAGAGAGAGAGACACTTTCAAAACACACCCAGACATCTAATAAAAGAGTCCCATAAATTATAATCAGAAGTGTCCTTGTTTGTGATGTAGATGGCATTGGGAGCAGCAGATGTGTCCTTCCGTGTCCTCCCTTTGAAATGTGACGTGCATTTCAAGTAGGCGACGGCCGAAAAAGCCCTCGCTCTTTCAGTGTGTTAGTAGTACGCTAGTGTTATGGTCACTCCTTACAGACATGAGGTTCTCCTGAATGTACTGTACTGACCACTCTCGATTTCTTAATGTCCTCTGTGGCATGTCTGACCCTCTTTCTGTGTTGTTACATGTGATCTTGGCCAGACATATGGATAGATGTGCATCTACACCTGGATGTAGAATCACATCATATTTGTTTTATAATTAATACAAATTAATTATATGACATTAAATAATGTTTACACACACAATGGTGCATAATGGTGTGTGTAGAGGGGACATTTAGTAATTTCACCACCTTACATCATCGCTTTGCAGTATTGGGGAGATTATAAAACTGTCGTATCACACACACACACACACACACACACACACATATTCACACCACAAACAAATCACCCCCACACAAGCTGACTGTGAGTCATTCTTATCCTGTTTGATATATTCGGCTCTCTCTTTATCTCTTCTTTCTTCTCTGTTGATATTTACTCTGTCTCTTCTTCTCTCACACGCTTTGTCTCCTATTTACGGTCTCTTCTTCTCTCACACACTTTGTCTCCTTTCTCCTCCTTTCTCTCTGTTGATATTTATCTCTTTCCCATCAGTCTTCCTCTGTCTCTCTCACTCTCACTCTCTTTTTTCTCTGTTGATACATTCTTTCTCTCACTCTCTTTCTCTTCCTCTATGTTGATATTTACTCTGTCTCTCTCTCTTTCTCTCTCTCTCTTTCTGTCTCTTGATATTAACCCTGCCTCTCTCGTGCGGTCTCTCTCACTCTTTCTGTCTATAATTGATATTTATTCTATGTCCCTCTCTCTCTCATTCAGACACACTTTCTTTTTATCTGTTGATACATTCTCTCTCTCTCTCTCTCTCTCTCTCTTCCTGTCTCTTGATATTTACCCTGCCTCTCTCTCGCGGTCTCTCTCACTCTCTTTCCATCTGTTGATATTTATTATATGTCTCTCTCTCACACACACACTCACACATACATTCTCTCTCTCTCTCTCTCTCTCTCTTGATATTTACCCCCGGTGTCTCTGTCTCTCCTCTCTTCTCTCTGTAGCATGGTGAGCAGGGTCTGGGAGCTCCCATCATCATGTGCACGCGCCCCTACCCCGAGTGTCAGCTCTACCCGCAGGAGGACGGCCTGGGAGGGCGCGATTCCCACGAGTCTGACATGGACAGCGCCGCCGACAGCGGCGCCGGCTCGGAATCCTCCGACGGCGGTCGCCACGATGACAAGGACGAAGGGCTAGGGGGTCTCTTCCTGCCGGCTAAGAAGTCAGTTTAAATCAACTATTTCTTTTTGAGCTGATGTTTTAGGTAGTGTGTGTTTTTTGACATGCTGTTAGTATACATTCACTGCGATTTGCATTGGATATCATTAAAGGACACGTTGACTATTTGAGTGACACGTAAGTGAGTTTTATTGAAAATCTAATACTGCAGCTTGAAGCAAAAAGGCTAATCTGAGGCCCAGATTTTAGTGATGTATTACTGTAATGTATTAATGCGCAGAGACACCGAATGGAACAGGGCCTCATCCAGGCCTCATCTGGGCCAGGTGATCGCCACTGTCGGCTGCACCTACTGTACAGTAACTGCTGACTCCACTGCCTTATGATGGTATTGAGCGTCTACAGTCTTGGCTTTTTCCCCTTACATCGGGAGGAGCAGTAAAAGGAGACTTACTGGCGGTGTTCGAGGGGCTAATTACACTCAAATGTGTTTACATTTTGAGTCGTTATGGCCAAGGATATTTCCTGTTTGTTTTAGCAGCCAGATGATGCGTTCCTCATTAAAGATAACGCCCCTGCTTCTGCTGCCATAGAGAATTGAATAAGAGTAGCTTAGGTCAGCTCATACACAGCTGTATGTGTTCCTCTGTGCGCAAACACACGCACGCACGCACGCACGCACACACACATGCACACGCATGCACGCACACACACACACACACACACACACACACACACACACACACACACACACACACACACACACACACACTCACACACACACTCACACACACACACACACACACACACACACACACTGCCATGCTCTCTCACACACACAACGACAACAACAGAAATAACACATTGCATTTATAAAGTGCTTTGCAGGGTCACCAATAATGCAGTGGTAGGTTTGTAGGTCTGCTATCAGGAGGTCTCCTGGGCTGCCATGGAACCTCAGCTCTGATGATTTATTGCGGAACCCCTCTCTGACCCGTGCTGAAACGTCCCCTCTTGTGTGTTGGCCTCTCAGCTCTGGTCAGCTGATCCCGTCGGCGTCTGCGTCCGTCATCTCCACCGAGGAGCAGTTCGAGGACTATGGCGAGGGCGAGGACGTGGACTTCACTCCCAGCAGCCCCTGCCCTGACGACGAGACGCGCACCAACGGCTTCTCGGACCTCGGCTCCTCGCTACCCTCCAGGTGACTTAGAGGACACACACACACACACACACACACACACAATGAAAACCACAGTGGTTTTCATAAAGTCCATTTTCCTTTCGTTTAAGACCATTAAGAACCATTAAGAACCTTTTAGAATCTCTGAAATCCTTTATGTTCTATTGATTGCATTGGTCAGTGTTCTTCTTCTGACTTGCTGAATGTTATGGTTCTTTGACATCTAACAAGCATACTGTACTTAGGCACACACCATAATGCTGTAGTCCTGTTGTCCCCTAGGTCCTCACTTAACAAAACAAAAAAACATAACCTCGATGACCCTCTTAAGATCCTTTTTGTTCTGCTGGTGCTGTTAGTCAGTGTTCTCCTCTGACTGATTGAGCGGTTCTCTAATGGTTCTCCTCCCTGCTGCCGCCTGTGGTTCTCAGTGCGGGTCAGACCCCTCAGAAGATCCGGCACTTGTACAACAGCGAGCTTCTGGACGTCTACTGCTCCCAGTGCTGCAAGAAGGTCAACCTGCTCAACGACCTGGAGGCCAGACTGAAGAACCTCAAGGCAAACAGGTACACACACAGGGTTGCAGTGGGCTCTTGACTTGTTTGGCAATATATTAACACACATTACATTACATTACATTACCTTTGGCTGACGCTTTTTAACCAAAGCGAACTTAGAACAAGGTAAAAACATTTAAGCTTTTAAGAGCACTTCTAACAACAAATTAAAAACCACAATAAGTGCATCAATGAGTGTAATAAGTGCATCAATGAATTGTCTGTAGTAGTGCTATGAGAGGAGAAGAGCTGGGTTTTCAGACATTTTTTGAAGATGGCGAGGGATGTCCCTATTCTAGTAGGAACAGGTGCGTCCAACAAGGGACGACAGATGAGAAAAGTTTGGATTGGCCTTAGCGTGCTGGCGGTAGAGCTAGACGTACTGTATCTAGAACATAAAAAATTCTGAGTACAGAGTATTCCAAGATCTTTTTACTGGCAAGCTGTTCCCGTCTCATCCTTGTCAGAAAGTTAATGTTCATACACACCTTGACAGCTCAGTAATTAACCACAGACCTTGTTCACCATAAGGGAAATCTAAGCTTTTTTTAGTCCTGTAATATTCAGTGCAGTCCACGTTCATCTGCTAAATACCCCCCCCCCCCCCCCCCCCCCCCACACACACACACACACACACACCACCAACACCACCCCCAGTCGCTCTGACTCATGCTCATGCCTCATTACAGAAAGGCAAAGTGTGGGTACAGCTCAATTTGAGCTCTAATTAATCAGCAGTTGCAGCAACACTTTTAACACACTTTACATTTGAGCTTGAAATGATGTGTGTGTGTGTGTGTGTGTGTGTGTGTGAGAGAGAGAGTGTGCGTGTCCATATGCTTCATAATGTCTCTGTGCCTCCTGCTGTGCTGATAAGCAGTATAACTTGGGCAGTTGATGTTAAATGAGCAATGGAAAAGAGAAGAACGTGTGGCTCAGGAGTGTATATGTTACTGGGCAGAGAGCTGTGTATACTGAGGCTGTCTCTATGTGTGTGTGTGTGTGTGTGTGTGTGTGTGTGTGTGTGTGTGTGTGTGTGTGTGTTTGGGTAGATGGGTCTTGATTTAGGGCAGCATTTATATCCTGCTGGCTGACTTTTCTCTAACACACACACACACACACACACACACACACACACACACTCACGCATGCACACAAACACACACATAAAATTCTTAATGGTGGAAGGGCTTTATTCGTATCTGTGTCCATGGTTACTACAGTATCCCAGTTTACGAGGCTCTTTTCTTTTTTCAGTGTGTTTGTGTGTGTGTGTGCGTGTGTGTCTGTGTATGTGTCTGTGTGTGTGAGAGAAAAGGAAAGAGTATGTTCATCAATCTTTTCCTTCTTAGATTCTTGAGGAAATTCTTGATCCTCATGGCAAATTCTGAGCACACTGAGGGACATTCTGATATCTTTTTTCGCAAAGGGCTCTCTGTCTTGCACTGTTGGTCTTTGCTTGTCGCGTCGTGTTTGGAATGAACCCACTCAAATGTTCTCCACTAGGCTGCATGTCTGCAGGGAAGGCGTAGTGGGGGGAGGGGAGGGGGGGGTCCTCTGCTCCAAATCCGTGGGTCCTCCACCGCTAAGCAGCTTCGCGAGTGGCACTCCAATCTTAATGGCTAAGCTGAGGTCTATTCATGAGCAACTCAACAAGCCCCACTGCTTGTGATCCTCGTTCAAAACGCAGACAGATAAGAGGAGAGGAACTAGCTGCCATCTCCACTTCAAAAGCAACAAAATTCAAGTGATTTAGCATTAGCCTCCCTCCATAGGCATAAAATGGCGGCGTTATGTGTGCATATGAAGGATTAATAGCCTCGTCGCTCAGCGCTCCTGGTAATTTGGCTGGCTTTAATTGCGAGCGCAATTTTAGTGTAGAGAGGGAGCCATTCATCTGAAGCCCAGATATGCGGAGAGCTTGTGGTATCCCTGGTGATGATTCTCATCCTCAATCACAGACTGTAATAGTAAGCCAGAGGATTGAAGGTGTGTGTGTGTGTGTGTGTGTGTGTGTGTGTGTGTGTGTGTGTGTGTGTGTGTGTGTGTGTGTGTGTGCTTACTGCAGTGCCTGCATGGCCTTTGGGAATGGTTGGGTTAGCAGCATCCCTTTACACACACACACACACACACACACACATTCACACACACATGCACACACACATGCACAGACCGTAGAGTCGTGCCTGTAACACCCCACACAGGCGTGACAGTGACAGACGAGATCAGGCCAGTTTTACCCGAGGCCTGTGTGGTGATGGTGACGATGATGTTGATGATGATGTAACAGTCAAAGGAGTTTACCGATAGAGTGACGTGTGTCCCCTAACGTTGCGTAACACTCCCTGGTGACACCCCACCTGCTATATTTAGCCTGAACAGGTGCGCTATTTTCGCCCCACTCCACCTCTGCTTAAGTGGAGTGATTATGAGAGTAATCCCCAGGCCCAGCAGGAAGCTTAGGGCTCAGGGCCAACATGGGGGACGAGAGGCTGGCTAGTCGCTAGGGTTTCCAGTAAGCTTACTGTATCTGTTTCTGCCACTGAACAGCCGCCGTTCCATTTTGGCTCAAATGCACACTAGGTGGCTCTTATATGTGAAGGTAGTGTGGCGCGGGAGCTGGCTGCCAAGGGTAACGTTACAGCATATGGACTTTACCCATATAAGCTCAACTCAGAGTTGAGTGCAATTTTGAGAAAATGTAGAATTGAATACAGAATTCAATAACTACCATTTCAAAAAATCTATTGGAAAATTGTTTAAATTGGGTAGATAATAGTTTGTTATCTTTATTATTTTCATTATTATTATTATTAGTAGTAGCAGTAGTAGTTCTTTTATATGTGGATATCAGATAGTCCTTGTTAATTCTCAATTCACAATGTATGGAATGGAATCCAACTTTGGCAAGGACAACAGTAGAGGAAGTGCAGATGATAAACAAAACTGAAGATGAGATGTACACACAGAGGTATTCAAGTAAATGCAGGTGACAAAAGAGAGAACAAAGAACGAGCATGTTCTATGACTGTTTAGTCAAAAATAAAACTATGGTGGGACACAGTGAGTGCTTCCCTTCATTTTTACGGATTAGAGGAGGATGTCTCAGAGTCTCCCCTTCTCTTTGCCATCACGTCGTGATTATAGTAGACAGGTGAGGAGGTGCAGTATCGGCTGTGCTGTCTCACCACCTATGACACACACACACACACACACACACACACACACACACACACCACGCACAGTCAGAATCACACAGGGTGACATGTCCTGTTTGTTTTCACCTACAGTGCAGCTTGTCAGTTTTAATTCAGCATGGATCCAGTGGCCTAAGCAGCAACAGGTTGCATTAGGCTCATCTGAGGCAGGGAGTGTGGGTGTACCAGACATATCATATCTGACATTTCGCCTCTCAGACCCCATTATCCATTACTGTCCCAGTGAAACCGTTTGTTTATGGCTGCACAGAGAGAAACAGGAATTCTGATTGAATTTGAACCTTCTGTCTAGCCTGGCTAGCGCCTACCACTTCTCAAATGAGACGTGGTCTGGCAACCAAATGTTAATGTTCTCGTATTGGAAAAAATGCCCTGATCCATTCATTGGGCGCCACGGATGTCTATCAAATGCGTCGGTGCATAGCTCATCATCGTCTTGCTTTCCCCCCTGTGCTGTGATTGGTCCCCTATCTCAGTCAAAAATTAGGACAGTAGTTTCCAGTCTCAGCAGCATGAATGAAATTGCACGCAAGGCAGCATGGGAACATCTCTATGCCTCTAATTTTTGTTGTTTTTGCATCAGTCTCATGTTTTTTTCTCTGTCTACTTTTCTTTCAGCCCCAACAGAAAGATATCCAGCACAGCATTTGGACGGTAAGTTCTCCCCTGACCTATGAGCAGCACCCACAAGCACTTCCTCTGAATAAACCTGTTGTGGGGAGTGGGGGTGGCTGAGTGCTAATGTTTGTGTAGCGTGTAGCGTGACTCTATGAGAAGACCACTGTTAGCGTTAGCCTTTTATTGATTCATCAGCTTAATTGGCCCTACAAGTCCGAACACTTCACCTGCCTCACTTGAGTTCACAGTCAAGATGATGACAAATAGCTTTTATGAGGGCAGAGGCATACTGGGCACTTCATTAGGCCTAATTAATGTCTCTAATTAATGGGCTTGCGTAGGCCCGGGTTGTTTACTATGGGGATGGTGTCCCGGCGGTGGATGTTGACCTGATGGTTACGTCAGACTGCATAACAGTGCACTTTGAAGATACAAAACAGCGGAATTCAAATGGTCTCTGGACTAACCCAGATAAAACTGCAGAGGAAGGTGAAGAGATCTTAGACAGTTTTGGAGAGTCTGTAGGATTTTTAAGATGATGGGGTCAGCATGTTCTCTTATCTGGTGTTTTTTTCATTCTGGAGGATAAGAAAACCGTGACTATATTCTTAGATCTCTGTTCTGTGTATTTTCCTTTTTTGTCTGTGGACTTTAGACCAGGGACTTAGATAAACATGAGACAAACTTGAATTAATGCACAACCATTTTTGTATTCATCTATACATCTGTTTTGACTTGATGGATGATCCATGCATGACCCCACTTTTAGTGTCTTGGCAGCCAAATTGCAATTAAAAGCGGGAAAAGTTTGAAGGTCACTGAGGAAATGGGACAAAGTAAACACACCATTTTTTTTGGTAATTTCTCTAAATTTGGTGTGCATCCAAAGAATGTGGTGCTGATTGTGTGTATCAAGTTTAATTGGACCCGTCTGGAAGATATTGGTAATCTAATAATTAGGAGCAATGAATCACAAATCTGAGTAATGTTTGTTGATGTGATCTGTTGATGTTGTATGTGACATTTGGATGGATGACTTCTAAGGAGATAATTTACTTACAAATGTTTAGGTGGAAAATCTGGAAATGGACAATGATAGATTCAGATTTTTACAGTGAATGCGGCATTGAACGATTTTTCGTGGAATCTCTAAAACATTCCTAGTATGGATAGAAGTGCCATGAACTTTAGACTTCATGGCCTTCTCCCCTTTGCTGTTCACAAACAGGAACAATTGGTCTACTTTTATCTACCTGTTATAGTGCCTTCCTACAGTACATGTATTGGTTTTCTGTATTCCTCTCTGCTTCTCCTTCCCTCTCTCTCTCTCTCTCTCTCTCTCTTGCTCCATGTCCTCTTCCTCACCCTCCTTTTCCTCTGTGCCCACAGGCAACTCTTCCACCACAGTAACTTCAGCAGCAGCCACGGCAGCACAGAGGACCTGTTCAGAGACAGTATCGACTCCTGTGACGTGGACATCACAGAGAAGGTATGTTGCTCCCTGGCACTCCCTGGCACTCCCTGGCACCCCTGGCCCTTCTCCTCTCCTCTGGCATCTGTGCCCTATGCCCAAGGGAGGACTACACTGAACATACCACTTAGAGATACACTGAATGTAT
>NC_084996.1:29355405-29368365 GCF_963854185.1 Sardina pilchardus
AACACCTGCAGCTGTTTAAGCTGGAGTCGGAGCGTGGACGTGGGCGGGGCTCAGCAGCCGGCCTATCAGAGTACAACGCCAAGACCCGGGAGATTGAAATGGAGCATGAGGTCAAGCGCCTCAAACAGGTAATAATAAGGTCACACCTGTCTCTTTTTTATTTTATTACACTCAACAATAATAATTATAACACCTATAATAACACAACATAATTTAACATGTTGTAACATGTTTAGGCACTCACAAAGGTTATATGTTTTAAAAGCATTTAATCTCACATGGCAATTCAGTGAGAACATGCCTACGCATAATAGCCTTCATCAACTTTTTCCAGTGTTAAAATGGGGCTGGAACCATATTGGAGGGGATGTTGGATATTTCACCAGAGAGCAAGAATTTTTGATTTCACCACTGGATGAGTTTTCCCAGATCCCATCACTTATGTAACTAGCTTTTGGCTCCGTCGCCAGTGCATCATCGGAGGGTTTGGGAGTGAGGTTTTGTTTTCAGACATGTGAAACTCTAGAACCTTTTTGATGGGATCGCCAGAAAGGCACACTTGTTTATGTGAAATGGAAGCTCCCAGGCAGTTCATGAGAGAGCTATGAAGTAAATGTACTGTAGTGTAGTTAGCTGCTAGCATGTGAGTTGTAATTGTGTGTTACTAGCTTTTGGGTCAGAAGCTAGACCACCATCCACGGGGTTGGCAGTGAAGTGTGGTCTGTGTACAGTATGTGTGAAACTCTAGCCCTGTCTGATGGGATTGTGGTTCTGTGCAGGAGAACCATAAGCTCCGGGACCAGAATGATGACCTGAACGCCCAGATCCTGAGCCTGAGCCTGTACGAGGCCAAGAACCTGTTCAGCTGCACCACCAAGGCCCAGTCTCTGGCCGCCGAGATAGACAATGCGTCCCGGGATGAGGTGAGGAAACACACGCACACACACACACACACACACACACACACAACACACAAACACGCACGCACGCACGCACACACAGACAGACAGACACACAACACACAAATATACATGAGTGGGCTTAGAAAGTAGATGAGGATGGAGGGATGTTGTATTGTAGTAAACTGTGTGTTCTGAACACTGGTAGCTAATGGGCTAATGGGCACGAAAGACTCTAATACGCTGGTTTGTTTTCCGGTGGAGCCAGGTGTTTGAATCAGTGCATTACAATAAAGAAGGATTTATGTGTGTTAAGATTTTTATTAATGAGCACACAAGCTGTTCAGTGTCGGAGTGAAGATGTTAGCAGCAGAATATAACAGAAGATGCCGTTACGACACAGTTAATATGCCACCAGAAAACAATCAAGTGTACTGAGAGCCTTTCACACAAGTAGCCCACTGTATCCCTGTGGAGCTTTGATATTGTACATTGCCTTGGATTCATGTCCTTTATAGCGGTCTCTGTGTAATCACCAAGATTTACAAGCAATGGAGAATACATGAACATGATGCATATAGCATGCTTTAGCACTGAGGTGATGATGAGTGTGAAGAACTGCTGAAACACTGCAGGTCGAGTACTGGTTTCTGTACTTGTGAGGAGGTCAGTAGTGAGGACTGTGCTTATACAGTGTAGGGTCTGTTTTTGTTTAGTTCTGTACTTGGATGTAAAGAATGAGTGACTTTGCATAACTATTGCTTTCTCTCTCTCTCTCTGTCTCTCTCAAGCTTGTGGACGCACTGAAAGAACAAGAGGAGATCAACTATCGCCTCAGACAATACATGGACAAGATCATCCTGGCCATCCTGGACCACAACCCCTCCATCTTAGAGATCAAACACTAGATCCCTCAAATCTGTGCCACTGTCCAGTCTCTCTCACTGGTGGACATACAGCGCCCTCTGCAGGCTGGACACATGAACTGTATCACATACTGGACTCTTAGAGAATCTGCTGTTGTCAGTGACCACATGGTACCTCTCATGCCCACTTTTAAGTTCTGGCATTTTCTTGTCTCATCGTCATGCAAATCACCCATTGGTTGAGATGACCGTGGAGATGGAGTTAAAGGGACTACAACTGGAAGCATTCATACACACACATGACCCGAATGTTCACTTTCCATTTCTTTTTAACTTATGTTGGCATACACACTACCTCTAGGTACATAGGTCCAGTGCTTTCACGAGTCTATCGTGTAATGTTTAATGTGACCATTAAAGAGCGTGTGATGTGCTAGTTCTCCCTCTCTCCGTCATGGGCGTGGCACCGTAACAAAAGGCACACATGTTTATGTGACATGGAAGCTCCCAGGCAGTTTGTGGGAGAGTTATGTAGCATTTTAACAAGCGAGCACTGTTAGCCATTAGCCATAGCATGTGTGTTGTGATTGTGTAGTCCAAAACCACAGCTTGTGTGCATGCGTGAGAGAGGGCCAGAGCTGTAGTCGTATTAAAAGGCACGGGACAATTTTACAAAGTGTCCTCTGTGGTCAGGTGAAAGACCATGACGGGTACATAGATTTTTGACATGAAATAGTCATATCTGTGTCTTAGGCTCACATAATGTTGCATTGTCAATGTGAGTAAGAAGTGCAGGACTTGGAAATTAATAGATATGTGAATTAACACATTAATCAGAAAAATAATAAGATTAACCAGATGGAGGTGCAGAGTATGTCATGTTCTTCCCCAGTAGGCTGTTCTTCTGCTTAATTCTGGAGGTGTCAGATTAAGTCCGTTTAAAAATAGTCAGTAAAACACTAATTTTTGCAACGATTTTGTTTTGAAATTGGCAAATTGGCTTTTGCAATTGGGTTGCAATTCATAGAAGTGGCCAAATGTAAAGTGACTTGTCACAGACTGCCACAGTAACTTCAGAGAATTAGTGTAGAAAATCTGAGAATGCACAGAGATCACTTCTAGTAGTCACACCTGCAGAAGCACACGTGCATCAAGTGGCCGTACAAGAACATAGTGTTTGTACAATGGTACAAAATTGGAATGGTTGAGTCATATACACGCAAACTAAGGAAAATGGCAGAATTGACTGATGAAGATGTACTTTATTTTGTGGAAAATAATGGTTGTAAGTGTATAGAATGGAGAAAAGGTTTATTTTTTCATACAGATCTATAAATAACGTTTCGAGGGTTAAGTCCAGTGTAGCGTGACGAACATGGGGACAGGAGATTCAGGCGTTTGTGTGGCAGAGTCAGGGATGTGGAGATGCGAAATAACAGCATGCTGGGTCTGAGTGGCCAATCTCTTTTAGAGAGCGGGAATGGAGTTCTGTGGCAGCAGTGCCAGGAGCTATGCCCATCTGGGCACCTTCTGGGTATCTGTATAGGCCAAGTTTAAGGTAAAAGACCCCTACCCCCACCTTCATGCACTCTTTTGTGTCACACATTTGAGTACCCCAGACTGAATCGTCTCAGCTACTCTTGAAGCTATGACTAATGTGTGAGATCGGCAAACTCAACGTGGGTGTATGCAGGAGGTTAAAAATATGGCGGGACAGTTGGCCTGGCCCTGCGGCCCTCTCTGTGGCTGTGAAATATACCGTTTGACAGCCATGGGTGACAAAGCCTACGTACTGTTTCTGCGGCCAGGTTTGGTAAATATACGAGCTGTACATGAATTGGGAAAAGGGAAGACAGCAATGGTTTTAACACTAAAGAAAAAAAGCAAACAAACAACAAACAAACAAAAAAAAACTGAAAAACAAGTCATTAATTATTCATTAATAGGATTCATAAATGATGCTACATAATCACTATTAAGATAATCACTCTGTAGAATAGATTCTGTAGTTGTCGAGGGCAACAGCCACCCTTGGCCGTACTAAATGAAAATACATAAACTGTACATGTCATGAATGTATCACGGTTCCAGAGTTACTGTCTCTCACCTTTTTGCCCTTGATCGTATTGGATTTACTTAGATCGCCTTTGATGCTCCGTACACCACAGTATCTTAAGCAACTGTGTAGCTAGGGAAATACGACTAATACTGGTGTATTCTATATGGTCACAAAGCTAGTTTTGCCTTGTTGCACAAATTGTACTGATTTGGATGTTGTGCATTTTCGTTGCTTGGTCCCTTTTAAAATGGTTTGTGTGCCTTTTTAAATTTTAATTGGCACGAGTCTGTGTTTGTTTTTCATTTACTTTATGTTTACTTTTGATCTAATTCATCTGATCAATCATAGGAGCTTTTTTATATACAGTAATTCCTGTCTTAACTTGTCTGAGCATTTTTCATAAATTGTAAATGTTGTACAGAAACTAGTTCATATTTGTATTTATGTGTCCTTCATCAGACCTACTAAATGAAAAGGCTGTCTTTTATACAGTTTTATGATACAATACAGCAACAAGATATCAGTAGAAGTGTTGTGTGCAAAAACTAGCGTCGTATAAGATGTTCATTCGACGACATTTTATTTGGCAATACTTTCAGGCCCCATCAGGGCTATGGTCATAACAATGTAATAGCAGGCGTCAAAAAAGTATGTCAATTCCTGGCCTTCATTAGGCCTATCAGAAGGTTCCTGTTTTTTTTTTTTTTTT
Organism: Sardina pilchardus; assembly: GCF_963854185.1. Lineage (NCBI taxonomy): Eukaryota > Metazoa > Chordata > Actinopteri > Clupeiformes > Clupeidae > Sardina > Sardina pilchardus. The sequence continues at coordinate 29,359,939 of NC_084996.1, forward strand.
TTAAGTTTATTTAATTATGCTAATGGTCCTCCAAATACCATGCAGACATCTTGCTGCTGCCTCAATGTGTGGATGTCCTATCACAAACAGCCTGATTAGACAGCATACAGAAGGGTATATTGTGTCCAAATGGAGTGTCCTGCTAATTGCATTTTTGTCTGAGGCATTGTCAAATAAGAAGTTTACCCCCCCCCCCCCCCCCCCCCCCCCTTTATTGTTTTTTTTCACAGGAGAATGCTAGCTCACTCGTTGCTTTGTTTGGCAACATCATGGCAATGCTCGAAGCTCCGTCATGTCTGTGACCCTGTGGTAGGCCTATCTGGATTTTAGAGTTCTGCATCTGCTGTCACTGCTTCTAAAAGAATAAAGGAGATTTGTGCCCCACAACCAGTAGCAATATTATCTCTCTTAAACCATTCAACTGGCTGAATCGAAACACCTAGACACACAGACACACACACACGCACACACACACACACACACACACACACACACACACACACACACACACACACACACACACACACACTAAGCTACAAATAAACACATACAAGCTCCAATGAATATACATGTCTTTCCATCACTGTCATCTTCACACAATTACTTGGAGTAGGCCTAGCCTATATAATAGCCTATTTAAGAAAATTAAGCCTGAATTTTCAAAATGGATAATTGTCGCCATCTGTTGGAATCGAGAGCAACTCGAATCAGCTGCGGCTTGTATATTCTCTAAGCAAGGCTAATCGCCCTGTAACGTTAATTTCTAGACTAGTCTTTATATCAGGATATCAAATTTACTACAATTTCATATTTTCGCTTCATCACAAGGAAGATCATCCTCATAGAACACGAAGAATCATTTACCTCCGGAGATAAGGTAGCCTAAGTTATTATTTTGGAAAGCTAGCTACGAGATGGCGCAAATTTATCCTAGCCTAGGCCTACTTTAAATTAGGTGAGTTTAGGTGACTAACTTCGTTTAGTTTACCAACAACACCTGCAGTAGCCTAGGCCTAGCCTATATTTCAGTATCTCTGATAGTAAATACAATATTGTAAGGAGTTGTTTCTGTTTGTGTTTGTCAAACATTTTAGCTTTCAGAACTCGGCTACAACTTGCAAGATTGCTTGGAGGTAATACCTAGATGGCTCATAGCTTATTCGTATAAAACATAAGTCTTTGAAATGCTTATTTTATTTTATTTTATTTTAACAGAAAAAGGTGCGTGATGGTTTATATATACAACCGTACATATGCGAATTTGTCGGACGATGAGAGTGATGATGTAAAGATGGAGATCAAGAATGATAGTGATCAGATGCAAGACTGCTGCTCATATCAACCGCCATGTGTGGAAGAGGAGGATTGGGAGAGTGAACTCCTCCTGCTAAGTAACGTTATACCTTATGGTAGGTAGGCCTACATTTACTCCTTCAGACTCCCCTGTTAACCTATGCAGTAGCCTACAATGGACTTTGTCTTTGAACCCCTTAGGGCCAGAGGACCTTATTATGGAAGATCCTTATCTTAAAATGCCATTCCACGTTCCTGATCACAAGCTGTCCGAAGTCAAATACAATCCGTCGATTCACCATGTACCACCCGTGCGCTGTATTCCAGCCCAGAAAGAAGTCCTTGATGGAGATCAGTTTGAGGATGCTGAGGAGTAGCCTAAAGAAAAGCTTCATTGTGAATATTTTTGCTTCCCTCGGCACTCTGCACTTGCAAGTCTGCAAGTTTGCAAGTTGATATTTGTGAATAAAGTAAATCAAATGTGAAATGTATTCCGAACATGTAATCACTATTTCCTAAAACAAAAACAACACTTGATGAAGGAAGAGGCTTATAATGATTGCATTTGAAAGACATTTGTAATGATCATTAGAGCAGAGCAAGGACAGCCTGGATAAAATATCCTTAGAGAAAGAGGTTGTGGCATTTTTACATTTTGGGGTGCTTTAGGCTATAAATCATCATATTTCTTCGAAAGGAAAAGATATCTCAGATTTAATAGAAACCTATAATAAAAATGCTGTGAAAAAATCTGTCCAACTCAGTCTTTGTTAAAGTCTCTCATATTCTACTTAGCAGCTGTTTTCAATGCAATCCAATGGTCCAGATGTGGAATTGTGTAGCCTAGTTTGTCAGGCAGGCTACCTTGAAACTGAAAGACAACCGTAGTAGATGTAGGCCTACATCAAAAACATATGTTTATAGACATGGCCATGGGTCAAAATGGTCAATCATGTAACAATGTCTTTGGATGCCACACGTGAACAGTTGGGGCTCATACATTAGGTCCATATGCTAATGTTATCTATGGGGTCTTCGCCTTTCCATAAACTTAACCATTCCTTTGAACAATGTGTCATCACAATTATATGGGCCACTATACTAGCGTTAATACACTATGATTTCACTCTGGGCCTTGTATTGTATTGGCTGCAGGGGGAATTTACTTGATGCTATTTAATTCTTCATGTCAAAATGTATTAATGGAGTGAATAACAGAGTACTGGGTTGCTAGAGTAATGAAATACTTCAATGATGTAGGCTACTCTGTCCTGGGCAACAAGACAGTAGGGCCTGTAATCATGACGCTGCCCTACAGGGGGCAGCCTAATGACAGTCTAGTGCTGCCAGATCCCAGAGACCATTTACTGTATGGAGAACATACTGTAGCCACTGACATATAGCCACTGAGACTAACTGACGATGAGAGTCATATGACAGGCCTAAACATGTCCACGTGTCCCTGTACCCCCCCCCCCCCCCCCCACTTGCACACACAAACAGACACGTGTAATCGCGGGCTTAGAAACTCATTCAGGGTTGCCAAAGACAGAGATGAGAAGAAGGAGAATGGACATAGTGAATGAGTGTCTTTGTGTGTGTATCTGTGTGTGTCCTCTTAAATAATTGAACCATACCCAGGGTACAATGCAGTATATATACCTTTAAATGAATAGATATGCATGGAAGCCTAGTGATCACGCTGTACCAATAATGCACTGCCAATCTTGTTGCAAAGTTTATTGCTGTGTGTGTTTGGCCTACCCATACTGTATGTGTGTCTGTATGCATATATTCAAACATGTGTTGTGGGTATGTGTGTGTGTGTGTGTGTGTGTGTGTGTGTGTGTGTGTGTGTGTGTGTGCGCGTGTGCGTGTGTGTGTGCCTGAACTGCATCCTCAATGCTTCATGGCTTTGTGTCTAAGTCTCCAGTAACCACTCGCTCAGCCCTCGTCAGACACATCCTGCAGGAATGCAGAGCGCTCTTAAAAAATGACTTGCATGTGTTTCATCACAGCTGTCCAAATAGTCTCTCCCAGATCCCAGCCTCCATCAAGCCATCTCTCATTTATGATTACTCTGCTTTGATGTCTGCTTGAATAATAATCGGGACAAACTTGGAGGAAAGAACTGTCTGCAGTGAGATTGTAGAGAATGGTTTTCCTTTGGTGTCAGTGTTCTACAACAAAACAGACCTTTCCCAGTCCTGCCACTCCTCCAGCTTTATCCCCTCAAAATGTCGACCTGTTGGTTTGCCCACTGTCCGTGTGTGTGTGTGTGTGTGTGTGTGTGTGTGTGTGTGTGTGTGTGTGTGTGTGTGTGTGTGTGTGTGTGTGTGTGTGTGTGTGTGTGTGTGTGTGTGTGTGTGTGTGTGTGTGTGTGTGTGTGTATGTGTGTGGTTGAGGCATCCCGATCAGGACCAGATTCTTCTCCCAGGACCAGTGGCTCTCTGACCCTGCCGCCCTCCACCTCCCAAGTTCCTTCCAGCCACGTCACATCACTCCACGCACACCGTCTCACACAGATCTCCCCCGAGAGGCTTGAGGCTGCTAATGTTTCGTTTTCGAAAACGTCTGCATGGGTCACCTCTGATCATGTGACCGGGGCAGGAAATGCCCGCCTGTCACACGGTAGTGTTGGTTTCACTGGCAGCGGAGGAAAAGAGCCCGTGCTCTGTCACTGCCCCAGGTGGCGCACAGCATTCGCCACCATGTCACATGATTGAGTGCTTGACGATGGCGCCTTGACCATGCTGACAAAGTCCTTCCCTTCCCATGGGCTGTCCGGTACAGTACAGTCCTGGCTGGGAGGAACAGTCTGTGTATTTGTTATTAGTTTCAGGGTATTACTGTGTTTTATTGATTCACTTCCTGTGTTGGTCCCAGGCCTCTTAGACAACATATGTCTGTCCTCCCCTCTTTTTTCTCTGATCCTCACCCACCCTTCCCATTCCGACAGGGAAGCTACACCGGGCGCGTAACCGTTCCCGAACCATAAAAAAACAGGTTAGAAAACCGGTCTATTTTTTTTTTTTTTAATGTACGCACCATTATCCCGTCTGGTGTAGCTACTTCTATTGATTACAGTGGAAGCTAGTTGTTGCAGCAGATGCAAGGTGAATAGTTTTTGCTCTCTACGCTCTCTCATCCTCTTCTCTCACTGACACTCATTCCCTCTTTCCCTCGTGGCTCTCGGTCTGGGTCCTCGCCTCCTGTCCTGGACTCCCCTCTTCTCTGCCTGTCTCAGCTCTTCAACTCTCTCTCTCTCTCTCTGTCTCTCTCTCCCTCCAACTCTCTCTCCTTCTCTCTCTCTCTCCTCTCTCTCTAGGACTATTAGTGAGCTGCACACACTGGATACAATCTTAATCTCTTGCACTAATATTTAAAGATTCCCTCTTGGCCTGACAGCTGGCCAGCCCTGCCGTGATGCCTCAGAGGGCCGAGTCTCCTGAGACGACATCTAGCCCCGTGTGTGTGCGGTAATGACGGCACCATGACTAAGGGGTCAGAGGCGCCGGGGTTATAATGCATTGGGTTGGGCAGGCCTCCATCTCCACCTCACTCACCCTCGGCCACGGTCCAGTAAACGAGGACGCCACAGTAGGTGTTGAATGGGTAATTTCCTGGTTCTGTAAAAGAAGATTAAATTCAATGATACAAGTTCCTGGAGTTCTGAGAATGGTGTGTAGTTGTGTGGAGAAGCTGCCCTCTCTTGTGGTTTCTGTTTGACTGTGACCCAGTACGAGCAGCATGGACAGATAGGTGTGTGTGTGGTTTTATTTATGTGCGTGCATCTGTACTTGCACGTGCGTGTGTGCATGCGCGTACAGCTGTGTGTGTGTGTGTGTGTCTATGTGTACGTGCTTTTGTGTGTATATATGCGTGTTTTTTGTGTGTGTGTGTGTGTGTGTGTTGTTGAGGGATCCCTGGGTGTTTGCTGAGAGATCTTTTGTGTTCCACACAGACCCGGGGGGCCGTCCTGTCCGCACCACATTGTTTGGGTCCATCATCACCTGAGAGGCAAACATACCAGCGCACTGTATCCACTCATCACAGAGTAAAACAAGAAAACAAAACAAACAAGACATGGTGCTTTTCTGTGCCTGGAGCTTCTCCTGTGAATAGGTGAATGGGTTTTGGCTGTTTTCATTTTCAGGGTGATTGAGTGCCCTACTGTCTTGTCAGAATGGTGTGGCATTCCTTTTTTTTTTGTTCTGAAGCTGTCACCATCTCTCTGCTGTTCTCATATTGGGGCGATGTGTGTGTGTCTACGAGGATGTGTTGCTGTGCATGTGTGTTTGGGTTTTCAGTTGCACATGTTTATTTGACTGGATACCTTTATGCATTTAAAATGTTGCTGAGTTTATGTTCATGTAATTTATGTGTATATGAATTTGTGTGTACGTATGTGTGCATCTGTGTTTGTGTGTGTGTGTGTGTGTGTGTGTGTGTGTGTGTGTGTGTGCGCGCACAAAAATGTATGTATATCATTTGCATGAGGTTTGAATGTAAATAGAAGTATGTGACATTGTTTGTGGATTGCAAATCACTTGCAGTCACACACTTCCAAAGTGCTATGCTTTCATTCATAGACACATCTTAGGGAAGTGATGCAGCAGCTATTCAAAGTATATTTGTGATGTTTTTGCCTTTTCAGATAGGACAGTGGGGAGTTCCAGGAGACGAGTAGAACAGAGCGATGAAGTTGAATTCCCCATGGCCACATGGGCCAGAATGTGGTACAGACGCTTTCGCCCTCCTATTTACCTGTATTTACCTGTATTTACCTGTACTTACCTGTACTTACCTGTACTTTTTTACAGTCCCACTTATAGCTTTTGAATGAGCCACAGCAATCTTCATCGCAGAGGAAATTAGCTGCAGATGCGTAGCCCCGAATTAGAATCTCTGCGAGCTCAGGGATAATTGAACCGGAGCTACTGAGATCTGTGAGAGAGAGAGAGAGAGAGAGAGAGAGAGAGAGAGAGTGGTGTGGTGTAGTGAGATGTGACACAGGCTCTCTACTCAGCTGGCCCGACTCAACGCTTCTAACTATAGACAGCGTGATGGGAACGGACGAGTTAGCGGTTTATTCACCAGTGATCCATGTTAAGTTATCACTCCCTCGCTACGGGGTGAGGCTCCTAAAGTAGGGAGGAAGGGGAGAAAAAAGGGAAGAACTTGGATGTGCGCTTTTGGAGTGAGCAGGTCGAGCTTTATCTGATTAAACTGTAATAAATTATGGCTCCGCTTTGACGTTATGTCTAACAGCTGCACAGGGCTAACCCGTGGGTGTGCACATTTTTTAGTGTTTGTGTGTTTAACGTGTGTGTGTGTGTGTGAGAGAGAGAGAGAGAAAGAGAGAGAGAAACAGAAAAATAGAGAGAGTGTTGTGATTTAATTTGAAGCATATTTGTGTAATTGTGTACTTAGGTTAGGTAGTGGCAAGTATATGTCTGGTAAGATGAGTGTGCTTTTTTTGGTGTTCCACATGTGTGTTGAATGTGTTCACTGAGGTGTGTGTGTGTGTGTGTGTGTGTGTGTGTGTGTGTGTGTGTGTGTGTGTGTGTGTGTGCGCGCGCGCACAGTGTTATGTATGTATGAATGTACAGTATGTGTGAAGTTTTACTGTATATGTCTGGAAATATCTGTACTGTGTGTTTGTGTTTGTGTGTGTGCCTGTGTATGTTTGCATGTGTGTGTGTGTGTGTGTGTGTGTGTTTTTTTTTTTTTTTTTTGCGTGTGTGTGTGTGTGTGTGTGTGTGTGTATGTGTGTGTGTGTGTGTGTGTGTGTGTGTGTGTGTGTGTTTGCGTGTGTGTTTGCATGTGTGTGTGTGTTTGCATGTGTGTGTGTGTGTGTGTGTGTGTGTGTATGTTCTTTAGTATGCGTGAGCATATCCACATGTGAGTGTGAGCGGAGGGGAACTCCAGTTCTGGCCAGGCACGTCTCCAGGCCCGTCTCTCTCCCAGCCACTGATGACTCATGCAAGCGTGCAGCTCAAAGTAGGGGATTTCTGCCTCTCTCTCTCTCTCTCTCTCTCTCTCTCTCTCTCTCTCTCTCTCTCTCTCTCTCTCTCTCTCTCTCTCTCTCTCTCTCTCTCTTTATCCCTCTCCCTCTCTGTATGCCACAGACTGACTTCTCATTCATTTGGTTTCCTATGCCTTTTCTTGTTCCCCCCCCCACACACTTCATCTCCTCATCATTTCTGTCCACCTCCCTCCCTGTCTCTGTCGATGCCATTCTCGTTTCTCTCTTTCACTCTTTCTCCCAGCCTGACACATACACCCCCCTCTCTGCCCCCCCCCCACCACTGCACCATCACCACCACCATCACCCCCACCACCACCACCACCACCATTGGGACTGGGAATGGGTGGAAAGCCAGATGGAGCACCGCCGCTAACGAGAGCTAGCGGGAGCGGCACCGACGGGCCGCATTCCACAGCGTCGGACCGGCTCGGCCTGAGAGGAATGACATTTGGCAGCGATCCGCCTCGCTTAGTTCCCCCAACCCTGAACAGAAACAGATTCAGGTCCTGGCACTGGTAGCCCACAGCAACTGCTGGAAACCCGAACAAAAAAAAGACACGGTTGTTCTGGGGAGAAAGAGTAGAATAAGGAGTACGAATAAGGGAAAAGACTGGAGAAAAAAAAGTTACCAGTTGTGCTGACTTCACCCCTCATGAGAACCAGTGAGAGGGACGGAGGGAGGGTGTTGCTGGGGGAGTGATTGTGCCCATGCTTCCCTGCCTGCGTGGTGCCAGCTTGGGCCTAGGTTTTGCTCAGGGCCATGGAGGCTGCGCTCACAGAGACTTCTTCTCATGATGACGCACAGCGGACAATGCAGTCCTGAAAGGAGAGAGTACAGATTGCATTCTGGAACTCCTCAGGGTTCTTCAGAGTGTTCACAGGAGCCGAGAGAGTTCCACTGGAACCCTCTGAAGAAAAGTTCTTTGTTGAGTTTTTCCATGACTCTGATCAGCCCGCAAAAATCCTCTTTCACTAGCACCCCTCTTGCAATTGATATATATTACAGCAGTGGTTTCTTTTAGAACTTTTCATCTGACTGAGAACTTTGTATACCTGCGACATGGTTTCTATGTAGACATGTTTAAAAAGATCCTCTGTTTTTG
>NC_084996.1:29368565-29511065 GCF_963854185.1 Sardina pilchardus
GCTGGATCAAGCCATTAGAGTTCATCCACATCACAGGCTATGGGTGCCTCTCATCTGGGCTTTTATACATCCTCCCTCGCTCCTCGGGCCTTGATCCTCACTGATCGACATAAAGAATAATGGGGCAAAAACAATGGGATAGTCTATCCAGTGTTAGTTATAGATCAATGGGAACGCCCCTCGAGGATCGAGCATAACACACCTGAGTGCTGCGTTTTCAATTTTGCACATGCGTGCTTACACACCTGGTGGATGTGATTATTCAATGTGTTCATTAGTGTGGCCATTGGCAAGCCAGGGCTTTGTAATGAGAAGGAAGTACCTAACAATCTTTATCTGTGTCTAAGGTGTTAAAATGTGTTTTACGTTTTGACATTCACTGTGTGTAATATTTTGCAAAAAGTGTGAAGCTGAATTTGTGCTTAATGTTGTACTGCTCTGCGCAGGTGTTTTGCTTTTTAAGTGTTAAGTATTGTTAACTGTTTGATAACCTTAATTTTAGTGTGTATACGATTGGAAAAAACTGTAATAGGCTAATACATGAAATAATAAAATAATCAAGACACCGAGACAAACAAACAAATTTTCAAAATAACAAATCGCTACACAAAAATAAATAATGCCGGACAGAGCGGCTTAATAGCCAGCGTACCCGTATGGGTGATTGATAGTAAAGATGCATAAGTGTGTGTGCACTTGTGTGTGGGTATGGGGTGGGGTGGGCTGAGAGTGAGTACAGCTGAATTAGCTGTGTTCATGGAAACAACACATCTGGGTGTATTTGGGAGGTTATGATGGTGGATGATCACACCCGTGACATTTGGGGAGGATTTTTCCATAGCGTCTTACCTCAGGGCGGAGTGATGCAGCAGTACTGAGTCTATGCGTGTGCGCGTGTGTGTGTGTGTGTGTGTGTGTGTGTGTGTGTGTGTGTGTGTGTGTGTGTGTGTGTGTGTGTGTGTGTGTGTGTGTGTGTGTGTGTGTGTGTGTGTCTGTGTCTGTGTCTGTGTGTCTGTATGTGTTTGTGTCCCCACGAAACAGCATTTTGTTAATGTGTGTGTTTGTGTGTTTGTGTGCGTGCGTGCGTGCGTGCGTGCGTGCGTGCGTGCGTGCGTGCGTGCGTACTGTATGTGTGTGTGTGTGTGTGTGTGTGTGTGTGTACCCTGGCCCTGCCTCTTCCCCCTATCACTGTCACGGTAACTTCATACCTGAGCGCTGGGCTAAAATAAACCCTTACACCTCCACCAAATGATTTTTTTGATGCAATCCACTACGCTCACATGCTGCCGAGATAGGTTGCTATGACGTCAGCGATGCTTTTCTTTCACCAAGGAATCATTCGGTGAGAATTCGGCTGCTTATTGTCCCCTCACTTTCCACCCCCCCCCCTCTTCTCTCTCCCACTCTCTTTTTCCACCTCTCTCTCTCTCACTCACTCCGCGGCAGTAATAAACACCCGCTTGTTAATGCGGGCCTGAGTGCTGGCCTGAGTGCTGCTGGGGTATATGGCAGTGGGGTGGCAGATGCTGAGAATGCCACAACTATATTCGGCCACCCGCTTCATCAAAAACATCCTCTGTCCTCCTGGGCCTGCAGGATGGATTAAGTTATGCTGGAGCCTGGTCTCTCCAGCAACCTTGCACACACACACACACACACACACACACACACACACACACACACACAAATACATACACACACACATACACAGACACACACATACACACACACGCGCGCGCACATACACGTAAACACACACACACATGCGCGCGCGCACACAGATGCACGCACGCACGTAAACATGCACACAGACACACATACATATGCACACACATACACAGACACACATACACACACACAGACACACATACATATACACACACACACTCACACACACACACACACACACACACACACACACTCACACTCACACACACAGACACTCACACTCACACACACACACACACACACACACACACACACACACACACACACACACACACACACACACACACACACACACACCAACCAACCAGCCTGTCTGCCTGCTTTACAGTGGGTTCAAAGCCCTGGTGACCCATATTGCACAGTCTGGCTCAAGCCCCAATATTTCCCATCATTCATCAGCTTTTTGTGGCTAATAAATATGCCTTGTATTCTCATGTGAACAGAAATGCACTCTCACAGTCTATTAAGCGCTTATATAGTAGATATGATTGAACTGGCACTGTTGTATTCATTGCAGATAAGTATAGATTTGTAATATATGTTAGTCCTGAAAGCCAAGGTATGTTTTGTAAAGCATTAAACTTGTATAAGCAGCACTGGGTACTTAGCAGCTCATTTGGAATGAATGGAGATTACATAAGAACACTCAATATGAAACGGGGCCCCAAATTCCGAGACTCTTGTGTGTGGTATTCATTAGGACCTGCATGAGAATTGAAATGTCAACAGATATTAAAATGTGCTCAGCAGGAACACATCAGCAAATACAGAAAAATGTTTTCTTACTCATAAACACCTACACCTACACACGCACACACACACACACACACACACACAGATGCACGCACGCACACACACACACACGCGCACGCACGCACGCACGCACGCACGCACGCACGCATGACACACACACACACACACACACACACACACACACACACACACACACACACTCACACAACCAGCCAACACACATATTATGTACACTCTCTCTCTCTCTCACACACACTCATAATTTTCTCACACATAAGCGGTTGAGACGGTTGCATGCACGGACACGAATACACAGAAATAGATGCGCGTGCACTCACACACACACACACAGATACACGCACACACACACACACACACACACACACACACACACACACACACACACACACACACACACACACATTTACGCACATACTCTCATACATAAACATAGAAGCATGCATGCACAAACATGAATACACAAAAATAGATTTGCGTGCATGGACACACACACACCTCCACCCACACACACCCACACACACACACACACACACACACACAGCCCAGTAAATCTGTTCACAAGCAGCAGTCTGCAGGAGAGCTCTAGGAATACTTTGCACAGCTCTTGGGAATATAAATCATAGCAACAGGAGATGGGGGTGGGGTGGGTTGGTTGTGGGGGGGTGGGGGGGGGAGTCAAAGCACCCTTTCTGGGGTCGCGACCTCGTACAGCACGGCTGGTTTGGGTGGGTGGGTGAGGAGGGAGGGCACAGGTCCTAAATGGAAAGCTGTGGGTTCAACCCAAACCAGCCAGCAGTGCCACTCATGGTGCTCTGCCAAAAATACACCAAAAGCACATTTTACGCGAAGGGAGGCAGAACAGCAAGTCTCCTAGTTTGTTTGGTTGAATACAAATTATTATCGACGCACCTCTTACTCTCTTGCTCTTTCTTTCTATCTCAAACACACACACACACACACAAACACTCTCATGTGCGGATGCACATTCACACACACGCACGCACGCACGCACGCACGCACGCACGCACGCACGCACGCACGCACGCACGCACGCACGCACGCACGCACGCACGCACGCACTCACAGTGCCTCTTACTCAGAGAACTGGCCTTTTCATTGGCCCCATTTAACAGCAGTCTTCATCAGTTGCTCCTGGAATGGGGCTAAATTTGGTCTCCAATGGCCCTATTTGTTTAGTGGCGACAAAGATGCAAAAAAAAAAAACCCTCCTCGCTCCCTCCTCCTCCATAAAAAAGAGAGGCACACATGCCTCAGTGTGTCCAGCACAAGTGGGTCGTGCGCTGGGTTTATTTGGAAGCTCGGCTGCGTCCATGCAAGAGTGCCGCTTTGTTGCTCTGGGTTATTTGAGGTTGAGCCTTGCCTGCTTCACTGCCACGTGGTAATTAGTTACAGTCTGCGGACACATTTGCCAAAAAATAATCAACACCCTCAGTCTATGTGAGAAGAGGTGGTGGGGTGGGGGTGTGGGGTAGAGTGTGGAGGTGGGGCATGGGGTGGGGTGGGGGGTTTGTTCCATCTCTCAAGTTTGCCAAGCACTCGGAGAGGAACGTTTTTACTATCTAGCTTGAATGAGATGGTGGTAGATTTGGTCCCCCCTTGATTTTCTTGTTGAAGGCACTTCAAAGGGTTATGTGGGGGGTGGCCGGAAGGATTTGCCATGAGGTTGCATTTTGTTTTCTAATAAAAACACATACATAGCCTAATTAGTTTCTGTCAACACCTCAAAACATATTTCTAACCCAAAACATTTATATCGTAATTATAACTTCAGATGACCTTTATAACACAGGATAAAGGTCAGTATATTGCTCTCTGCCATAGAATCTAATGACACTGTAATGTGAAACACAAAAAAATAGAGGAAACGTGACTAAGAAGAGTGGTTTGTGGTCCTACTTCAATACAGTAACTCAATGCCAAATTTAACTAATTGTTCCTCATTCTTCTGAAGCTATTCATACTGTGTGAGCAGTAAAAAATCCCTGCTGTTTGCACACGTTCCTGACTCTGTAAATGGGAATCAAACATGGACAACATCATAGACAATTCCGACCAATCATCACGGGGCTTCAGTAACACAGAATGAGATTTGATTGGCTGTTAAGCTCGAATATCCACACCCTTTCAGCAGAATCATGGACTCTGCCTTTAAGTGAGCTGTTGTGGAGTTTCAGGGGAACACAAGGGGGTCTGTGCCAGCGATGGCCGCACTGTACACAGAGCCGTCGGCATCGGCCAGTGAAGTCCCACCGCCTGGTCGGGCCTGGCCAACCCAGCAGTCACACTATTAAATAGTCTTCAAGATGTGTGTATCTGTCTCTAGAGATTACAGCAATCACCTCAGCAAAATGACTTCACACCAAAGTTAATCACGATTCATGTAAAACTGTCACAGCACAATTGTTAATTTGCTTGTCCAGTATATTACTGTATCCACCACACAAGAAGAAGAACTGAAGGCCAAAATGTTAATAAATAAACAAAATAAACATAAATGAACAAAAAATAAATACAAAGAGTTAAAGAGTGTGCAATAACTTTTTTTTTTATTACACCAGAGTTCCAGTGATCAGCGCCTCATGACAATTTTTGACGTGCATTGCATTTTCATCTAATCCGCTAAGACGAGTATATTTCTCTTCATAGACAACTGCTTCAAGATGGCTTCAATAACACATTGACAAAAACACACAAATCATACGAGTAATCGTGCTGTTGTGGCTTGCAGTTCAGAGTGAGTGTTAATAGGCTGAGTGGCCTTTCGGTGGTAGTGGAACATTGGGGGTGTGTCCGGTCGCTCCCCACTCCTGACTCACCCGCGGGCCAGCGGCTACTGTGAAAGGTCACTCAAGTCGCCAGAGTGCTGCTGTTGTTGCCATAGCTCCTGCTGTGTTTAGGTGAGTCAGTAACTAAGTACATTTTTATTTATAAAGCGCATTTAAACAACTTTCACTGACCAACGTTCTGTACAAAATGAACAAATTTACAATAAGTATGTACAGTACACACAGAATGAGACGTATACATGTGTGCGTAGCCTCAACCCCGGAGAACAACAAGAGGGCGCAAGGCGATACGGGCAATTCAACCATACGGGTTCGTTTTTAGAGGCCTAAAGTGGACATCTCATCCAAGACCCAGAGCAATGAGTCCATCTTACAGTTTTTTTCAATCGCTAACAAGCGTTTGTCCATTCAGTTGACACATTTTCAAAACTCTAAGTTAGCACAGCATCGGTCTTTTGTGGCCATACCAATCACACATTTCATGTTGTTTTCACACAGTATGCAGTCAGTGAATACATTTTCACAATGCTTACATTTTCTTAAAAGACAAACTACACCTCCCAACAAAATAATGGATCGTTTTTGTATTATTTTCAAATGTTAACACACAACATTCCACAATAGTTAAAACAATATTCCAAACCTTAGATACAGTATAAAAACCTCTGTTTCTGCAATGTTATCAATTCAAAAGCAATATAGCTCAGCTGATAATAAACAAACAATCAAATAATTGACACACAGATGATTTATGTTGGGTAAATTGGGCCAACCACAGCTGATTCCAGTCTATCTTAGCCTCAGTGGCAGGGGTTATTTCTCTCTATTACATTGACACTTACACAGTAAAAAGAGGAGGTGATGTTTTTGGAAGCAGAAACAGAAACAGACAAATAGTGTAATATCTGGACGAGGAAGAGTAAGAGTAAGGGGCCCAGAGAAGAGCAGGCTCAGTGAGAGATGCAGTGAGAGGTGCAGGAGCACTGAGAGGAGCAGGTGCAGAGATTAGACACAGTAATATTGTGCTTTTTTTTGTTCACCCCCTTTTTATCTGGGCTTTTTGCTGTTGTTTTTTGTTCAGAATGCTCGTGTTTCATGGATATTTTGTTCACTGCAATGCTGTAAAACTTTTTCTATCCTATCATAGTCTACTGTAAACAGTATTTATACTGCACCTCCTGTAGGCCTAGTCAACAGTAACAATACAAATAAATAATAATAAAAAAAGATTTGCTTTTTACTGGAATGCATTTGAATGTGAACATTACATTTGGACATACAGTTCCCAGCCAATACATTTAGTGTAAAAATGCTGGATTGCATGTTTTGCATGCAAATACCTGTAAAACTGAAACATAAAAGTCTATGCAGTTTTTGTAATGTCAACAGTAGCCAGTATTTTGAAACCTAGTGTACTCTGATTGACTGCATGTATCTTGTGAAGTGAAAACAAGCTTCATTCTTTGACAAAATAACTTCATTTTGAGTCAGGTTTCCAGTGTTTTGGTAAAGTTAGTGTGTGCAGAGAAATGACGAGTTAGTGTATATGTAACAAAATGTGGTGTAACAACATGGAATGTGCTTTTGAGAGGAAAATTAATCATTTGGCCAATTGTGTTTTGTAGGTGAGAGTCTGTGTTTAGAGTTTTGAAAATGTGTCAAATGAATGGACAAACGCTTGTTAGCGATTGAAAAAAACTGTAAATATACACATGTGTATTTACATAACAGCAAAAAGTTACAATGTGTTGTATTTACACAATAACCGATAGCAATTATATATCTTTTTTGGTAAAAGTCCCCATACAACAACCTTGCATGTCCTGAAGATCCTGAAGGAGCGGATAGTCTAAGTCTTCCTCTGAGGTGCAGGATGAACACCCAGTTTGGTTGTGCAGGGGTGACCTGAGACCTCTGACATACTTAAAAACAGCAGACACAGAAGTTAGAGTGGGCCGCAGGAAGGTACAACAGGGATCAGTGAAGTCCAAGGAATTATGTACCCCATAATCATATATATTTTTTTTGCAAAAAGGCTACAATTTCTTCAACAAAACAACTTATTTATAGCTGCTGCGATGCAGTGAATGTGCGCTCGTTGCCTCGCGCAGTTGCCTCGCGCGCCGCTTGTCAGAGACGGCAGACCCCTCTTGAGAGGAGCTGTGGAGAAAGATGGAGAGAGCACAGGGGTAGACTGCACAACACAACACAACACAACACAACACAACTAGATCACATCACAACCACACAACTAGAATACATCACAACCACGCAACTGGAACAGGGGCACAACACAACACAACACAACACAACACAACACAACACAACACAACACAACACAACACAACATAACACAACTACACATCTGGATCACATCACAACCACACAACTAGATCACATCATAACTATACAACTAGAACAGGGCACAACACAACACATCACAACCATACAACTAGAACAGGGCACAACACAACACATCACAACCATACATCTAGAACAAGGGCACAACACAACACAAGCACAACACAACCATACAACTAGAACAAGGGCACAACACAACACAAGCACAACACAACCACACAACTAGAACAAGGGCACAACACAACACAAGCACAACACAACCATACATCTAGAACAAGGGCACAACACAACACAAGCACAACACAACCACACAACTAGAACAAGGGCACAACACAACACAAGCACAACACAACCACACAACTAGAACAAGGGCACAACACAACACAACACAACACAACACAACACAACACAACACAACCACACAACTAGAACAAGGGCACAACACAACACAACACAACACAAGCACACAACTAGATCACCACTGCTCTGTGCTGCTGTGCGCTGGGGGCGGCGGTAGTGTAGTTGCTCAAGGAGCTGGGGCAACATGCAGTAGCTTGAAACGGCTTCTACCGTTGTGCCTTGAGCAAGGCACTTAACCCAGAGTAGCTCTTGAGACTATGGCCTTGTTATATAATTGAAATGTAAGTCGCTTTGGATAAAAGCCGCGTCTGCTAAATTAATAAATATGAATGTCAATGCACCACCATCCCTCCCTGTCCACCTTAAGCTTATGCGTTGGGAGCACTGTCTGTGGCCCATTCAAAGTGTCTGCTATGCGTCACCCAGGTGGGTGCTACACATTGGTGATTGGTGGTTAGTGAAGTTCTCCCTTCACTGTCAAGTGCTCTGGGAGCCTTCAAAAGAGCTTTATAAATGTTGTTATCGACCTCAAGTTGTCTGATCTCAAAGGTAGCCATCATCCCTCAGGGAGCCTTTTTGATTTCACTCTGAAAGATCAAAAATATAGTCGTTATTTCACCCATCTCTTCCATTTTTTTTAAATGAACTAAATTCACCCTCATCCAGAGACAATTTCGCAAAAAGGAAGGAATAGAACTTCTACAAATATTATCGGAGCATTCTTTGCCACTTTTTTCCCCCCTCTTGCTTTGCACAAACCTGCATGCCTAAATCATGGCAGGCTTCAAAGTAAAACCAGCCTCGCACTAGCACGCCACGGCCGTTCTCCGGTCGTTGTAACCTTATTTGACATGTCTAGCTGGGCGGAGCTGTCATGTTTAACATTTAGTGAGACATAAACCATTTTAAGAGCCTTGCCGAGTCCAGGCAGCCCTCTCTGTGTTGTCTTATGGGAGGTATGCCAGGGCAGCGAGCGCTGATACAACATGGCATGCCACATTCCTGACTGGCAGACCACCCTAACGCCCTAACAGAGAGCATCCATAACTCCACTCATGCCATTCCTTTTTGGATTTATGTGGTTGGTCAGATTTAAAAAAAAAATACAAAAAATGTTGCTGCAGGAGGAACTCTTCAAAAACGTTATTACATGGTTACGTGCTACGATTTCTTATAGTTTTGGAGAGGCTGCTGAAAAGAAAAGGAGGTGTGAAAAAAAACAGGGTTCATTGAGGGTTCTGTTTGTCTCCACTGGAGGTATTGAGCTCTTGGTTCTTGTGACAGCAGTAGCAACAGTATCCTGGTGGCCTTGGCTGAGTCCGTGTTTGTGTCGCTCCATTCCTGCCGCCTCCATTGGGCACAGGGACCCAGTCAGTGCTTCTGTGGAGAGCAGAGAGACCGCCAGCAGCCCTCACCGCACTCCAGTAACAACAGCAGCTCTGCCTTGTCCAGACGTCGCTCTCCCTGTCTCCTTGTGCTCTCTTTGACCATAGTAGTCCAGACGTCGCTCTTTCTGTGTCTCCTTGTGTTCTCTCTCTGACCATAGTAGTCCAGACGTCGCTTTCTCTGTGTCTCCTTGTGTTGTCGGTCTAACCATGTTCTCCTTCTCATTTCTATCCTAGTTTCTATTTCTTGTTGTCTTTTTCTCCTGTATCTCCCTCATTCTATTCCTTCTCTCTCTCTCTCTCTCTCTCCATATCCATCTGCTACAATATGGCTGGTCACAAGTGCAAAACTGCTTTTGTTTCTTCTGGCCTTCTCCCCAGTTTTCCGCTCACGCGCGGTTGTCTGATCTGATCTGATCGGGCCTGGCCTGGCCTGGCAGAGCCCTGGGCTGTGCTTCTGGGCCCGTTTCAAGCACAATGTGCCCCTCGTTTACCCTGGCACACAGCGGGGATGTCCAGGGCACCGGTGCCAGTGCCCGGGCCTATAGGGACTGTGCCAGGCAGAGTCATGTAACCTTGTGGCTTCCATGTTGGTCTGGTACCATGTGGCCTCCATGTTGATCCTGTACTCCTGGCTGAAGAGCATCCGGTCTGGCTGGGGGGAATCTTCGAAAGTGAGGCCTGTCGTAGGCCCTGGAGAGAGAAGGGTTTAACTCAACACAACAATTTTACTATACTTGGTGACTGTGGCCTTGTCAGAAAATATTTTGATTGGTAAGCCAAGCAAGACAACCGCACAGAGACAGACACACATACACAGCCTACACAATGTTCACATATTCTCTCCCTTACTCACTCACAAACTCACACACACACACACACACACACACAAGCGCACACTCACACTCATACCCACACTCTACATCTCTCTCTCTCTCTCGTTCTCTCATTCACACACAGTGAACTTGGGCAAACTCACTCAAACTTATCCACACAAAAGACACGCACGTGCTCCCATACTTACAGACACGGTCCACGATAAGCAGACCCAATGACAACAAGACAAGCGATTCCTGGAGCTGCAGAGCCGTGGCGTCCAAAACAGCACACACAGAGCTGGGGTGGTGCTGCCGCTGGATCTAGCTACAGCTATGTGGCTCGTACTGAGGCATATTTTGGGTTCGGCATGAGAGCTTTTCCGACACCCCCGGGGGCCCCGCTGAGCCGAGGAGAGGAATATTAGGATTGTTTACAGTGCTACATCTCCGATAGCGGCGCTAATACCGCCTTCGACTGGCTCGACACCGAGGGCCTAAATTGCTGCCTGCTGTTTAAATAGCGGCGATTGTTCCACTGGGCGGCTGCTATGCCGTGCGGGGGGACACAGAGTGAGAATCGCACCTATTTCACGAAGGAAACAGGAAACAATACGTCGTTTGCACAGTTTGCTTTGGGCTCGATTGCTGGCATTGGATTCTGAGAAGATTGGGAGATTTATGACTTCAGGGCCATCGATCCAACAGTGAGAGCTGAATATCAAGCAGCCTCCTAGTTCCAGTTAGGTAACTGGGGTTTCAATAGAAGCCTCTCTTGAGTTTCATACAAGTTCTAGTGTTCTAGGAAAAAATAGTCCAGCAGTTGTCCAACTGATTTGCAAAACGTCAACTTGATACAATCATCCTCCATTAAGCAGTCACTCACTACATTATAAAAAATATAAAGATATGAATTATAATAAAACAATAACTGTACAATCAGGGGACATTTTTGAGGGAGTTTCCCCATGTAGATTGTTTTACAGGTGTTTTGCACATTTTCCCTTTTATGCAGATGTTTTCTTTTACAGTGGAGTTCTGAAACAGGAGCTACAGTATGATGAGGAAGTCTTCTTCCTCAAACAGAAGGTCATGCCTCTGTAATAGAGGAAAGTCACTTACCCTGGTCCATTCACAGCTATTGCTACAATGATGAATTTCTCTCTCTCTCTCTCTCTCTCTCTCTCTCTCTCACACACACACACACACACACACACACACACACACACAGTTCATCATAAATTACCACAAATGACAGCATCCCCGAGAGGCTTCAGGGCTGAATCAATAAAAAAAAAAAGCTTGACATCCATAACCACAGAGTAAAGTGTCATATTTCTGTATTTTTGAGTTTTGATTAAAAATGCCCGAGGCAAAAACGCAAGTCTATGAGATTAAGTGTAACAGGTTTTCCCTTGTTTTAACAAAAGTGTTTTATGAGTATACTGTGTACATACTATAAGTGTCCCTGTTGGGGACCCCTGCTTTCCGAATTGCATTTCCCATGTCCCAGTGAATGCCTCTCTCCCCTCCCCCTCCTGTGTCTGTCTGCTGGTGGAGACAACCTCTTCTGACTGTGTTTGGACAGTACATGGTGCCTGTTTTGTTGCACTGCATTGCAATTGTGAGAATCACTACAGGTGTTGAACCATACGTGCATGTGTGGATGTTTAAGTGCACCCATGTGCTGGGCATGTGTGTGTGTGAGTGTGTGTGTGTGTGTGTGTGTGAGAGTATGTCTGTGTGTGCAACCGTGTGTGTGCATGCGTCCGTATGTGTGTGTGTGTGTGTGTGTGTGTGTGTGTATGCATCCGTGTGTGTGTGTGTGTATAGCACATGCAACTAAACAGGAGCAAGCGTGTACCTGTGTGTGGTTAGGTAAGTATGCATGGGATTACAGGTGTATTCACAACTGTCGTTGCTCACTGTGTGCAGTAAAATGTAGCTTCTGAACGTAGCCTCTGAATGCACCCCAAAAAAGAACCTGATTCACCGGTAGATTTTATATGCAAATTTAGCAAAGTTGAGTATATAACACATTGGAACCTGTGGTGCATACAGAGGAGACATCTTATTCTTCTCTGAAATAAAAAAGCTGTGCAAGTTACTCAAAGCTTTTGTAAAGCAGTTTGTCCCAGCGAACTGGACCATTTCTTTGCTTGTGTAAAGACGCAGTTTTTGGTGATGTTGTCTTTTTATGGACCCCCAAATACAAACTGTTATTTGGGAGAAATACATAAAGAAAGAGTAGTATATACTGACCAACAGCAGTACTAAGGGACTTGACATAAGCTATAACAATGAAACAAAGTAATACATTTAGCTAACTGCTATTTCAGACATTAGGACGGATGCCTGTCAGAGGGCCAGAGAAAGGGATTTGATGTCACAAGAGCGTGGCTAAAACTGACACCGCAGAGACTTAGTGGTTAGCATTCTTATTTGTTTGACTGATATGAAAACTGAATCAATTCCCACATGTGCCCACCAAAGAGAGTATGTGTGTGCCTGCAAATGTAACATAAAACTAGATTAGCCTCTTGCTGTGTGACTTTGACGGATTGATTTAAAAAACAAAAAGCAAAAAAAAAACCATACACACACACACACACACACACACACATATATATATATATTGCACCACATATTCAAGCCTGCAAAACCAACGTCTCTTTTCTTTCCTTCCTTCCTCCCGCAGAGAATCTTTCTTTTTTAATTTTAACAACCTCCAATTACCTCCCCGACGTTTCCTTGGACTACTGCAGCGGGCCGGCAGCTCATACGGCATGCTTAGCACGGACTTGAGCCGCCACCGTCTCCAGCCACCGTCTCCGCGCACTGGAGAGCACAGAGAGCCACTTTTCATCTCCAGCAGGACCTCACAATGTGCCCGAAAAGCCTCCGGTTAATATGCTACTATAATGTGGGTTGGGAAGCGAGCCGAACAGAGTATCCTACACTCTGTGGGTTTGCACTGTCGGGACCGCCGCACCGACCTTGACCAAGAACAGCCTCGGTTTGAACAATTCGGGGGACACAAGATATTTCAGGCTGCCTCGCTAAGATCAGGGTTGTGTGTGTGTGTGTGTGTGTGTGTGTGTGTGTGTGTATGTGTGTGTATGTGTGTGTGTGTGTGTGTGTATTAATTAGAGGCATACTGTGTAGCACACTAGTGGACCTGTCTTGAAGGACCCTTATGACATTCCACACTCGCTCCCCAAGTGGGTCACATGACTCAGTCGCCACGGCGTCCACGGCATGAGTCATTCCTGCCGTGGGCGCAAGATGCCATCATGGCCATCACCTGCCCGCAGACTGAGACCGAGAGGTCAGCTTCCGAAAGTGGCACCCCTCCCAATTACTCCCATATAGTCGCTGTCATGGTCATTAGTGAACTGGAGTGATTCATGCAGCAGATGCTGCCCTGCTGATGAGTGCAATCTGCTGCCTCATCGCCATGGGAGGTGCAGAGGAACACATGGCGGAATGGCTCACTGTTGCTTACTCACCAAACCTCAAAGATTCCAATTTTGAAACCAGTGCTACAGGTCTCTCTCTGGAGGGAGAGGTTGTGAAAACGTGTGTGTGTGTGTGTGTGTGTGTGTGTGTTTGTATGAATGTGTGTGGGTGTGTGTCTGTCCGCTGTGTGTGTGTGTGAATGAGACAGAAAGAGAGAGACACATATAATGGAGGTGTATTGTTTGCATTTGTGATATTTCATGTGTGTCAATTTTTGTCTGAATGGAGAGTGAGTGGTGGAGATACAGGGCAATGCTGAAAGACTGGTGCGATATCTGTCTCCAGCAGTGTGTGTTTGTCTGCTTTTGCGTGTCCGGAGAGTGATAGGTATGTGAGGCAGATGAGGGCTGAGCTACAGTATGTGTTTGTATGTGGTTGTGAGGCTGTGTGAAATCACAGTTTATCTGAACATGAACATACACACACACACACACACACACACACACACACACACACACACAGTCTGTGAGGGAAGGAGAGAAGAAAAGAGAGAGAAAAAGTGATAGCGGGACAGGGGGTGATTGAGTGGAATCAGTAAGTTAAGTATATACTATGTCCATGTGTATGTGTTTATGTGTATGTGTGAGAGAGTGAGAGAATATTAATATGATAAACACTGTATACATGTTTGTGTGTGTGCCTGTGTGCCTGTGTGTGTTTGTGTATGTGTGTGTGTGTGTGTGTGTGTGTGTGTGAGAGGGAGAATATTAAATAGATATATTAAACTGTATCTACACGAATGTGCACATGTGTGTCACTGTGGTGTGTGTGTCTGTGAGAGAGAGTGAGAGTGAGAGAGATGGAGAGAGAGAGAGAGAAAGAGGGAATATTAATATGATAAATATACTGTATCTACATACAGTATATGTGTTTATGTGTGTGCCTGGGTGTGTGCATGCGTCATGCTTTGAGCGTGAGATTCAAGAGTGAAGCGGACAGCAGGAGTTTGGGAGCTGAGCCATCAGGTAGAGTCCACTCTGACCACCCCTCTACCCCCACCCCGGCCCCTACCCCCGTGAGACCCCAAGTCCAGCCTGCACTCTGCCTCTCCTCTTTTAAACTATGATGCAGAGTCACACAGAGCACTCAGATAGTTGAGCAGCAGCCAGTGTAAGAGTTGGTGGTGTGTGAGTGTGTTTGTGTGTATTTGTGTGTGTGTGTGTGTGTGTGTGTGTGCGTGTGTGCATGTGTGTGTGTGTGTGTGTGTGTGTACGTGTGTGCGTGTGTATGTGTGTGTGAGCGTGTGTTTGTGTGCTTGTATGGTGGGAGGGGGCGGACTTGGTACTTCTGCTTTAAAGAGTTCTGCTGAAACAGTATCCTGCTTTGTGTCAGCAGATCCGTAACAAACCAGATGTGAAGCCTGAATTCTGCCCTGAAAATTTAATTCACCACTTTAGAGCATCTTATTCGGGGAAACACGACAAAAGAAGGTCAGCCACAGATGTAGATTAAAAAACCACAGAAGCACTGCTAAAAATGCTCCCTCTGTAAACGGAATCAGCTCTGCTAAGGAGACCCTTTTTACCCTATGGCACAGTTTCAACAAACAGTGCAATTTCTGACAATTACCTGAATGTTAAGAAAACAGCACATGACTTAAAGAAGAACAGTGCCTTAAATGGAAACACTCTTTCTCTCAGCTGAAACACATTTTAATACAACTGCATTTTGAAACCAAGTTGCATAGACCATTGTCTCTGTCTGAAGATAAACATATGTCTATAAGTGAGCTGCATTGTGTCTTTTGAATTCAAACACAGCCACATCTTCCTCCGTGCAAAAAAAAAAAAAGGAAGAAAAACACAAAAATCTGCTGAACATTGCAAGAGCAATAAGGATTTTTAGGGGCATTATGACTGAGTTGATAAAACACAGCTGCCCCTAAAAGTCCCTCATTTTTCTTGCTGCCTTTTGGCTCCTTCTTCCCAGACGTGTGTTCCAGCGGAGCTTACAAGCTTGCTTTTGCCCACGCCATCCTCACTGGCCACTGGGTGCAGAGGCTTGCCCAGGGGGAGAGGGGGCGGAGGGGATGGGGGGGGGGGGGGGGGGGGGCAGGAGAGGTGTCAGACTGAGGAGAAAGCAGAAGACAGGAGTAATGTGAAAGGAGAAGAAGAGTGAGATGAGAGGGAGAAGGGAGAGAAGAGAGGAGGGGAGAGGAGAACAGGAGAGGTGTCAGACTGAGAAGGAAACGGAAGACAGGAGTAACGCGAAAGGAGGAGAAGAGTGAGAAACACAAGATGAGAGAAAAGAAAGGAAAGGAGAGGACAGAGGAAAGACAGATGGTTGATTGGAGAGGAGTGATGAGACAGAGGAGTCAGAAGTTGGTTGTTTTAAAAAGAAGGGAATGAGTGAGAGGACATGAAAGGTGGGAAAACCAGGAAAGGAGTGGAGAGGGGTGGAGACCAGACTGAATAGGAGGAGAGAACCATGGGAAAGGCAATGAGTGGAGGGCTGAGAACAGAAGATGCCTGGAGAGGAAGAGAGAAGAAGAGACAAGATGGGGGGACTGACGGAGTAAGGGAACGAAAAAGGGGAACCAAGGAGGATTTACAGTAACAAAGTGTAGAGGACAGATATGCACAGAGTAGGAGAAGGAGGGAAGTAGCCACATGCAAAACAACCAGAAGCACTCAAGAGTGTGCAGACATAAACCATGACCAAACTCTTTTTTTTTTGTTTCTCACTCTTTCTCTCTGCATCCAAAATGAAATGAAACTCTTCAAGCTTTCCCACGAGTGGGAGCCGTTCCAAAATGTAATGAGCGTGACCTGTTCCATGCAACACCTTTCCACCGAACCACTCATTTGTTTTATAATCCTTCACACAGACAAAGACAAACAGACAGACAGACAGATCAACCATATTGAAAAAACACAAAACCTCCGAGACAGAAGTAATAATGAGAACGCTAGAATGCTGGGCTGAATCAGAGGAGAGTGCAAAGCAGCTCTTTTTGCCACTGCTACTACAACTGCCTCCAGCAATGGGGGAGTCGGCATTCTGTTACCCATCCAACGACCAAAAAAATTAAATTAAGACGAGAAAGAGAGTGGGGGTGGGGGGAAAGAGGGGAATTTCTCTCACTTCCTCTTCCAAAATGGCATGCCAGCCGTTTATAAATTACTTATATATATATATATATATATATATATAAGTAATTTATAAACGGCTGTATATATATATATATATATAAAAAGGGTTGCGGACTAGAGTGCGCGGGGGCTGCCTGTTTGTGCCTTTGGGGGGAGGTGAATGAGTTCAGCGGACTCCTTTCCCTGAGTGAAGGCTTTTCCCGGCTGAAGAGAGGGTGACTTCAGCATGAACTCACAAGTCACTCAGCTGGCTGCAGACATATGATGTTGAGAGAGGCCTGACCAGAATGTTTGAGCTCTAATCAATCAATGCCCATCTGTCTACTGGGAGGGCCCGCAGAAACCACAGAGTTGTATGAAGGCTGTGTCTCCATCATTCATTCACCTTAACACATTTATACCCATTTGTTGCTACGTCAGGATAGCAAAGCGGTAGATTACTAGGAAATACCTGGTGCCAAGGCATTCGGTACATCAGTTACCCAGCTGATGGACCTGACTGGACGATGCTGAATACCGTTGAGAAACTCTTGGCAGGCAAACCGAAGCACTGCTATATCTCACAACTCCAATCAGAAACCCTGGTCTTCATCCCAGAAGCTCCACAGCCAACAAGCTCACTCAAGCTGTGATAATCCAAGCAGATAACGAGCCTGCAGGTGTCACAGACATTGACAATACACAGTAGTATTTTGTAACCTTTTTCTTAGAGATGGCAAAAGGCACTTACCACCCTGAGAAATAGCCAGATAACCTACTACATGGGTTTTTTCTATTAGAAAACATTCATTCTTAATACTTTATATAGACAACTAAGTAATGTACTTCTTAATGGAGGTTGGATTAGGTTCGAATAGCCTATTTCTTCCAGCAATAAAAAAAACAATATTTAGCCTACTGATCAGTGAACATGTTGTTTTGCACTCATGTAATTGCATGGATCCATTGTGCTGTCCCAACTTTCCAGAACACTCAGTTTAGTTCTTCAAACACAATAAGACCAGAATGAAACAAAAACAAAGAGCAGGATATCTTCTACTATCATTATGAACAATTAAAATGTTCACATGATGTCGACTCCCAAGAACTGTTTTTTTAAGAAAAGAAGAAGAGAGAAAGGAAGAAAGGAAGAAAGAAAGAAAAAGAAAAAAGGAAAAGAGAGAAAGAATGAGGTAACATTTTAAATATCAACAGATGACAAACTGTGGGTTGTTGCTTTCACAGCAGCTCTCCAAAGATCAGCATCACTTTGATGAATGAAAGTATAAAACTGCCATGTTGGAAATACAAAATAAAGTAGATGACATGGACCAGAGACTGGGACTTTGTAGGCCAGTTGAGAGATGTAGAACAACTCACTTTGCCCGCAAAGACCCAACTTCTGATTCACTGCTTTGTGCCAACATCACGTCGTTTTAACTGCGAAACGAACCATCTCCAGTGCTCGATTATAAGCATCCAAATGTTTGTTTGCAATGAGGAGTCTAGTAACCCACATACAGGAACATGTGAACTGATTATCTAATTTCAGCAAGCGGTCAGAGTTTGGCCCCAGAGCTGTGCGCTTCGGTCTGAAGCCTCACGTGCTGTGCATGATTTCATTCAAAGCAACCTTACCTATAGCCTGATGTTTCCATATTCTTTCATTTCTAGTAGACCTCTAACTCACTAAAATACCCACTTCAAATTTACAACGTGCGAGTTTGCCAAAAAGGTTTCAAAGTCGTAAACTTAAAATCTATTTACCTTCCAGGATCTCCAGTGTAGGCAGTATATAAAAAAGTGATCACTGAAGTTGATCGACGTCCAATTCATTATCATAACCTCACTCCAAATACACGAAACTGCAATGCGCTATGTATCCCACGATGGCAACTGTTTCCGAGGGAACATACCCCATACTTCATCACAGTCCTTATCCACTTGAAAAGCTATTTTTCTCCAAAATGATAATATAAAAACAGTAGGCTATATGATGTAATAAATCCTGATGTCGACTATAATAGAATAAGCGCTGAGGAGCTCCCAAAGTTAGCTATTGCAGTCCATTAAGGTATTCAACAACTTACTGGAAAGTATATTACTGCTATGAGAAGCTTCACACGGGTGCTCTGCGTCCGCAGAGTGAGTGAGTGCGTAACAGCGTTTTGCAGCAGGAGACGACATTGATCTCATGTTTGGGTGTTCTGCTACGGGCTAGGCAAGTCGACACTCCCTAAAAAGGACAGCGTAGGCTACGAAATCCTGTGTGTTATGTCCGACGCACCTCTTTCTCTATCTGACCCCCACCCCTCCCACCCCAACACACATGCGCGCGCGCGCACACACATAATTCATCAACTTATTATTTTTCAGTCATACGCTCCCAAAACGTTGACACACAAACACACAACATCAACATGCTAACAGACGCATGCTCCCAAACGTTGACATTCAACAATTCAACATCAGGGATGTAATAGTTTACAATAGGTCATAAAGGTTACAGTCAACTTTGGTAAGGACCCACGTGGAGACTCCTGGCCATTTGGAGAAATATCTGTTCTTGTTCTCCTTTAGGAACAGTTGTCGACTTTTTGGAGAGATCTGTGTTTGTTAAAAGTTATCTGAAAACGAGTATAGTGTGGCAGAGTTTACAGTGAGGACTGTAACCCACCTAGGCATGACTGGCAACCGTTTTCAACATCAACTGCGCAATAGGAGATTTTTTTGTTTAGGGCGACATCCTTTGGTCATAACTAGTAACGACTCTTACACACTGAGCCTATTTATGTCCGAAAAAGTGCAGTTGACATCGTAATCAGCACCAATAGACTAAATTACCATGTGAGGTCTACGTGACGTGTAGATTACTTTGAGCGACATCTACAATTTGGCAACATTTTGCTAGCCATCAGCTTACTTTTGCTGCCTGCGCTATATTTGTGGCTTCTGAGAGCAAGTCGACAAAGGGCACAACTCTTCCACCGAATACTTTTTTCATTATAGGCAACTTCCAGGTTTCATGCTGTGTAGTGTTCTCTGTTCCATTGATAGTCAGCATCACATAGGCCTATCAAAAGTGAATTGATTAACACACAGAGGCACGGACGGGGTTCGAACCCGCGATCTTCGGTTTACGAGACCGACGCCTTACCACTTGGCCACCGCGCCAGACAGCACTAGTCGAAGCAAGAATAGTACACATTTAAAGCTTCAATTAAACACGTTTTTATTTAAACGGACTGAGTTTAAGCTATTGCTTTTCTATAGAGGGCCTACAATCTCAACACAATATTATCATGAGTGAGATGCCTACCATCCATAGGTCTTGTTCACTTGGCGAATGAATAACGTAGACTAGTTCTGGTTGTGCTTGCATCGTCCACACGGACTTGTGGCTAAAGCTTATAAAGATTCGTAGCTTGTCTTCTGCTTTGGGTCACTGCAGTGCTCTCAATTGAAGACACGCAGGGACACGCACATGTCAACATTCTATCTACCAGTTCCACCATGGCCCTCCCTGGCAATCAAACTGTTAGATTGTTGCCAGACCCGTAATGCAACTCTTAATCCTTAAAACAGAACAGCGGAAGAAACTGTAGCCTTGGTTGTTTCAACCCGAGATGTGACGTCAGTCAATATTTGTGATTTGGACAGTTCTCTCATTTATCAAGTCAAATTATTATTATTAGGTATACCTGGCTATTGATGTTGTTGTTGTTGTAGTTTTTAGGCTATTATTACTAGCCTATCATTAATATTATTAGCCTGTCATATATTATTTATTATTCTTCAGTGGTTCCATGTTGGTGGAATGAGTTGCCCAGTGCTCTCCGTGCAACAGTTTTGGATCTTTTAAGAGGGGTCTTGAGGCATATTTGTTTAATATGCACTTAGTCTATTGAGCGTTTGTTATGTGTTATGGTTTGTATAATAGTAGGCTATTGTTTTGTTATAATTTGTCCATTGATAGAATTTGACGTTGATTTTTGCTATTTTCCTTAAATTTAGCCTTACCATGCCATAGTTATTGTTATTATATGATTGATTGAATGACTTATTTAATTGATATTCTCATATTCATTGTTTTATTTCTCATTAGGTTAGTGCTTAAAATGATTGTTTTAGGCCTATACAGTTTTATTGATAATAGGATTGCTATTCTCCTTATTTTGTAATTGTTCACAGTTAATTTAATTTGTATTGTTATTTATTTGTACGTCGCTTTGGACAAAGGCGTCTGCTAAATAACTTTAACCATAACCATAACCATAACCATTATTTCGGGTCTATGCTGCAGTCGGGTCATGGGGTGACGTGAAACACGATAAAACGGACGGAAACGTCTGTATTATAGTTGAATGAAACGCACCAATCGTTGCTTTAGGCTGCGTCAGGAGTCAATGGTCCCCAAATATTTCCCTTTTTCAACAGTGTTGGCCCAACTTTGTCCACTGTTAATCTTCCCATCACATACAGTGCATCACTCAGGTCTTGCCCAATCACATTTGTCTACCAGCTGACACAGTCCTCAACACCTCAAGATGGTTACAATAGCCTAACTGGCCAGTGTAGCCTAGGCTACGTGATAGAGATAGAGGACATGCTACAAGATTTGTTGGGTTGAACTAGCAAGTCCACTCTGACAGAACAAGTGGTTTTGTGACTTGTGGATGAAGGAGAGTAGCCTATAGGCCAGTCAATCTAGCGTTTGACCCATAACTAATTGCAATAGTAATAATTCCAAGTTTTTTTGTGATCCCTAGGTATATCTAATTAACATATAAAAAATCTACCCATTTATATTTAGTGGAACATACTTTTTTTCAATGTCAAAGGTAGCAATTTCCAATGCATTTTGCCATTGGGATTTACTACTGGTGAAATGGGTAAAATTTTAAACTATAGATATCAAATTGAAACTTTCACAGTTGTTTACTTACATTAAGGCAAAGATTTTTTGTATTGCAAGTTTTCTGAAATGTGATGTTTAGATATGCAAATGAGACCAGTTTTACTTAAATATGCAATAATTTGCATATATTTAAACTAAATCTGAACAATAGGTACAGTCAGCTTCAAAATAATTGCTACATTTTGCTTCTATATTGGATACCAAAAGCCTATGCAAAGGGAATATTAGATATTACTTCATATCACCTCAGAAATGAGGAAATCAAGTCAAGTCAAAATCAATACGTTTCAATGGAAGTACATTATAGAACAAATGATTGTCAATGATATGGTATGATGGAAGTATCTCAGTGCATGCCAACTCACTTGATATGCTGTCTAAAGGTCAATATCTTCCTTATGTGACTTGGCATGTGACTTGAGATACTTCCATCATACATGAATATGAATATGAATATCATGATTCAGAGTGAGAACATTATACCGTGAGACGGATAAACCCTGCCCGATCTGCCAGAGATTGGATGTCGCCCTGCAATTCAGACTGGAAACCTCCACATTTTTCTTTCCTGCTTCCGTCACAAATCTGCGGGGACCAAACACAAAACGGCGTACCTGGATCGTTGGTTTGATTGGTTGAAGGACTATCCACTATCACACCTCTTGTGCAGTAAAAAATACAAATCAGATTCCCAGACTAATGTTCAATCTTAAAAGACTGAGCTTGGTGTGGTGATAGCCAGGCTAGGCCTACTATAACTTCTCTTTGGAGTTTCAGCTCAGTTGTTGCCCCATTCTTCTGACATACCCTAAGATACCACTTTTTTGTCTAATGTATAATTGGATATAATGTCTAATTGGATAACACTACGACCAATGTTTTCTGACTGATTCCGGAAATGTAGCAGCACTGTCGTCGTCTGTTTAGCTCGCCTCTGGCCCGCCAATATCAGATACACTGATGTGATTGGTGCAGCTCGGCTCCAACGGCTTGGGTAATGAGCATCATTACTGATTGCCAGAGTGACTCGCTGAGCAAATTGAAATTTTGCTCTCGCCAGAACTCCGGATTCTAAGGTACCAGAATGTAGAACTTCAGCAGAAAATGGAGCCCACTGGCTGATGCACACCAGATTCTCACCACTAGATGGCCTCCTTGTACTTGTACAACTGTCAGCACATCTGTAAGGGAAACTATGTTTCAGTAAACAAATATGCATCTATTTCTGGGCTTATTTGTCTACTCATTTCATATAGCATCTGTCAATGTATACTCGTACAATGGAAAAATATCTTTAATCAACAGTTTGAAAGTGCTCTCCCCAACTGCACACAACACGCTCTCCAAAGGTGTGAAGGGATTTATACAGGGTGAGTGAGCAGCTGCTTACTGGCTCACTGATGCATAAAGAGCTGACATACAGCAGCCCTATACAAGTGCACTGTTCATCATAACATTAAATGATTATGAGATCCAATGATGCACTTCATATTACACTTTCATCTGAAAATAGTACTCAAACATAGGCTAGTATTTTTTTCTTTTTCAAAAAATCCATCAGCCATAAGTTTTGTTCGATTTTATGTAAGAAAAAGAAAATTTTATTTATGATACATTTATATTTACGTTATATACAGGTTAAATGGGGGGAAAATAACATGGACACATAGGTGACTGCATTTTAAACCCGTACCACAGTGTGATGCCAACACCAACAATTACAATAAGCAATAAAACAGTTATATAAGTACACGTGTCAATAAAATAAACTCTGACATAGTAGCGAAATATGCATAAAACTATAACGGCCCTGATTTACTTAAGGCTTTTTGTAGGGTTCAGAATTGTTCATCCCATGCAAAACCAACACTG
Organism: Sardina pilchardus; assembly: GCF_963854185.1. Lineage (NCBI taxonomy): Eukaryota > Metazoa > Chordata > Actinopteri > Clupeiformes > Clupeidae > Sardina > Sardina pilchardus. Next base: position 29,392,176 of record NC_084996.1, read on the forward strand.
AACACATCTTACTTATTGGTGTACTGTATGACAATCACCTTGTGAGTAGTCAGGAATTATGTAATTGGTTTTGCACTTGGTAGAACGTTTTTCTAGTCTAAAGGGTTTCAGTAAATCATAGCCTTCATCTGATCTTTGGGGCAATCAAGAGGATTTCAAAACATTCCCGGTACTCAAGGCATGTATCATGTGACCTTGAGGTGACCTGTGAGGGACTACAGATGTTACGGCACGGCAGGTTTAGCTTTAGAGTCCTGGCCTTTCCCCTCAGAGTGCTGGAGGGGAATCAATAGAAACAGCACTAAACCACTGAATGTATGTACACCACAGTAGATGCAACACTGCAGATAAAAACATCAACACTCAGCTCTGTCTAGGTAAAGGTGCCCCCCCCTCCTCTCTCTCTCTCTCTCTCTCTCTCTCTCTCTCTCACCTCTCTCTGTCTCTTGCTCTTTTTATGACTGACTCTTTTGCCATTTCATGTATTATATCATAAAATTCATGATCACAATGACCAAAATAGCCAAACTACTGGAAGCAGCATTATGTCAGCAAGATTGATGGTCGATCCACTGTCGACACGACAATGACCCTGTGTGTTCTGTGAACACTTTTTCTGTAGTGGGTTATCAGAGGATCTCTGGTCCTCAGTCAAGTCATGGCTCTGTTTTCCCCCGGGCTGATTCAGTGTTCCAGCCAAATCACCTTGGTTTATTCTGTGAGTGTCGTTCTTTGATTCCACACCCTTGGTTTTAGAAATGTTCTCTTTCTCCTTCAGGGGGTTCTTTGTGATCTGTTGGCTGTTGAAGGAGGAGAGATCCGGAAGCCCCTTGTCGGAGAGGATTGAGGACTTGTCCGAGTTTGTGAGGCAGCACCTGGGAATCGCTGCCCCTAGTGGGCTCTCTGTGCTGAAGAGCTTCCCGTACCGACTGTTCCTTGTGTTCAGCAAGCTGGTCCACGTATGTCGGTGGCTGTCGTAACAGCCCTCCAGATCGTCGCTCTTTAACCTTTTCAGGTCTTTTCCGACATGGCGCTCTGGCACGTGGCACTCGAGCTGCGAGCTGGACCCCTGGAAGGTCTTGAACCAGTCCCACAGCGTTCTGGCCCGACAGTCGCACACCCACTGGTTCCCGTTGAGGCGCAGGTAGCGGAGGGCCACGAGGGGCTCCATGGCCTCGCCGCTCAGCGCCGTCAGGTTGTTGTGGAACAGGAAGAGCGTGGCGAGCCGGCGCAGGTCGTGGAAGGCGTGCCGATGCACCGCGCTCACGCGGTTCTGGTGCAAGAGCAGGCTGTCCAGGCTCAACAGTCCGCGGAACATGAAGTCCGTCACCGTCTTGATCTTGTTGTTGTGCAGGTGCAGCACGGCTAAATTGGCCAGGTCCAGGAAGGTGTCGTCGTGTATAGCCAAGAGGTTGTTATCCTGGAGGTAGAGGTACTGAAGGGAGGACAGACCCATGAAAATGCCGTACGGCAGCTCGGACAGCCCGCAGCGGTGCAGGTGCAAGGTCTGCAGCCGGGACAGGCCGCTGAAGGCCGTGGAGCTGATGGTCCGCAGGTCGCCGTTATCGCCGATGTCCAGCTCCTCCAGGCGTTCCAGGCCGTAGAAGGCCCCCGCCTCGACGTGCCGCAGGTTGTTGGAGTAGAGCCAGAGGACGGTGAGGTTGCGGCACAGGCTGAAGGCGGTGGAGCGGATCTCCGTCAGCTTGTTGATCTGGAGGAAGATGCGCTGCACATGGCCCGGGATCTCGGCGGGGACGGCGGACAGCCCGCGCTGCTGGCAGGCCATGGTGAGGCGAGGCTCGCGGAAGCAGCTGCACTTGGGCGGGCAGCCGTCGACCGGAACCCCGCCCGCCCACAGCCAGAGGAGCAAGAGGACGGAACCACGGACTGCAAACGAAAAAGAAAAGGAGAGAGAGAATGTGTTAGTGGGAGACATACCTTTTTAATTGTTTCCAAGAATTGTTGTTGGAATTGCATAAAATGTTTACCATGTTGTAAGTCGCTTTGGTTAAAAAGCGTCAGCCAAATGTAATGTAATGTACAGTAATGTAATGTAAAGACATGGCTATCCACCGACCAGTGTGTCATTATTACTGGGTGCTAATATCTTTTTTTTTGCCTTCCACCACCCCCCCTCTTCGGGGAACAACTTTGTTTTTTAATTACAGCTTTTTTAGTTTAGTTTTTTTGGGTGCTAATATCTCATTGAAGTATGTGTCCTGAATTTAATTGTTATAGTCACACCTCCCTAACACAATTCAGTGTCTGTTTACAAGGGGTGTAGTTGCAAAGACATTCATCCCTGGACCTGGCTGCTAACACTGGCTGATAATGCGGGTCAGGGATGTGGCATATAGGGCCAGTGAAAACGCAATGTACATTTTGTTCTGATGGTCCACCAGCCCACAGATGCGGCAGCCCTTTGGGATTTGTCCCTCTTTACCAGACTGCCAGTGCAGCAGTGCAGCGTGTGTGTGTGTGTCTCTCTCTCACTCTCTCTCTCTCTCTGTGTATTATAAACTCTCGCTAAAACTGTGCTTTCCTCTGCCAGTGTGAGGGCAGGGCTACTTTCTCAAACAGAAACAGAGGAGGAGGACAGTAGGGTGAGTAAGGGTTCTATTTTTACAATCCCAATCCCTGACCTTTATTGCTTATTCCTACATGGCCCAGAAAAATGGGTAAAGATACACCAGAGGAGTGTAGCAAACCTGCCCAGATATCGTGCAGAGACTACAGCCATTTTAACACTTTGCAGAGCAGTATGTTTTAAAGACATTTATTTCCCTATTGAGGAAGAAAGAGGCTGTGAACGGTTGTCTGATATTTCCACTGTCCAGATCGAATGCACTCACTGTGATCAGTTTCTCACTGTGATTGAAACCAAATATGGGATTCACATGGGAGCATGGGCTTGATTCTAATTACCGGTCTTGATTAGCGTGCTAATGAACAAACACAGGAACATTTGATACATTTGATAGGGCGGTAGCAGCATAGTGGCTAAGGAGCTGGGCTAGTTTGCAGTAGCCTGAAAAGTTGTGGGTTCAAGTCCAGGCTTCCAAGCTTGTTGTATCCTTCAAGACCCTTAAACTCCAGGGACAGTGGCCATTGTGATATACAGTATGTAACATATTGACATACTGTAAGTCACTTTGGGTAAAAGCAACTGCTAAATGACTAAATGGAATGAAATGTAAATAGTACAGTGTGCAACAACCCCCTGGCAACAGATGATATTTCTGAGAAATATAACCCTTGTGCTCTTTCCAATAGTCAGAATATTAGTTTCTAAAAACTTTTAGATCTCAGTTGTGGGTACTGTTCTTACAGTATAGGCTTCTTTTTTAAAATAACTCCTAAATGTTCGGAGTCTGACTTGCTGATACAATAAACACTTGAAATATTTAATCACAATTTTAATATTTTACTCACTGCTATTTTAGTCATACTCTTGTGGTATACGTAACTTACTGGAGGTCTTAACCAACCTTTTAGTGTTCATGTAGAAGTCTTAACCTATTCAATTTTATCTCACTTGTCATCCTGATAGGAAGTGTCATTGTGTCACCTGCAATCTATGCCAAAGAATACAGTAGGTTAATAAAATTGCAAACTCAAGAGTTCCCTCAAAGACATTCAGTTTTATTTCAAAATTGGAGTGGATAGTTGCCCTAGTTGCTGCCAAATTTTTACTCGTAATATTTGAAAATGAACCAATGCTTCCAGGAGGGAAAAGCTTTTTTTATTTCCCCCATGAAGAGACACGGAACAAAATTGTTCCTCCTGGTCGTGCACAGCCTTCCAGGATGGAGTAGCCTGGGTTGACTCCTGTGAGAGACTTTTGTCAGGCAGGCCTTTCATAGCCCTGCTTCAGGAGGAGAGAGAGAGAGATAGAGCGAGAGGTGGGGAGGAGGGGAGGGTAGAGGAGGTGGTGGTGGTGGGGAGGTGGGGGTTGAAACGCGTTGCATTATTTAAGACCTTCTCCCCATGGGGCATGCCTGTGTGCACTAAGCCCCCGGTGCGAAGACAGCCCTTCCACATTAACTGCCACGATAAGCCGTAGTGGCCTGAGTACGTCCGGTGCGGTGTGCTCCCAGCCCTGGTTCCAGACCACGGGCTACTCAGGCAAGCTAATCGTCCCGATAAGAGCCTTCTTGGTCAAGGCCCCTGTATTGATCCCCGGTACTTTTTCTACATTCCGCGGGCATGTCCAGCGTCTCAGCGCCTTCTCCCGGGCTCGCTCGCTCGCTCGCTGCCGAGCCATCTGTCTATTTCCTGCGCTCCTTTTAGGCTGCTTTATCTGCCCAGTGAATAATGCAGGAGATGCAGTCGATGGGAAATGTGGATTTTTATTACACTCAATCCAGGAGAAAAGGGACTAACAGCTGACCGCAGCGACACACGGCTGATAAAGGAGGATTTGGCGGCTGTCGATTGCACTGCTGAAAATAAGGGTGTGTGTGTGTCTGTGTGTCTGTGTGTGTGAGAGAGAGAGAGGGAGGGAGGGAGGGAGGGAGGAAGGGAGTGAGAAACTGAGAGAGGAGAGAGGAGAGAAAATCGCAAGCTACAAAGGCTTGGGAATGCCAGAACTCACAACACAGCTTGTCACTCATCAATTCCTCTCCTACCTGGTCTGCTGCACTTGGTGCATTAGTATGCTACAAGGGTTTATTGACCTGCTGAGCAAATGACATGTCGCCACCCAAATCTGCAGCAAAGCCGCTGTGGCGTAACATCCCAACTCCAAACAAGGAACACTCACAAGTGGTAATCCAAATTAAAATATGTTCCTGAACAAGACGAATTGAGCACAGCCCAAAACTATAAACGAGCCTCTTAAAGGGTGGTGACTTTTTAAGTCTCTTTTCAGAATAATGCTGATTAATTATCTGCAGTAGTGTGCCCTCCGAGTAAGCTGTTGTTTCTGGTCTCTCATTTATACGTCTTCCTTTTTAAGAATAGAGATAATCTGTCAGTCACGAATGTATTTTGTCCCCACGATCTTAGCAGGAATCTTATCCCCCCCCCCCCCCACCCCCACCTTCCAGCATCTGAAAAGGACCAGAGATTGCACCTATCCTTGCATGGATGCTTTTCTGACATGTCAAAGCGTTTGTTCGTGCCGCTGTAGCATCCCTTCGTGTTTCTCATCTGCTGTTATATCACAAGCGAGTCCTTCATGCTATAGTCTACATACAGCACACGCGCTCACCATCAGGAGAGCATTAGGAGGACCAACGACAACGATCCTGGGAACCGGAGCGCTGAGAGGCATCTGTCAGGAGGTAGCGTGTTTGATTCAGGGCTAGCCTGACAGCAAGCTGAAGGGCATGGCCTGAGAACAGGAGCAGACACGGAGAAGGGACAGTAATAGACAGAAATGGCTCCTGAGTCCTGACTACTTGACTTGTGGTGCAGGAGAAGATGAACAAAAAAAGCACGCACCCAACCAAACTCAGTTTGAGTTACAGCTACAGTATGAGTAGTGAGAAAGCTTCACACTTCAGAAGGCATCTGCACATATGGATGCAGACAAGAGTATGATGTGCCATCCCCAAAACACCATTGTAAGCCTGCAGATATAAGCTCAAAGAATACACTATCTACCCCCATAGGAGAACAATGTCAGTTTCTGAATTTGTAGAGCCTCTCATAAGGATTTACTTGTCATCTCTACAGCAACCTTGGCTAGATAAAAAATAAAAAATAAAAAAAAAACCTTGATGATGTTACAAGGTGCAGTGATGTCTGTTAAGGGTTTTGTGCAGGAGTCCTCCTCACTTTTGTTTAGGAGGGATAAAGGATCTATTTATTCAGAGTGTAGGAACAAAAGGAGGAGGTGGAGAAATTAGTCATTTCCTCCTCGTGTTAGCAGAGAAGGTTCTTGCTGCGCACACAAACCATGTGGGTACCTGCCTCAGCGGCCAATTCTCTGTTCTGCTTCACCTGTTTGTTATGAAAATGGCACCTGCCAACACCGTCTGAAGATGAAACGGAACGTACAGAATATTGACAGGCTTTTGTCACGGCAATTTGTGTTTGCTTGCTCCGGGCCTGTTATGTGGACTCACAAAAAGTCCTGATTGTTCAGGTCAAGTGAGGCATTGCGCTGCATCAGATCCCAGATCAGCCGTGAAGGGCAGCGCGTGGCATGGAGCGGAAGGGGACGAGTCTAGTGGTTTGTGCCCGGGGCCCCTCCTGGCTCAACATGACTGTCAGATGGCGTTTAAGGTGTATTTAACAGGCCACAGAGACACAGGAAACGAAGCGTGGAGGGGAGTCTCAACTCACACAACCTGTTAAAGCCCATGCACGTGAAAAGCCATGGAAATGTGCAAAACGTGCCATGCATTATTTTATGTCTATGTCTATGTCTATTTTTTTTTTTTTTTTTTTTTTTTAAAGCACTTCATTGTTTTTCAAAAGCTGAGTGGGCTGATTCCCCGTCACCTTTATTGTGTGGAGGGGGAGCGGATGCCACTTTTACTGTGCGGAGAGGCAGGATGCCAGATGGATTTCCACGGGGTATTTCAAGTCTGCCTCTCACGGTTTTCTCTCTCTCTCTCTCTCTCTCTCCCTCTCTCCCTCTCTCCCAATCCCTCTCTTCCTCGCGCCACCCTGCTCCGCGCGGTCTGCGTCAAGCTTGGCTCCGACTTCCTCCTCCCTTGCATAATTCACACCTGCAATTTCTAAGCCACAAACACAATGGCGGAACTGTTTACATTATCCCTCTCCTTCCCCCTTACTTGTCCGCCACCAGAAAAAAAAAGCATCACCATTAAGAGTCTTCTCCACTTTCCAGCCTGTCTCCTCCTTTACGGAATTCATAAAGCATCCTCCAGTGTTGACAAGAGCTCCATTTGAATGAATTATGAATCCCTTGCGATCCCTCCCGATGAAAACACCAATTGAACCTTTAAACTGTTGTATTGCACTGGGTGGAATGTTACTGTAAGTAATTATCCTTTGCAAAAAAGACACAATTTAGCCTTCAACTAAATGGGGAAATAGAGTATCATTATGTTGTATCAGAGGCACTTTGTTTTGAGAGAACAGTGTAATGTCCTAGTCTCAATCTATACCTGTATTTATAAGATGGACATTCAGACAGGAAGATAGACAGATAAATGGATCTATTTTGGCTGGCTTTGATTGCTCTGATATTAAGATATTTGGGCGCCGTGTGCATGCGTACGCGCTTCTTATCCTTAAAGCCGACGAGAGAACTGTGGCTTCAAAGTAAGATTTGATCCTTTCAGGGCTCTCCGCGCCCTCGTGGCAAGCGCTTGATGAGGACTCTGGCTATCTACTGAAAATGGAGTGAAGTATTTTCAATGAGCGCTCGCTGAAGCTTTGTGTCCTGATGAGACAATGCAAAACAGTGGCGTGAAAGGCACTCTAGTCTTATTGTACTGTAGAATGAACAACCAAATTAATTAAATTGAGCAAATCAAAAGGGAAAAAAAGAAAGATATTTCCAAAACATCAGATCTAAATCGAAGAGAACACTCAACAGCCAGAGGAGTATTTGATCATTGGGGAGAAACTCACACTGCCACACTGCAGAGAATTTGCTGTGTGTCTTCCATGTTCTCTCTCTCTCTCGCTCTCTCTCTCTCTCTCTCTCTCTCTAACACACAAACACACTCACTTTCTCACACTCTCTTTCTCTCTCTCACACACACACACTCACTCTCTATCTCTCCCTTTCTTCATATGCACACAGAACCACACACACACACACACACACACACACACACACACACACACACACACACACACACATACACACACACACACACATTTCTGAGTGAAGTGAGCCCTTCCCTCTCCCCTCACCTGGAGCTCTCTCTCTCTCTCTCTCTCTCTCTCTCTCTCTCTCTCTCTCTCTCTCTCAGCTCTGAGGTTCGGTCGGCCGGCCAGCCTGCACACATTCTCTTTCCCCATTAAAAGCCAAAACACAAAAGGTCAGCCCACCAGTCCAGGGAAATGGGCAGGACGGAGGAAGCCTACATACGGAAATAGAATCCCGCTGCATTAGAGGAGAGGAGAGTGAAGGAGCCTCCATGGCCATCTAAGAGCGCTAGAGGAGAGAGCCACTGCATTTGTTAAGGGCCAGCAGGGGTCATGTTCGCTGCATGGGCAGCAAGGCATAAATATTCTATCGGCCCTTTCTTTCTCCGTGTTTCCCCCGCAAATAGTGGCATTTGTTCTGACTTCCATGGCCGTATAGGATCTCTGGCTCCTCCACTGTTGGGTGTTACGGGCATCCCAATCTTCAGGCTTCCCTGTCCCTTGTTTTCTCCCCACACCAATTCTCCAAAGATTTCTCTCTCTCTCTCTCTCTCTCTCTCTCTCTCTCTCTCTCTCTCTCTCACTCTTTCTCTCCCTTTCTTAATGTTGGTCTACGACAGGCTGTGGTGTTGGTGAGATCAAGGGATACATCTCTCCAACAAGGGAGAAAGAAATGATTTAGTTTTATATGCTGCACAGATTGTCAAAGCTGCCTGGGCCTGTCCCAGTTTGCCCTGAGACTAAGAGAAATGTGTGGAATCAGGAAAGAGAGCGAGAGAGAGAGACACAGAGAGATAGATAGAAAAAAAAAAAAAATTAGAAAGTAAAATGGGGAATAAAGCAGTTTGCTTGAGAATGAGATGAGATGCTGGGGAGGGATGGGTGGAGGGAGAGAAGGAGGATGCAGATTGTATCAGAAGAGAAATTCGCTTGGGGAGTGTTTTGCCTTCTGAGGACAAAGTGAAGATTGCAGACGATATGATTTCCTGCAAACTGCTGCGTATGTGATGATGGACCATTTACATTGTGGATGTGCAATTCAAATGGCCTACTGCTATTTGGGAAGCTTAATAACATGTAACGAATGCAAAAACAACAACAAGAAAATACCGACCCCGCGATCATCTTGGTGGTGAATTTCATATCTATCATATTACAATAAAATATTTTAGATTAATATTAAAATCCCTTCCGGGGGATCTTTATTGTTATTGTCGATGTAGACATGAATAAAACAATGGTGAGTCCAATGATGATTATGGCAAGTCTGAGGATTAACTAGGTTCCATGTGAAATGTATAGGTCTAAACAAACTCTAAACGCTGCATGAAAAATGCATGAGAAGGGATGGTACCCTATTAGAGTAGGACAGCAAGCACCTTTCCCCCTCTGTTGACGGCTGCTTAGGGAACATCAAGAACAGAACGGCAACCATGTGCAGGATATCGTTTTATGCATCACCGATGACGCACCACCGTGTAAGTGACCAATCCGCTGACAATCGAATCAATAGCATGGGCGCTAAGAGCCATTTTGTGAGCCATGTTGTGTGTTGGTACCGACTAATCTTGGTGGTGTGGTTTGGCGTGCTGTCATTTTAATGAACAGCAGGGATGCAATCTGTTCTCCGGCGGAACACTGAATCTGCCGCTGTTACAGCAGGTGACAGATTAATAATGGATTGGTTGTAATTTGTCAATTAAACCTTCACATAAATAAGCAAAAATAAGCGTGGCACACTGATGCAGCAGCTGCACATGCAGGTAAGGTTTCAGATTACAAATAATTAGGGCAGCCTGGCTACCTCTCCTCATTATCATACATTTATTTACTTCACTTGATATTCTACCAATTTGTTCCACTGAGCATCTTTTCAATCTCCCATGAGATGCCGTGCACACCTTGTTATGTGCTTTTAAGATCCGAAAATGTCTTTATCGCAAACATTTTTCCAGTTGATGTGATCCAGTCAATAGTTGCTGCTGGTATTTTTTCTTTTTTTTCTTTTGCTCTCGCCTTCACAATATTTCCCCCTGAGAGGGTAACATGTTGTGAAGCCATGCAGCATGACCACTAACACTTCACCAGGGTGAGGGTAAGAGACACCCGGCTCTATTGAGAGCTAAATCACTGAGCAGTCCCCTCCCCTACGCGCACTGAGCAGTCGTGCTGGCATTAGTATAATGCCAGGGCAGCCACTGAAACAGCAGGCTCCAAACTGCACACTGACTCGGCTAACGGCTCCCAGACTATGGAGAGGTGAACTCTGTGCACGCTCTGAATTGCTTTGACTCCAGGGAGCTGGGAACGGGGGGGTTGGCGTGGATGCTGGAAGTGTGAGGGGAATCGAGAAGTGAATATACATACGTGCTGCCAACAGAGAGAGGACGGAGACGGGGTGAAGATGCTATTTCCCCAGTGGTCCATAAACACAATACGTCGTCAGCTATATGTTATAATTGAGGTACAAAAACACACACACACACACACACACACACTGTAAACTCACTCACACATACACAGTTCACATCCAGTCCAGTGTCAAGCATACACACACACACCACACACACACACACACACACACACACACACACACACACACACACACACGCGCGCTACACACACACGTACACATGCACACACACACACACATTTCTTTCTAGTGTGTTAATCCATTAAACCCTGCGTATGGAGAGATGAAAGGGTCCACTCAGTGGGTGAGAGTGTGTGTACAGTCTGCTATTTATCCTAATCTCTGTCCAGCCGCACAGCTAATGGCTTCTCATCACAGTCTTATCAGCACCGCCAATTGGCTAGAAGATTTATAAACACCACGGCTGAGAGGTGGTGTCATGAAATACAGATGCCGCCGCCACTGCCACGCCGTCTGTGGACGGCGATTAGTCAGCGCAAGTAAAGCCAATGTCCTTCACATTATATAACATTCTCTAGAAGTTCTCAAAATGTTACACGCCAACCTTCTGACGCACTGTTCTGAGAATGTTTTATAATGCCTTGAAATTTTCCATGTTCATGGAACAAACATAATGGTTTAAACAACAGGAAAACTTTTTCCTTTTATAGAAAAAGTGTTTCTTCATTATGTCTTTCTGAATTTACTGCAAAAGGACAAACCCTTATTCCCACACAAATTGTAATATTAAAGTAATGTTTTAAAGCGTAAAGCAAGACAGAGTCGACCAATGAAACAGAGCATAAACTAGCACATTTTTATGCAGTGCTCATCTATCTGGGCATGTTGGACAGTCCTTGGAGTGTTGTGAAGACATTTCTGGGTGATATGTTTGGAGAAGAGGCCTGGAACAGCAGGAGATTTGTAGACAATTTCTGAAGAATGCCTTGAGGAAAATACAGATGTATTTGTTATGAGCCGTGAAGAGTTTGCATCATACATATTGATGTTGCCACTGTTTTTGAATTGCTTGTTTCTTTGAAGTATGACAAGTCAGCATTGTGCAAGAGGACATTCTGAACAGCTCAGCCACTTCCCTACAAGCAATCAAAGTTGGAACAGATTGCCAATCATAGATCGAAAGTTTAGCAGGTGAACTGAGAGATAGGCCACTGATGAAATCTGTATGTCTGTGAGTTCTTCACCGCAGAGAGAGAGGCTAACATCTTTAACCAAGCAATTTGACTGCCAAATACAATTCAGCTCTCAAGTTGATTCGTTGAGTCCTAGTGATTATTATTTTTTTCATAGCTATAGAGAGGGTGACCACCACTTGTTTATTCAGCGCCCACCAGAGCTCCTCCGCTTCTAAAGATCCTCGTTCCACTGCTCCTCTCCAAAATAGATGACTGCTGAGACAAGAGGGATGAGTCAACAGCAATATCCCAACAAGCCCGAGGGCAACCGCATGGAGTATCCACTGCAGATGCAGAAAACAAACACCACTCAATAATTTTCTGTCATAGTTTTTTTCCCCATGAATTTAAAAACTACTGATGTGAGGAATGCTCCGATACCTTCCGGGGTTATCTATATAAACACAAACAGCAGTCGAGTTATTGGGAGAGGGCCTAGCTCAACCTGCCGCTGTGTGGTAGAACCATGTGCTGAGGAATCGGTCACTATGGACTGATTGACCCAGTATCATCCTACATACAGATCTTGTTTTCAATAAGATCCTAGTCTGTCAGGCGGGTCAATCCGTGGCCAGAGAGGGTGACCTTACAATTTTGATACTGAAGAAGCACTGGTGAAAATAGAGGAAGCAATAAAACGGTAACTCCAGCAAACATGAAAGAATTGAAGCTGGATGAATGTGTAAATTCATGCAGCAAAGGTAAATGCATTTTCCTTAAAAATAAAACTGCCAAAGCAGTTTATCATCGGTCTGCCAAGGTTAGGGGTAAAGTACGAAATAAGTACATACAAAGTACACAATATTCCCGAAGGAGGACACTCCATCATAACAGTGGTGCTAGAATATCCTCTATCAAGTCAAAATGGGGAATATCTCCCTCCTCTCCCCCTCCCCTGTACTGCCTGCCTATCTCCTCGACATGTTCTCTTTGAGCTATGGATTGTTAGATGTATTTTCAGTCGCAGCCATTTGGCTAGGATTCCTGCTAATTATTCACATTTGTTTTGCTCTCTCTTTTCTGTTTATCATCTGGCAAGATGGACAGAGTTTCTCTCAGTCTAAATCAGTCCAAGTCATTGTGCCCTTGTCTGGATTCCCACCTATTTCTTTGTTTCTATTTTCTTCCCTATCCTGTTTGCACAGGTGTCCCTCCTATTCTTTATCTACAGTACTGTCAGCAAAGGTGTAGCTGAGCTGAAGGTGTAGCTGACAACACAGCTGGCTCTGGCACACAGTGCATTGGGCCTTGACCTGATCATCTAGCAGACATCCACATCCACATCGACCAGGATTGCGTTTCTACAAAAGTGTCAGCTTCGTTGTTGCTAAACTACCGTCTTATGACGTAACTTTCGCTCAAACCTTGTAACACCTGTGTCTTTCCGCCCATGTTTGCGATTAAGTGTTGGAACTAGCCTTTCTAGAAACATCAAATCTAAGAACGACAGTTCTAACTCTAAAGGCTGTGATGGAGGTTAGTCAACTTAAAATGCACCCCGGATTGGGACCACATCAGAGCCAGACCAGAACCAGATAAAGACCGGATCAGGGTCCGATAAAGACCAGATCGGAGCCAGATAGAGACTGGATCAGAACAAGATGAAGACCAGATCGGAGCCAGATAGAGACTGGATCAGGACAAGATGAAGACCAGATCAGAGTCAGATTAACACCAGATCAGGGCAAGATAAGAATGAGATCAGGGCCAGATCAGGATCAGATCGAGATTGGAGCAGAGATAAGAACGAGATCAGAGCGAGAGAAAGACCAGGGGTGCGTTTCTACAAAAGTTTGCTGTGTTGTTGCCAAACCACCATTGTATGACGCAACCTTCAATCTAACAACAATGTAATACCTGTGTAATACCACTTGTAATACCTGTGTATAGAAAGTGGAGTTGTTTTGTTGAAATTCCACCGTTCAAACACTGCAGTGTAAATGACATCAGGCTAAGATCAGGGCCAAACAAAGGCCATGTCTGTTCCAACGTACGCTGGTATCTCTATCACCAACATTGCGATGACGATGGCGAAGCATGATTTACAGAGTAAGAGCTCAGCAAATAAGACCCAAATGAATGTATGGATTTTGTATTGTTCAAGAACTCCAAGCCACTGGGTGTAATGTGTGTGTGACTTGATATGAAGTTGGTGTTATATTAACTTGGAATTTTTGGAAAAATTTCAGCCGTCATCAAATACAATTCATCATCATTCAAATTGCTTTGAAGTGTTTTATGAGTTATGTGTAACAATGAACAATTCTGTGTATTATGCCCATGTATATCTACTGTATATACACAATGTTGCCAGAAGCATTGGGTCATCTGCCTTGACTTGCATATGAATTTAACTGACATCCCATTCTTAATCCATAGGGTTTAAAATGATGCCAGTCCATCCTTTGCCGTTATAACAGCTTCAACTCAGCACGGTTTAGGAGTGTCTTTATGGGAATTGCTTTGTGCACTGGTTCACAGTCATGTTGGACCAGGTGTGGGCCATCCCCGAGCAGGGCTTGGCCCCTTAGTTCCAGTGAAAGGAACTCTGAATGCTTCAGCAAACAGCATTACCAAGAGATTTTGGACAACCCAACTTTGTAGGAACAGTTTGGGGATGGCACCGTCCTGTTCTAATATGACTGCACTGTTGAAGCTGTTATAGCTGCAAAGGGTGGACCAATGTCATATCAAACCCTGTGGATTGAAAATAGGAAGTCACTTAAATTCATATGCGATTCAAGGCAAGTGACCCAATACTTCAGGCAATATAGTGTATGTAGCCTATATCTCTATGTACGTACTTGCAGCTGACAGATTGTGTGCATGTACTGAAACCCATGTATGTTTACAATAATTAAGCTTAAACAATTACAGGACAGAGAGGACATTTCCGTGATGTAATCTGGAGATATGGATTTCTCTATTCAATGAAGTCATGTTTGAAGCGTGCGTGTGTGTGTGTGTGTGTGTGCGCGCACTGATGTGTGCTTTATGAGTGGGCCGCTGCAGCTTATGAGTGGGTGGACAGAAGGCTCTCATCTTTTCAGTTTTCGAGATATGAGAGCTTTTTAAGGTGCTCTCTCTACTTGGCACCAGATATCCTCAATCTGCTACTAGCCAAAAGATGAGACGGTACTGTTCTCAAGCAAAATGAATGATGACATTGCCTTGATGACTATATCTGATGTGTATTTTTGTATTTTCAACATATTGTCAATGTAGATGAGCACCATTTAAAATAAATGTATGTGTACTGAAATGAGTGCAAGAGACGCGAAGCCAGGGTTGCTGTGTTGTATGCAGAGGCAACTGATGTTTAAGCGGAGTGAATCATAAGTATTTAAAAAGTCTGTAATGGGCTCCTGGTCGTGGTCCACCTGACATGGGCACGCTACTCCTCATGAGTCATGAGTCACACTGGCAAGCCCACACAGACCCCACTCTCACTCTCCCGGCGAGCTGTGCGTGCATTCAGGTGTGGCTGATTGGTTGACAATATGCCAATCAGATATTTTTCAAAGCTTGACGATGGTTTTGGTGATAACTTCGACACAGAAACACACAAATTGCAAGTCTGATGTGAAAGTGATCTGAAGTAAATCACTTAAACCAAGTTCACAGCGCAGAAGAGAGGAAATGTACCCTCCCCCCCCCCCCCAAAGAAAAAAAACAACCAGTTCACTGCCAGCCTAGACCTGCCACCACGGACACACACACGCACCTGCTGTCTGTATTTATTCTGCACATTCACACTTGAACATCATATGTATATTATGATCCAGTCGACCAGGCAGCAAAAGCATACATCACTAAAATCCCTGCCCCGATACCTGATTATTTTAAGCACAACCACGTCTTCATCTCGTTCCGGTAGCGGGTTTGCTCCGCGTTTGATCTACTGTAGTGACGGTGCTATCAAAACCTCTAATTAATGCCGTGACCTACCTTCGCATATTATGGGCGTCATTTTCAAAGATGATGAAATTGAGAACAGCCACTTGTCTTCATACGGATCGTGGTTCCATGAGTCTTGGTGAGGGTGACATCACATGAGCCGATCTTCAAAACTTTAGCAAGATGCCACCACACGGTAACGACCCGGAGAGCTCAGTCTCCTCCCAGAGCCGCGCTCTGCCATTTGGGCAAGCAAACTGCGAAGCGATTAAAGGAGAAACTGTCATTCACGCCGGCTCTTAAATATCTCTCTCAAGATATCACAACTGACCCGTTCCAGAAACACAAAAGTGGGCAGGATCTAACACAGATAGCGAGGGACTGAGACGACGATAGGCTGGCTATCTCTAGACACGATCCGCTGCAGCAAGGATGCACTCTTCCAGGTGATTATTATGGGCTCGGTGATAGTTATCGTGTGTTGCTTTCGGCATGCCCGCGAGGGTGGGGACTCTTGGCTGATCTGTGCCTTGCATGGGATCCAGGGAGGATATGTGTGTGTGTGTGTGTGTGTGTGTGTGTGTGTGTATGTTTGTTGGAGAGAGAGAGAGAGAGAGAGAGAGAGAGAGAGAGAGAGAGAGAGAGAGAGAGAGAGAGGGAGAGCGAGCGCACCACATCAATTCCACCTCAGAGAGACTATACGGACATGGCTTTATATAACATTAAGGAACAACATAAACAGTAATGAAGAGTAACCACGTCTATGCAGATAGTCCATATGATAAACTCCTACCTACGGCCCAGTCACACTGTAATGGTCTTCATTAAAATGTAGCCTATTTCATACTTTATACATCATCAAAAACATCGTAGGCTATAGGCCTACATAATGCCCCTAGATTTCCGTAAAGAGAAACGGCGTATAAATTATTTATTCATTTGACTGTACACGTGTCATCCATTTAGTCAGTCCTAAATGATGAATCCATGAATCAGATTTAATAGTCTTGATCATTTATTTTTGCAAGCCTTACTTGTTAACAATGAATCAGATTGAATAGCTTTGTCAGTTGTAAATCCACAAGGTCCTGAAATACACCAAGTCAATAAATTGATTCAGAGAAACCAAAGATGCACTTTGACTGTATTTAAATAGGCTATAATATAGTATACTCATCGGAGAATTTTGGAAAGTGTTTTATGTGTGTGTAACTGTGTGTGAGGGTGTGTGTGCCTGTGTGCGTGTGTATTCCTGCATGTCTGTGTGTGTGTGTGTGTGTGTGTGTCATCCTAAACCAGCAACACCACCATCTGCAGGCCGATGGGTGTACAATGTACAGTCACTAAATGTACACATACATTCATTTATTTTTATAGGCCCACATGGATGAAATTCCACAAAACTTGGCATACTCCCAGGGGATGTCAGGTTAATCTTACACATATTTGGTGCTGTTCGTAATATCTCATCTGACGATAGGGGCAATTACAGCAGTATAATATTGCAATTTCATTTTTTACCATGGGGGTGCAAATCACAAATGACTGGTTATAAGTTAAGTTGATGCGAACTCTTGAAACCAACATACCATACACATTTTGTCATCCTCGGCGCCATGGTTCTGGTAGTTATTTAGGAAAGGTAGTTATTTAGTTTCAGAAGGGCCAGCACGGGGGTGGAGTGGCCCCCGGGGACCAATCAAAATTCTTCCATATAGTCTACAGGGGCTACATACCCACCAAGTTTCATGAGCCCCGCTGTTACAGTGTCCCGGGAATCGTTGACCAAAAATTCAGGAAGTAGAGGACGGGAAAAAAGAAAAAAACGTTGACAATCCCAATATGACCGCTACGCTACACTAGCAGCGGTCATAATAATAATAATAATCTAAACACACACAGTCAACACAATTCAAATACATTCTGATGTACAGTTCAGTAGATGTAAGATACTGATATATATTTCTGGACAGGCATGTATTCACACAGTTCATCTACACTTTCACTAGAATATGTCATAAATGAATTGTCCATAAAATGCACAAATAAAACACAGGGAACTGAACCCTTGGTGAGTAAGATGATATTTCTTCCTTCAGCCCAAGTTCTCCTCTCTCCATCTTCTGACCTATGGCACGACCCTCTCCTGGTCATTCGGACAATTATTTGTAGGCTAACAAGTACAGCTGTTGTCCACTGTCTGAAGACAACACCACCAAAAGTTGGCATGACAGTTTATACAATACATTAAGTTGCAGCCTTCGCTCTTCTACAGAAAAAAGTAAACAAAAACAAACAAACAGAATACAGTGTTATAGCTCAACCAAGTAATTTGAAACACCTCCTAGTTGTTGCCTATAAACAAGAATTTGTATGAGGAATATGAGCTAGATTATCTAGTCATCCATTTAGTGCTTATACTTAAAACAACTTGTACCACAAACAATTCCAGTCATTCAACAGTGCCAACAACCTCCACAAACAGGTCCTCTGCCTGTATAGTTTATCACAAGGGGTTGTGTTTCCAGACTGTAGACTCACAGACGGGTAAGTGACCACAGGTCAGCTAGTACTCAGTAAGGAGTATTACTCAGCTATCAAGTGGTTGGAGGATGCATGGAGGAGATAATAACACAAGCAGTTAGCACAGGCTGCACAGGATAAACCAGAGTAGTGTTGCACCTGTGTCTGCAAAATATTATTGAAAAGTCTATGAAAGAACGTTTGTAAGCTCATTTTAATGATTTCTTAAGGGTACGTTCAGACTTGGCTTCTTTTTCTGACAAGAGGAATTCTACAGACCGTTTTTTTTTTTGTAAAGGTAAACTATGCAACATTTTTCAGTAAATCAATTCGTTCCATACTGTTATATATGGTTAAATGTGTCATTACCAGTCGAACAATGTTTTTTTCGGCCGCCCTAGTGGTCTGTAGCTGTAGAACCACGCTTGCCATTTCAGGAGACCTCGGGCACACACACGAAATATGCAAGCATAAAACGAGCGAAAACGAAAAGCGAAAGCAAAACCGGCGATGAAATCGCCATTCCTGCATAGTTTCCCTTTAAGTTTTTGATTTTCCTTGAATTTCCCCATGGATATCAACAAAGTATCTATCTATCTATCTATCTATCTACAGTATCTATGCTCTAAAAAGCAGCCGGATGTGTCTTTTTCAGTTATCTGTTTGTGATTGGTCAGCTGTCATCACAGTGTGATGTAAGGCATTTATCTGCTAGTTGAACATTTCTCAACTTTAAAAACTCTAAGCTGAAAAAAAATACACAGTATAGCCTAAGGCAGGGGTCGGCAACCTGCGGCTCTGGAGCCGCATGCGGCTCTTTAGCGCAACCCTGGTGGCTCCCTGAGCGTCTTCAAAAATGTATGAAAATGAATGGGGGGATTTTTGTTTGTTTGTTTTAATATGGTTTCTGTATCAGGACAAACATTCTTAACGTTTTCCAATGTTGTAAAAATGTGCATAATAAATATTAAAGTTCAACATTTCTGTCAACGAAGATTTGATAGCCTGCGACACACGTTTCAGGGCGGCGCCGTGCCATGCAGGTGGCTGTGGTTGTAAACAAATCGGCGGGTGTCAGCATGGCCATGGCATGGATCCCAAAGGGAAAAAGAGAAAGATAGCCGATGAGATCAGAGAATTTAAGGCAGAATGGACCGAATCATTTGCTTTCATTGCCATTGCGGAAGGATTGCCTGCATGTTTGCTTGCTTTGTAATGAGAAGTTGGCGAACAACAAAAAGAGAGACATTTAGAAAGACATTTTCAGGGAAGGCATGCTACATTTGCAGCCGACCACCCAGTTGGGACTGAGAGAAGAAGTGCGATTGCAGTAGCCTACTTCTGGAGAAATTTTGTTGCAACCTGAGAGATATTAAAACGTGGAAAACAACGGTTCACGGACGGTGATTACACGAAGTTGAACTTAAAGCACCAGCGGAGTAGTCACGTGGTGTGTCATTCTCTCCGAGATGCGCTGTAGGGAAAAACATTTAATCATGAAAGCTCATTAAGTAGCCTCGTTGTAGCCTACTTAGTCATTTTGATAGTAGGCTAATATAGATAATATACACTTACAGCCTGTGTTACCTTCATATAAGGCTTACATAAGGCTTTTCATTTTTTGCGGCTCCAGACAGATTTGTTTTTTGTTTTTTTGGTCCAAAATGGCTCTTTGAACATTTTGGGTTGCCGACCCCTGGCCTAAGGGAATATACACTGGAAACAAACTCATCTAGTGTCAGGTTTGTTATACATGGTAACTTACCATAAGTCAAGACAACAGGACAACTTGGCTGGATTATACTTGAGTCATCAAGTGTTTTAGAGTGTATCACTCCAGGGTCAATTATGAATCGATCATCCATCCCATGAGTTGGCCAAAACAATCCAATTGCAGTTCTACTTACTTGTATTTTGACTTTACAACTTGGGCATGCTTGAGTGTTGGTCTCTATCCACTGGCCACTCAAGACATCATTCACCAGCCTGCCCTGCCTGAACACCCGCCTCCCGTATCGCTGCTCCAGAAGTTTCTTTCTCGATTTAGAGCCCTTTTGATAGTCTTCCTTCAGTTCTTGTATACCCTCTGCAAATCAGAAAAAGATGCCACAGAATGGATCAACAGAGTATTTCACCTTGTTCTATAATAGCAACATAGAAGGTATGCAACATTGATCTGTGAAAAACATGCTCAGATGCTATTTTATAAGCTCATTTACAACCCTAGAATTACGCTTGGGAATTTAAGGGCCCATTTGAGCAGATATCTAGCGCCCCTCATGCTTATCTGGCATCCACATGAGTAATTGAGCTTCACGCTGATTGGGTACCTTGCTGCTAAAGACCACTCTCAACCGGCTCCAGTAACTTCTACCTGAATCTCCAACTCTGCGTGGTGATGTAAGTTGTGCATGAGGGATGGTTTTCATCACAGCCTGTGTCACACTCTGTCTTTGTTCAGATTCGGACACTTTTTAGTGATCACTACAAAGTCAGAGATTTCCATATGAAGAATGAAACAATGTTTCCAGTTCATGGTAGCTTCGTGTGACACTGACAGACTTTGACAAGATTTGGGAAAGATTCTTGAAAGATTATAGTCTTTTTAACTAATGCCCCTCATACAATCTTTCAAGAATCTTTCCAAAATCTGGTCAAAGTCTGTCAGTGTAAGGTATGCTTCAGGTGGGTTTGTAGAGCTCCATAAAATACTATACTTAAAACTGCTGAGGCCCAATTTCAATTCAGAAAATCGTCTGCGGCCCACCTACAGTATAGACGTCAATAATGACGAGCCAGCTGGAACCTGCCACTTTTCCTCCATCTCGCTCGTGTGCTCCAGATGCGTGCCCAATTAAGTGCAGTAAGTTATGTTCAAGTTAGATCTGCTGCATGGTGGAGATTGAGAGGACCCAAAAAGTATCATCCTTGCATGTAAAATAGTGTTGGTCTCTGTGTGTGTGCATGTTCCACCATCCACAGGCCGATGGGTGTACAGTCAATAAATGCACACATAAATGAATTTACTGTATAGCTCCCCGTGGATGGAATTTCACGAAACTTGGTTTGGATTCAGAGGGTGTCATAATGATCCTACATGTCAAATTACATGCAGTTCTGAACATGTCAGTCAAGGATATATGATTACAATGCCTAATTTTTCCTAAAGAAAAAAAAAATCCTATGTGACCGCCGTTCACTTGCACAGTGGTTATAATTATTACATGCCTGTATGAAAAATAATGTGCAGTCTGTCACAGTGCATCAAAAACACTGATTAGTAATGAAAATAACATGGTGTAATCAAACATCATCTCCATTTGGTAAGTCTTTTTCCTTTCTACAATACTGCTTAATATTTCATAGAGAACTCAGACGGCTAAACCTAAGCCTGTATTTAGAAATCTTGCTTAGTATTCCACGGATACTTCATTACCCCACATGGTGCCCAAGTGGCGCGAGGGTGGAGAGCTGTTTGGAGATTTAATGGCTCTGCAGTATGTGCTGGTGAGAAAGTGGAAGGTTTTTGTCTTAATGGCTTTATTACCATTAATGGCTTAATGTTTTTTGTCTTCTCCCTGATGGGAGGATAGTTAAAAGGGAGGTGGAAGGGTGAGTTTCATCTCGTAGGGTATTTAGGCTTTTCCGGTGGATATGGGCCTCGTAGATCTCGCATATGGGAGAAAGTTTGCAGCCAATGATTTTTGAGGCTGTATTGACGATCCTGTTCAGCTGCAACCTCTGCTGGACAGCAGAGTTGCCATACCAGACGGCAACAGAAAATGTGAAGACACTCTCGATGGCGGCTCGGTAGAACTGCAACACTCCCTTACGGGCCAGCTCAAATTTCCTCATATGGCGAAGGACAAAAAGGTCATGTTAGTTAAGTCTTCCTCCCATTTTAAAGAGGATGTTAATGTTGTGCCTAAAAACCTAAAACTGCCCACATGATGTACACTCCATTGATGGATGTCATCCCATGTCTGCAAAAGTCGACCACTAGCTCCTTCGTTTTAGTGACATTTATTTAGCTCTAGGTTGTGGATGGAACACCAATCAATCAGTGACCAATCTTTCGATCAATCAATCTTTTCTACAGGTAATGGTATAACTTTACAATGACGGCAATGACTTGTTAATAGACATTCACCAAGATGTACAGCCCAGCAGCAATCTATCTAAGATAACACCTATTTGAAGTACCATTCATGATACAGTATGTTGTCAAATACTGAAGTTGTGGGAAGTTTACTTAGCTGAAACTGTGTTTCTTTAGTCCCTCATACTGTTTCATACAGGGAGGGAGGAATGAAACAAAATGCACATTCAACTTCTGCTTACATAACTCCTGAACGGTTTTGTTCAGAGCTGAAAATGCAACTGTATTTAACAAAATATTCTAGTGTTTTACGATGTCTTTGTAGCAGTTAGCTACTGCTGACTGCAGTATAGTCTAGTACAAATCACAACACCTTCCTAGTCAGTCACTAATATGACACCATGTTCTTAACTTGTAACATAATAGTATGACACGAAAACAATTCCAATTGTTATTTATTACTTCGATGACAATAAAATGAAACATTGATGAGTTCTCCAGAATAAATCCATTTGCCAAACGACATAGCCTACGTTAAACTGCTTGCTTGCCCTAATACAAACAAGGGCAATCTATGCGTCACTTTGATGCACAATCTTAAATTTCAGTCGACTAAAAAACTGTGAAAATGACACAATTCTGCATGGGATGCAGACACGAGACCATGCCACAGACTTAGAGATCTTGTTATTGATTTTGATGTTACATTCATCAAAAAGTCCCACAGTAGGCTACAGCAGACCTTGTGCGAAAATGTAGGTTCATGTATTTTTTGCCAATTGTACATTATGATAAAAGATAATGAATGTTTCGGCCATCAATAATTACTAGTGCAGTGCCCGTACAAACAATGTTTTCCAAGAAACTTCTTGCCCAATTACGTTGATGCAAGTAGATCATGTTAGATTTGCGATGATGTAGAAGCAGACCCGTGCAGTTAGTAGCGCTTTTTACTCACTTTGCAAAGTAAAAGATTGAAGGGGAAAGGCGTTTGTTGCAGCTAATGGCAATGTTAGACACATTACATACCCGTACGTTTTTGCTGTTGCCAGGGATGCAAACACACATGTGGTCAAAAAAGAGAGAGCCTCGGAGCGGGGGGGAGGGGGATGGGTAGGTGTGCTTAGGTGCGCAGTGTGGCGCCGGTGGCCGTGGGGTGGTGCATTATGGGTATCGAGCATCTTGGAGGAAGGCCTATATATGGTCACTACGGTGAATGTAGGGGGGTCATGATGTTCAGTACCTTTACTCTGAGTCAAAGTTGCTGTACCATCATCATCATCTTGGCAAACTATTGCACCTTGAGCATGCAGTGTATGCCGAAAAAAAGCCATTGTAGTAATGTTTGGGCACTGAAATCTTGAAAGAACACCCAGTGCAACCTTTTTTTGTTTTGTCCAAAATGATTTTTTGCAAATTGCAAAATCCCCCTAAACTTGCTGTTTAGGCCTACATAGCCTATTAGCCCATGCCTACACATTCTAAGGTTTCAGTGAAATATTGGCACACCACTAATAATATAGACACAACAATTACTGCCAAGTACAAACAAATGATGGGAATACTATTTTTTATATAAGCTAATGTCCAACCAGCTCCTCTATAAGACTAGCTCTTCTCAACATTGCTTTATTGTGTTCTATATTCTATACTAGTCCCATATACACTCCTACAAGTTTTTTTTTTTGTCAAGGCAGGTTGCTGCACTGCCAGCTACATCTAATCCAAACATAGTAGGCCAATAAAAAAAGAGGATATAGTTGGTTGGTAATCTAAATGCAAAAAATGATAAGGGCTAAACCAAAATTATGCTAATCGCGATTAGCCACATTGCTACAATTCAAACGATGTTGACATAAATTAACAACTACTACAATAAGGCCATGATTTCCAATACAACTACTAAACAACATAACATGACAAATTAGCCTCACTCATGTAACTGTCTTCCCATAATAGGCTAAGTAGGCATAGTCTAAAAAACAATTCTAGGTTATGCTCCACAGTAGACAGATGTGCTCCTCCCGACACTTAAAAGACAAAGGCTATTTTTGGACATGTTACGGTAGACACAGAGCTGTTTGATCTGATCTTAATCCTGATTTTATTATTGATGATATCAGCAGAGTCAGCTTTTATAACCCATCCAGAGGTGTGCATGACGAACTAAACTTTATCCACATAGTAAGCGGAGGACATGCGTAAAGGTGCGTAATCTGGTTATCCATAGGCAAAGTAGCCTTCTACCGTTCTCCGTCGCTGCCCTCAGTGAATTCTTTGTGTCATTAGATGTTTCCCCTTGTCACATGCAATTCAATGGACAACTTCGAAGTAGAAAGAATTGTTTTCTTCCTCATTTACTGCATCTCAATTATCTACAGACCCCCCCCCCCCCCCCCTCTAAAAAAACCTCTTCGGATTTGCATGATTCACACAAGTCCCACAAAGCGACGTGAAAAAAGCGGGAGGCGCCGAAAAGCGAGCTGTTTGCATCCCTGTGTTGCTGGGAAATGATAAAATAACCGCACGACATGGCCATGCCTGTGCTATTAACTCGGAAGTGATGTTTGAATAGACCTCTGAAGTTCGCCTACAAAAAGGATCCAAAGCTGCCATCTTTGCCCATATAAGGAGATCCGGGAGTTAATTGAAGCTAACTGCCTATGGCAAGTTGCATTGTAAGTTAGCTTTGGGGTAGCAAAGATCAAAGTGTGCCGTCTTCACTTGCCGAAGATCACAGTATCCACTAGACGGCAGTGGACAAAACTGTGTAGTGAAAAACGTCTGCATTTCCAATGTCATCATCCCCACGAGAGTTTAACAGGTGCGATAATTGAAAATCCCCATGTTATTTTCCCATAGACAACATCTCAAGATACCGGATCTCCTTATTTGGGCAAAGATGGTGGCTTTTTTTGTAGGCGAAGTTCAGAGGTCTATGATGTTATGCCCATAGCCGATGTCCAGATAGAGTCAAGAGCGGCTGTTTTAAATGCAAATTTTAACAGAATGCTACCGACGTGTGTGTGTCGGCATATTGTTGCAAGATCAGCAACCTGATCAGGCAACTATGCAACGGCTACATTAGTCTACTTTAACAGCCTGCTTACCAACATGGGTGCATGTGTGTCGGACTCAGCATGTTTATCCAACATTAACAATCTTGAAACGATCCGTTGTTTACGTGAGACATCGTAATTTCCATGAATGGCAACACGTGGGTTTGTCAGCGAAATGTGCTTTCTTGTTTCTATGCTGGAGGGAGTGGGAAGGGGCGTGGCTAAAGTGCGGAGAGTGGTAGAATTGTGGGATTGCGGTAGAGTTGTATTTTGCTTAATCTAACGATATCTTTGTCATTTTTTGTCCAAAAACGACCAAACTTTGCACTGCACTCACGCATGTTATTAGCAAGACGTGTCAACTTTTAGGTCAGTCGGATGAGTGGTTCGAGAGTTATGCGTGCCACACACAGACAGAGTGACACACAGACAGACGTTCCTTGCATTAATAGATAGATAGATCGATAGATAGATAGATAGATAGATCGACTGTAGATAAGACACAATCAAGCTCTGCAGATGTGACGATACAAAATGAAACTATTGTTGCCTGGCAATGCAGAGTAAAACGTGGCGGTTCATGAAATTTACCTTCAGTCGTTGGGATTGGTCATGGCTGGATTCTGGCAGGTTAGAACCGGCCTTGGCGTCCTTGGGACATGCGTCCACCCCATGGTACCCCTCATGGCATTTGGTACAGAAGGCAAAGGCACAGGATTCACAGAACGCCCAGGACTCGCCAGGCTCCAGGACCACCGGGGAGCTGCAGTTGGTGCGAGGACAATACACCACGTCAGCCATGCAGTCCAGCGTCTTCTGTAGCAGCAGCTGGTCATATCGACCGAACAGCTCCTCACCCACCAGAGCCTTTACCTGAAGAGGGGAAAGTTGTTAGTAACATGTTCTATCATTGATTCTTATATGTGTTATATTCTTGTTCTATCTTAATAAGCAACTGCACATATAACCTCTAATTATATTTACAATAATGTTTTTCTTCTCGTGATGTATTTCTTTACACATCAATCACAATTATGTAAATCCAAGTTGTGGATTTAATGACTCCAACTAACAGGCTAAAGTGTGATATTTTCTAAATGGTGTAGAATGCCTCAGAAGAACTATTTCAATTGAGTGCATTTGAACCGGCATTCTAGTTATTATATTTACAGAGTTGATTAGGCTACTGCTGACTTTTATCAAATGGTACTCTTCATCAAGCACTTTACAAATATGAACTGTGTTGAGTGTTTATTGAGGCTTTATAATACAGTTTGTACAAGCTGTGCTAATTTTACCTTTAATAGTGTTTTTAGAAAATAAGAATATACTATACTACGATGCTACTGTAGCCTACAGTCAGTTTGTTAACAAAACCGCAACAAACCCCATAAAGCTGACCTCGGAGGGAGTGGCCACAGAATCACAGTCAGTATCAGGACAGTTGAACTGGAGCACCCCTCCTTCTTTAATACCAATTCTGAAAATGTTAGAGATGCAGTCTTTACAGAAGATGTGCTCGCAGCCGTTGAACCTGTGGCACTCTAAACCAGACTTTGCGGAGTAGCAAATCCCACACTCAAAACTTTGTCCTTCAAACTCCTTCTGCTGCATCTTTTGGTTGTGGTCTAGGAGCCACTGCAGAAGATCTGCATCTGCGATACTGACAGTGGTAGAGACCCGGGGGTCCCTGGCGTCTGTATCCTGAGGTGAAGCACCCAGCTCATGCTCCTCCATGAATCTCCCAGGGAGAGTGGATGGACAGGAATCCCAGGAGGTCCTCTCTTAGGAACTGGAACCAGGAGAAGAGCACAGCCTCTCCTCCAGAAGTCTCCCAAATCTCTTCTAGATGCTTGCATATCTTCAAAAGCTGTGACATATCCAGCGACAAATATTTATACAAATGTATCATCATAATAATTACAGAACGACCTCTAGACCAAGTGATGTGATATCTTAGGGGAGAGTTATTGTTCATGTGACCAACACAAAGACTAGCCTAGCCTACAACAATCTGATTTACAACACTCTTTTAATGAATGTGACCTTTGACACACCTGATTATGCAACCATTGGCAACACAGTCTAAAGACAACATGACACAACATGACACACCTGATTATAGTGGAGCCATTGGCAACTCAGTCTAAAAGCAGGTGAAGAATCACTTGGGTAACCTGTTGGCAGCTCGAAATCCACCACTAAAGGCGGCAGGAATTTTAAATTAAATTCTCTGTTTCCTTCACCTGTTGAATAAAGACATACAGTAGCCTCATCAGCCGTCACACGCGTCTACTTAAAATATACAAAAGTAAAATTCTTTGAACTTGAATTTAAACTAGAATGCATTTCCCGGTGGGAAGTGCGAAGTGTGCTTGCTCAGACGCGCCGCGACAGCGCCCGGCAGGAGACGCGACCGCTCGTCCTCAGGTCAAAGCGCCAAAGTTTGGCCAAGACGCGAAGCTGCTTCGAGTTTGGCGGCGTTGCCCTCGATTGCCGAATTATTACACTGACGTGAAGGGTTGCCTAGGTTCATCAGTGGTATGTCCCAGAGCACCTCCAATGTAAAAATGTGGATGTCATCCCAAAGACATAAAGAGATACCGTATGAGACAAAATGCATTTTTGCTAATTGCGACGCCCCCTAGTGGCCAAATTGCACCAAATTTACTGAGGTTACTTTGGATGGTGTCCAAAATCATCCCACCAAATATGGTCTTGACACCTCAAAGCGTTTCCGAGATTTGACCTCACTTCCTGTTTGGAGGCTTCGCCATCGAATTTCATTGGCTGCCATGGGCGAACGCTTTGATGTATGGAAATGAAATGTACACCTCTAAGGTCTGTAGACCTTGTGTTGAATTATGTATGAGTTGTTCACGAGTAGCCAGCATGAAACACGTAACCACTGAAAGAAGGAAGGAGCCTAAGGAACTAGGCATGTTTCTGGAACAAATACGAGTAATGTTAGGAGTATTGCGGGAACATCTGCTGTTTACTCACTGTTGAGTAAGTTGCAATGTGTTATAGCCTCAAATTGATGGTAGAATAAACAGGACGAATCACCTGTTCAAATGGTGTAATAGGATGAAATTTGGTGTTGATATGTCAAAGCAACCAGGCTGTTACTGGTTAACGTTTCTGAATATGAAATCGATTTTGGATTGGTTGCATGTGATAAAAGCTATATCATTTGCATTATATAAATGTAACCTATTTTTCCACCCGTATGTCTCAACATATACTGGAGTCACATTCATAAACATAAACAGGATCCTAGGTTCTCAATTTGCTGGACTCGCAGTCTACCATAAAGTTAAAGAATAGTAATAACAGAAGAAAAGGTAAGAAGATGTTGATAGCGTGATTAACTGTGGTGCCTCCACTGAAGAATGTCTTTACCACTGCCCTGGTGGAAATATGTAAATCCTCAGAAATGTCAAGTGACTACAGTTACTTCTACCTGCTTTGATATAGCTTATCCTAAATGAAATACTATGCATAATGCAACAATCACAAAACATTTATTGTATCCTTTGTTTTTAACTCTTAGAATTCAGTTCAGTATGACATAATAAAATGAAAGTACAAAAATAGTTTTTAAACCCCTTTTTAAAAGTTCAACCTATCACTTTCAATGAAATCTCAATTAAGGATTACGTAGTTCTAAATAGTAACTGTGTGGTAATAATTCACCTATACCACCCATAGCCTAAATTAATTAAATGTTTACCATGAACAATAGTTAAATGAAACACACAGTAATACTTTCTATAACACTTTGTGTTGGATGTAATTAATTGGACCTAGAATTGTTAACTGCTATAAGTGGGCCAAACTTCCCAGTTCCACACATAAGCTTGAGTCGAAAAACGTAGCTCCCACTTTCCTTAGCTGTAGTGGAATTCTGGGATTTCTCCCTAAAGCGGAAACTATTATTTTTACCTAATTATAATTACTATTATTATTGGGGAGGTTATAGGTTTGCACTGATTCGGGTAGGTAGTGGCAATATACTGGATGGTATATCGGTTAGAATATAGGACGGAGAAGAGATGGGGTTTAACTTTGTATTGTTCCAGCAGAGACATTCAGGATTTCCATACAGAGAAATATGGGTATGGCTATTTATATAGCCTACTTTAATATAAACTTTTTGTTCGTGACTACAGTTATTATGTGGTCAATTACGCCATCTAGCGGCGTAAAATGGTACGGTGTAATAGCGTTAAAAACTTCCTCTATTTGGAAATGCAACATCCTTACAACAGTATAACGCTAAACGGTAGATTCCTAAGCGAAACACATGAAGTATTATAATTTCAAAGAACACTTACACTATATTCCTTCATGGAAATTATGTCAAGAGCAAGTTTAACTAGAATGCATTTCCCGGTGGGAAAGTGCGAAGTGTGCTTGCTCAGACGCGCCGCGACAGCGCCCGGCAGGAGACGCGACTGCTCGTCCTCAGGTCAAAGCGCCAAAGTTTGGCCAAGACGCGAAGCTGCTTCGAGTTTGGCGGCGTTGCCCTCGATTGCCGAATTCTTACACTGACCTGACAAGTTGCCTAGATTCATCAGTGGTATGGCCCAGAGCACATCCAATGTAAAAATGTAGATGTCATCCCAAAGACGTAAAGAGATATGAGCCAAAATGCATTTTTGCTAATTGCGGCGCCCCCTAGTGGCCAAATTACAACACATTTACTGAGGCTACTTTGGATGGTGTCCAAAATCATGCCGCCAAATATGGTCTCAATACCTCAAAGCGTCTCCGAGATTTGACCTCACTTCCTGTTTGGACGCTTCAACATAGAATTTGATTGGCTGTCAAGGGCTAACGCTTTGATGTATGAAAATGAAATGTACACCTCTAAGGTCTGTAGACCTTGTGTTGAATTAAGTATGAGTTGTTCACGTGTAGCCAGCATGAAACACGTAACCACTGAAGGAAGGAGGGAGCCTAAGGAACTAGGCATGTTTCTAGAACAAATACGAGTAGCCTAATGTTATAGCTATTCTGTTATGCGGGAACATCCGCAGTTTACTCACTGTTGAATAAGTTGCAATGTGTTATAGCCTCAAATGGATGGTAAAATAAACAGGACGACTCACCTGTTCAAATGATGTAATAGGATCAAATTTGGTTTTGATATGTCAAAGCAACCAGGCTGTTACTGGTTAACGTTTCTGAATATGAAATCGATTTTGGATTGGTTGCATGTGATAAAAGCTGTGCCATTTCCTGTCCAGACAGCATTCATATTCAGAAATACTGTACACCGGCAACAAAGACACACACACACAAACAACTCTTTCAAACAGAAACGTCAGTCCGTTACATCTGCCTCTTGTCCACAAACTGCATGTCGCTGAGTTGACCAGCAACGAAGACTTTCACATAAACACACACACACACACACACTTACACACACACATACACATCACCCCCTCAAACACAAATATCTGTCTGTTACGTCTGCCTCATGTCCACAAACTGCATGTTGCACAGTTCACCCACATCTACCCACAATTCTTTGATTTATAAATAACCCCACCATTAAAAAACTGCAATGTGTCAAATCTTATTATACAACAATTGGGTTCTATGAAGCGGTTTCTTTGTTTCTGATTGGCCGAGAGACGTTCCATGAGTTGAGATATCCCACGATAATCCACTCGGACTTTTCACAGCTAATAATAAATCACTCCGCGATACAATGTCAAATTGTCAAGTGTAAACCGAACTGTCACGTTGCATCCAAGCTGAAATACAGACGCTCAGAACATAGAATATGACGGAGGTGGATATTAGCTAGTTGGATGGCATGTAGGCTAAGTAAAATAGTGATGTTTCAAAGCTAAAAGCATGTCCTAACCAGACGCAATGCGAGCTAACGTTTATTAGGCTAGATTCTACATTGCTTGACAACCGGAGAGATAGAACTAACGACTGGCTTTTGGCCATAGCAACGTGCTTTTAGAACTAACGACTGGCCTTTGGCCATAGCAACCATCCATTTAGAACTAGTAACGGCAGTTTGTCCTGCATGAAGTAGAAATTTGTGGCGGAGAGAAGTTAGTTCTACAAACAAGACAGTTTTAGCGATTTAAACGTTTACATGATAATGGGAAATTAGCGCAAAAAAGAAGTGGTAGAATTGTTGTATAAAAGCAATATAGCACTCGTGATCGTGGGTTGTTGTTGGATATTCCCACGGGTGTTGTTCGGCCGTAGCCTCGAGGCCGGAGGCTACGGCCGAACAACACCCGTGGGAATATCTAGCAACAACCCACTCCCACTCGTGCTATATTGCTTAAATATGTATACTGCATGGGCAATTCCATGCAAAACTGTCAAGTCCATAACCCCACACAGCATCATACTATGATGTGGATGATGATTTCTTAAAAGTTTACCATTTCGCTCTTCTTGTTTGTACAACATATTCGACAGAGGTGTCAGAAGTAAAAGTACAAAGTAAAAACAGTACAGGTGATTTCACTAATGAGCTGCTCCACCTGCCTTAAATGTTTTGCTAATTAGAATCAGCTAATTAAGTAAATGGTTGGAACAAAAATGTGAGCTGGACTTTTACACCTCAGAATATATAGCCTAACTCAAAAAAATCAGAAAGACGTGGTAAATGAGAAACAAACAGTTATCTAAACTTTTTTTTGTGATTCCGTCTTACAAACTTTTACAATTGAGTAGTATGAGTTAACACAAAGTAAAAAGAAATCGACTGACTGACTTTAGTTGGTGCTACTTACAAAAACAAGTCTAAACAACAATAAAAATTAGCTGAAGTTTGTTCCCATAATGCCACAGCCCAAGTCAACTTATTCTTTAAGATATTACATGTAACCCTAGGCCACTGAAATTTAATCTTGAAATAAAATGCAACTAAGTGAAAGTTACACTAAAGGCTATAATGTTGTTGTCATGTTGTCATGAAAATGTTTATTTGTGCCATAAACCATCAAGTAGATGACCATCTACAACATCTTAATCCCGTGCCAAAATTCTATGTATTTGATCTTGTTGCCAACTCAATCAGCACTTTCAGACTGAACAGGGCAATTGCACTTTCACTAGTTTGGAGGTAAACATGGTTTAAACTAGAGTTGGAGTTTAAAACCGTGTTAAACTCCTGACTAACGGAAGATCAATTGGTTCAATATTTCAATACCGAAATCCATCCAATTGCAAGCATGCAGCACTGACAGGGGGCCTAAGCCCCTTCCCTGACATACTGTAAAGTACATATTATCGGGAGGCCCAGAATAACTGTCGGGCATAGGGCCCAAGTGCTTCTGCAGATAATGTCTGGGTTTCCCAGATTCATTAAGAAGCTCTTAAGTGCTATAAACTTCTTAGGAGCTTTAGAATGCTTCTAAGAAGCTCTTAGCACTTAAGAGCTTCTTAACGAATCTGGGAGACCCAGCCATTGTAAGCAAGCACTGAGTGCTCAACTTTGTGACACCCCAAAGGGAGCAGATGAATGTAAATTGAGAAAGTAGTCAATTTCACATTGCACCTTTGAGGAACTATGTGTATTCTCTAAAATGTCCATATATTTTAACAATGGTCTTCTCATCAATGGTTATCCTGACAATGCTCTGAAAATCCCTTATACTCATCAGTTGTTCTATAGAACATAGATGTCATACACATCCAAAAAATCCACAATAAAGAGTGCAGAGACACACAAAAAAAGCATTATTAACATTAAAAAGACAGTAAAATTTACCCACAATCCCTAACTGCTGTAGCTGACAGGTTGAGTGTGTGTGTGTGAGTGAGTGTGTGTGTGTGTGGGGGGGGGGGGGGGGGGGGGGGGGGGGGGGCTAAAGTCCAGCTCACATTTTTGTTCCAACCACTCACTTAATTAGCTGATTCTAATTAGCAAAACATTTAAGCCAGGTGGAGCAGCTCATTAGTGAAATCACCTGTACTGTTTTTACTTTGTACTTTTACTTCTGACACCTCTGATATTCGATGACATTGTTAACATAATCATTTGCATTATATAAATGTAACCCCCTTTTCCACTCTTATGTCTCAACATATACTGGAGTCACATTCATAAACATAAACAGGATCCCAGAGGTGTCAGAAGTAAAAGTACAAAGTAAAAACAGTACAGGTGATTTCACTAATGAGCTGCTCCACCTGGCTTAAATGTTTTGCTAATTAGAATCAGCTAATTAAGTAAATGGTTGGAACAAAAATGTGAGCTGGACTTTTACCCCCCCCCCCACACACCCCACACCCCACACCCCACACCCCACACACACACACACACACACACACACACACTCAACTACTAGTCCTAGCTACAGCAGTTAGGGATTGTGGGTACATTTTACTGTCTTGTTAATGTTAATATTGTTTTTTTGTGTGTCTCTGCACTCTTTATTGTGGCTTTTTTTTTGGATGTGTATGACATAGAACAACTGATGAGTATGAGGGATTTTCAGAGTATTGTCAGGATAACCATTGATGAGAAGACCATTGTTAAAATATATGGGCATTTTAGAGAGTAGACACAGATCCTCGAAGGAGCAATGTGAAATTGATTTCTTTCTCAATTTACATTCATCTGCTCCCTTTGGGGTGTCACAAAGTTGTGCACTCAGAGCTTGCTTACAATGGCCGGGTTTCCCAGATTCGTTAAGAAGCTCTTAAGTGCCAAGAACTTCTTAGAAGCGTTATAAGAAAGCTCCTAAGAAGGTCATAGCACTTAAGAGCTTATGAATCTGGGAAACCCGGCCATTATCTGCAGGAGAAATTGGGCCCTATGCCCGACAGTAATTCTGGGCCTCCCAATAATACATAATTTATATCAGGGAAGGGGCTCTCTTCCTTGCAGATTTCAGTTTTCTCCACAACGATATCATTGCACAACATAATTCTTAACTTTTCGTAGACTGCTCACTCTGCTATCAGTATTCAAATGTTGAGGCAATTGATCTACCATTAGTCAGGAGTTTAACATGGTTTTAAACTCCAACTCCCAACTCTAGTTTAAAACCATGTTGACCTCCAAACTAGTGAAAGTGCAATTGCCCTGTTCAGTCCGAAAGTGCTGATTGAGTTGGCAACAGCATCGAAGATAATTATCCTTAGCACAGGCTTAAGATGTTGTAGATAGTCATCTACTTGATGGTTTATGGCACAAATAAACAATTTCATGACAACATGACAACAACAGTATAGCCTTTAGTGTAACTGTCACTTAGTTGCATTTTATTTCAAGTTTAAATTTCAGTAGCCTAGGGTTGTAATATCCTAAAGAATAAGTTGACTTGGGCTGTGGCATTATGGGAACAAACTTCAGCTAATTGTTATTGTTGTTTAGACTTGTTTGTTGTTTTTGTAAGTAGTACCAACTTAAGTCAGTCAGACGATTTCTTTTCACTTTGTGTTAACTCATATTACTCAATTGTAAAAGTTTGTAAGACAAAATCACAAAAAAAGTTTAGATAACTGTTTGTTTCTCATTTACCACATCTTTCTGATTTTTTGAGTTAGGCTATATTCAGAGGTGTAAAAGTCCAGCTCACATTTTTGTTCCAACCATTTACTTAATTAGCTGATTCTAATTAGCAAAACATTTAAGCCAGGTGGAGCAGCTCATTAGTGAAATCACCTGTACTGTTTTTACTTTGTACTTTTACTTCTGACACCTCTGCAGGATCCTAGGTTCTCAATTTGCTGGACTCACTTTCTACCATAAAGTTAAAGAATAGTAATAACAGAAGAAAAGGTAAGAAGGTGTTGATGGCGTGATTAACTAGTGTGGTCCCTCCACTGAAGAATTTCTATACCACTGCCCTGATGGAAATATGTAAATCCTCAGAAATGTCAAGCGACTACAGTTACTTCTACCTGCTTTGATATATCATTTCATAAAAAAAAATTTGGCCATAATAATTATATTGCAATTATATCAATTCAAGTTTTCTTTGCAGCACAAACAACAATAGGCTACAGTTTACTTTACTTCAGGGCGTAATGTTAACAACTTCGTTAACATTAAGTTTGTTTGTTTGTTGTTCTGTATTGACAGCAGACGGCAGAATGCAGGTGCACGCAATGGATATGTTTTTAAAGAGAGTGCATTCGCTTCCACATGAACCTCGGAATGTGCTGCACCAGAACAAAGACACTGAATGCTATGCTTTCTATCGTGCGTGTGGCTCGTTTTTCAGATTTGTTTGCTAAATTTAAAAAAGCCACACAATTTAACAGAGTCGCTCATTCTAGCCTGCAAATGGTTAAAGTGATGCTAGGGCCAGATGCTGCATAAGAAATGGAAAAACTCCACTGACCAGTTGGCCTTGCCAGTTGATCGCTAACGTGAGATACGTGGATGATGAGATTTCAGATCATTTTATTTGGCAAAGAACTGGACAATGCTACCGGAGATGAGATGTTCAGGGTAACAGAATTGTTGCCTGCTTTACAAATCATGAGCGTACAGGGGAGCTACATCCGGTGCAGAACTGAAGTGTTGAATTAGCTTCCACTATTAAAGTAGCTATAACAGATGTGGGAGATGGACCAGTCATCTAAAATGAATTGTACGCGTCGCGAACGGAACGCTTCAGTTACGCGTCCAGTATAGCTTTCCAGTTAAGTTAGCAGGGATATGCGTAGTTTGCACTGACGGGGCAGCATCGATGACAGGTCAAGTCAAGCTTCATAACGAAAGCCAAGCAGAAAAATCCTGCCATGGTAGCGGCACATTGAGTGTCGGAAAACTCTTAACTGTAAAAAAAAAATATATGCCCCCGACCTTGCTTTGAATCAAGTCGTAAAAATAGTTAATTATAGCCTATGTTAAGTCACGTCCCCTTCAAACACAATTACCCTATCCTCTGCAATGAAATGGGTATCCAACAGAGGTGTCAGAAGTAAAAGTACAAAGTAAAAACAGTACAGGTGATTTCACTAATGAGCTGCTCCACCTGGCTTAAATGTTTTGCTAATTAGAATCAGCTAATTAAGTAAATGGTTGGAACAAAAATGTGAGCTGGACTTTAGCCCCCCCCCCCCCACACACACACACACTCACACTCACTCACACACACACACACACTCAACCTGTCCTAGCTACAGCAGTTAGGGATTGTGGGTAAATTTTACTGTCTTTTTAATGTTAATAATGCTTTTTTTGTGTGTCTCTGCACTCTTTATTGTGGATTTTTTGGATGTGTATGACATCTATGTTCTATAGAACAACTGATGAGTATAAGGGATTTTCAGAGCATTGTCAGGATAACCATTGATGAGAAGACCATTGTTAAAATATATGGACATTTTAGAGAATACACATAGTTTCCAAAAGGTGCAATGTGAAATTGACTACTTTCTCAATTTACATTCATCTGCTCCCTTTGGGGTGTCACAAAGTTGAGCACTCAGTGCTTGCTTACAATGGCTGGGTCTCCCAGATTCGTTAAGAAGCTCTTAAGTGCTAAGAGCTTCTTAGAAGCAGAGGTGTCAGAAGTAAAAGTACAAAGTAAAAACAGTACAGGTGATTTCACTAATGAGCTGCTCCACCTGGCTTAAATGTTTTGCTAATTAGAATCAGCTAATTAAGTAAATGGTTGGAACAAAAATGTGAGCTGGACTTTTACACCTCAGAATATATAGCCTAACTCAAAAAAATCAGAAAGACGTGGTAAATGAGAAACAAACAGTTATCTAAACTTTTTTTTGTGATTTCGTCTTACAAACTTTTACAATTGAGTAGTATGAGTTAACACAAAGTAAAAAGAAATCGGCTGACTGACTTTAGTTGGTGCTACTTACAAAAACAAGTCTAAACAACAATAAAAATTAGCTGAAGTTTGTTCCCATAATGCCACAGCCCAAGTCAACTTATTCTTTAAGATATTACATGTAACCCTAGGCCACTGCAATTTAATCTTGAAATAAAATGCAACTAAGTGAAAGTTACACTAAAGGCTATACTGTTGTTGTCATGTTGTCATGAAAATGTTTATTTGTGCCATAAACCGTCAAGTAGATGACCATCTACAACATCTTAATCCCGTGCCAAGATTCTATGTGTTTGATCTTGTTGCCAACTCAATCAGCACTTTCAGACTGAACAGGGCAATTGCACTTTCACTAGTTTGGAGGTAAACATGGTTTAAACTAGAGTTGGAGTTTAAAACCGTGTTAAACTCCTGACTAACGGAAGATCAATTGCTTCAATATTTGAATACCGAAATCCATCCAATTGCAAGCATGCAGCACTGACAGGGGGCCTAAGCCCCTTCCCTGACATACTGTAAACTAGGCTTACATATTATTGGGAGGCCCAGAATAACTGTCGGGCATAGGGCCCAAGTGCTTCTGCTGATAATGTCTGGGTTTCCCAGATTCATTAAGAAGCTCTTAAGTGCTATAAACTTCTTAGGAGCTGAATGCTTCTAAGAAGCTCTTAGCACTTAAGAGCTTCTTAACGAATCTGGGAGACCCAGCCATTGTAAGCAAGCACTGAGTGCTCAACTTTGTGACACCCCAAAGGGAGCAGATGAATGTAAATTGAGAAAGTAGTCAATTTCACATTGCACCTTTTGGAAACTATGTGTATTCTCTAAAATGTCCATATATTTTAACAATGGTCTTCTCATCAATGGTTATCCTGACAATGCTCTGAAAATCCCTTATACTCATCAGTTGTTCTATAGAACATAGATGTCATACACATCCAAAAAATCCACAATAAAGAGTGCAGAGACACACAAAAAAAGCATTATTAACATTAAAAAGACAGTAAAATTTACCCACAATCCCTAACTGCTGTAGCTAGGACAGGTTGAGTGTGTGTGTGTGTGTGAGTGAGTGTGAGTGTGTGTGTGTGTGGGGGGGGGGGGGCTAAAGTCCAGCTCACATTTTTGTTCCAACCATTTACTTAATTAGCTGATTCTAATTAGCAAAACATTTAAGCCAGGTGGAGCAGCTCATTAGTGAAATCACCTGTACTGTTTTTACTTTGTACTTTTACTTCTGACACCTCTGCTTAGAAGCATTCAGCTCCTAAGAAGTTTATAGCACTTAAGAGCTTCTTAATGAATCTGGGAAACCCAGACATTATCAGCAGAAGCACTTGGGCCCTATGCCCGACAGTTATTCTGGGCCTCCCAATAATATGTAAGCCTAGTTTACAGTATGTCAGGGAAGGGGCTTAGGCCCCCTGTCAGTGCTGCATGCTTGCAATTGGATGGATTTCGGTATTCAAATATTGAAGCAATTGATCTTCCGTTAGTCAGGAGTTTAACACGGTTTTAAACTCCAACTCTAGTTTAAACCATGTTTACCTCCAAACTAGTGAAAGTGCAATTGCCCTGTTCAGTCTGAAAGTGCTGATTGAGTTGGCAACAAGATCAAACACATAGAATCTTGGCACGGGATTAAGATGTTGTAGATGGTCATCTACTTGACGGTTTATGGCACAAATAAACATTTTCATGACAACATGACAACAACAGTATAGCCTTTAGTGTAACTTTCACTTAGTTGCATTTTATTTCAAGATTAAATTGCAGTGGCCTAGGGTTACATGTAATATCTTAAAGAATAAGTTGACTTGGGCTGTGGCATTATGGGAACAAACTTCAGCTAATTTTTATTGTTGTTTAGACTTGTTTTTGTAAGTAGCACCAACTAAAGTCAGTCAGCCGATTTCTTTTTACTTTGTGTTAACTCATACTACTCAATTGTAAAAGTTTGTAAGACGAAATCACAAAAAAAAGTTTAGATAACTGTTTGTTTCTCATTTACCACGTCTTTCTGATTTTTTTGAGTTAGGCTATATATTCTGAGGTGTAAAAGTCCAGCTCACATTTTTGTTCCAACCATTTACTTAATTAGCTGATTCTAATTAGCAAAACATTTAAGCCAGGTGGAGCAGCTCATTAGTGAAATCACCTGTACTGTTTTTACTTTGTACTTTTACTTCTGACACCTCTGGTATCCAAAATATCACATATGTTAAAGGCCGTATTGCAAGGTTTGCATTATTAAACAAATTTGCATTAGGTACTACTCATCTAAACTGTTATCCATTGTAGGCCTATTTGATGTTGCAATGATTTGAGGTTTGCAATGATTCTTCTTTCCCCCTCAATGTACTCTATTGCGTCACGTTGGGGACCACTGAACAAGCCCCCTTGAGATTGACATGAGAGAGGAGTAAAGAGAAACGGGCAAGACACTGTTCAGCAGTAAAAAGTGCAGATTATAGATATATACATAGATATATACAGATATCCTAGATAGATACAGTATATAGACATATAGATATATATCACGTCACATTTTGCTGGTTGGGGGTGGCCTGACCAGCGATCACGCAGTCCACCACTGCAGTTTACATGGAATAGCACTGCCTTGCCTAGCCTACCACACGCACCTGCCATACACAGCTTACTTTCTCCCTGTCTTGGTAAGCCATACCCTGACGGTGTCAATGACAATCAATCAGGAGAAGTAGTTATTGAAAATAATCACGCTTTAGACATGACCAGCCTACTTGGCAGCAGCTTGCAACAGGGGGATTCATAGGTGGCACATAGACCATACAGCTAGCATGAATGCAAATATTTTTAGATCTTCTGACTAAGTTTACTGTACTTATTCAAACGACATCAGCACCACTGCCACTGGATATAAAGCAAACATTGACTTTCACTTGGTGCTTCATTGACTGTAAAAAAGTGTAATAATATTATCTATGCACTGCCTGATGTAGACTAGCTTGACTTGCTAGCTCGATGAGTTGCGAAATGATATCAGCAACACGTACTCGTTCCATATTAAACTTAGGCTACAGTTAACATAGTTTGGCTTTCCAGGCTACTTGGACCATGCATTTAATTACCTTTCACTGCCTTCACGTCTGCCAGGCTCCAAACTGTCTTCATAACAGCAGTTGCAATTCAGTATAAACAGCCTCGGTAAAGTTAAAACCAACTAGCGATGCTAGTCGCGGTTAGCATTTGAACTGCAGTTAGCTAACCTACCCTCATAACTAGACGGCTTCCCAGGCTACTTGGACCATGCATTTCATTACCTTTCACTCACTGCCTTCACGTCTGCCAGGCTCTAAACTGTCTTCATAACAGCAGTTGCAATTCAGTATAAACAGCCTCGGTAAAGTTAAAACCAACTAGCGATGCTAGTCGCGATTAGCATTTGAACTGCAGTTAGCTAACCTACCCTCATAACTAGACCTCTCAAATTCCGAAAAATGCATTAAAATAACATTGGACTACGTTGTTATTTTTGTTAAACCTTAGGGTGGCTATGATATAAATGATGTAACGAAATTTGAAGTGTAAATATACAAACTTTATGAAAGTGTAAGCCACAACCTTTTCCTACAGGAATACAGGAAAACATAACCCCATAACCTCCATAAGGAGACCTCCCCAAATTCAGAAACATTTATTAAATTGAAATGGACAACGACGTTATCGTTGGTAAACTCTTAGGTGGC
Source organism: Sardina pilchardus (assembly GCF_963854185.1). Classification (NCBI taxonomy): domain Eukaryota; kingdom Metazoa; phylum Chordata; class Actinopteri; order Clupeiformes; family Clupeidae; genus Sardina; species Sardina pilchardus. The sequence goes on from NC_084996.1 coordinate 29,432,677, forward strand.
TATGATATAAATTATGTGACGAAATTCGAAGTCTAAACACACTTACTGTTGAAAGTGTAACTGCGATTTCCATAGGACTACATTCTAATTAAAATCCTCGTTGCCTCACGCACACCACTCTACTTCCGGTATTTCGCCTGCTTTGTGGGGGTGTCATATGATCCTCTGAGTGAAATACCCAGAATGCTCAGGTCAATACAAATGATCCAAAACACACCGTCACTGAGAAACATCGTGTGATTGTCTACTATATATAACAACTGAACACACAGTATATTTAACAGCGAGTAAGTCCATACTTGTCCCTCGGGACCATGGCATCTCTAAGAATTACCTTGGTAAGGTGAGACAACGATGCGGGCAAGCCTAGAATTACACCATTGGTGTACCACTGCGGATCATCCCTGTCAGTCAATCGAGGATTGAGTAATATCGGGTTTGAAATCATGATGTCAGTGAACTGTATGCGTCAGACCTGGAACAACGCTGTGCTGTGGTGTACACATCAGTACCTTTTACAAGAATGGCAATAAATAGATTTTTTTTTAAAAATATCAACATTGTATCTTAAATCACTCTGAAATGTCCTTTTGGCATGACCTAAAGCAATTTAAGATGAGCTATTCCGATTAATAGTATACATTCACCAACACTCACGTTTTTGCTAATTATAGAGCCATCGACAGACCAAATAACACCAAATTTATTGGGGGTGCTTTGAATGGGGTCTCAAGTCATCCCACCAAATATGGCTTTCATACGTCACAGCATATCCAAGATAGGCGCACTTCCTGTTTGGCGGCTTCGCTCGCTGAATTTAATTGGTTATCACAGGCGAACGCTTGGACGTATGAAGACGAAATCAAGGCGGTTGATCCACCTTGGTCTGTAGATCACGCGTGCCAAGTTTCATGACGATCGGATAAACTATGCGGCCAGGGTAGCTTTACTTTGACTTTGGACAAAATTCAAAATGGTGGAAAATCCATCATGGCGGAAAATGACGTCACATGGTGCGTTGGAATCAGATGAGTCAGAGGATTCCAATGGTATAAGTTTTATAAAAATCGGCCATACGGATCAAAAGTTACGGGCATGAACGTGTTTTCAATCTTTGACCAGTTGGTGGCGCTAGAGCGTGAGAGTGGCGAGCATGAAACCTGGTGGTGTCAATCAGGGTAGTCTCCTCTATCAGCATACCAAATTTCATGACTTTATGTCTTACGGTTTGGGCTACAGGTGGAAAAATGTGTGGGCATCAGCGCTCAAAAGTCGCTTTTCCATTCATTCCTATGGGGAAAAATCGACCGGAAAAACTGGAATAACGGGAGAACGACAAGGCGTATCGAAAAGCTTTATACAAGCCACCATCCTCGCATCAGGACGCACGCGTGAGAAGTGGAACGGCGTCTCTAGCTCCAAATCCCTAGGACAAGATAGGGAGACAAAAATGTTCTGCAAGATAAATAAATTTGATAATAATAATAATAGGAAGAACAATAGTGTGCTTTTGCAAGCACACTAACTATATTAGCAAACCTCTTGCATACCAGTGTGAATTAAATACAAACGTACTTTTCATCAATGACTCGCAACTCTGAATGTCAAAGACTGGATTACTCAGGATAACTGCAGGAATTGTCAAAAGGTAAATTAATTATCTCTGTTTAAGTGCACAACGAACTTGCACGTCTCTGCAGGTACTAACAAAAATAAGAAACTTAACAGGAAGGCACGCGAGTTTACCACATGAAATATCGCAACAAATGCTAAATCACAGCGAACACACAAATGTCCCGGCCTTTTCTACATAATCACTCAAACTATAATGAATTCTACATGCTAATACAGATGTAAACTTGTGCACATTCAAAGGATACACAACGAATACAAAAGCAGTAGCCTACATATAAAAATGCAAAGCGAAAGTAAACAATAGGCCTAATCTCCATTACATCTTCTAAAGACGTTAAACAACATGTTTCAGGCACGTTACAACATGCTGAACAGTAAATATTGTAGGCTACTGGCCTCACTAATTCTGAGCTAGCTCAGCTATCTAGCAAGTTTACAATCACTAGGCAAGGACGAACAAAGAATGCAGGAAATCTTCACTTTTTTCTCCTTTCCTTCATTTATGCTGTAAAACTGTCAATACAAAAATAAACTATTTTCATTTGTCTTGTCTAGCCACGCATATAGCGAATTGCCGCCATATCAAAAAACAAAGAAATCTTTCTCACATATCTTATTTTCTGTACTTATGTCTAAACACATATTTCACTAGAACAATGTATACTTACAGGCATTGCCTTCGTATGGGTAAGAAATAACTATAGCAGGTGAAAAACATAAATTGTCCGGAGATAGCAACCAGTGTGAATCATCTCAGTGACTTCTCTCGTTTTAACGCTAAGCAGGAAGTATTTACTAGCCTACTTTCACTCCAAAGTAGATTCTGATAAGGCCAGTAGATGGCGCTCTAACATAACAAATGACTGGTAAATACTGAGTGCAATAACATAAACGAAATCTTGGTCGGCTCAGACCGTGACAATATTATTGACTAAACAATAAACATGTAGGAATGAGGTGTCAAACTCACTTTATGGTCAATTATCATCACACGCACGCCAAAGATGTCTCTCTCGCTCAGAAAGTGCACGAACATAATGACTGGTGCATACGTGCAGGAGCGGTCTTTCTAACAGAGTGATTTACCCAGAATGCTCCGGTCAATTATGGTAAATAACAAGAAATAAAATTCGAATTCCTCTCAAAACATCACAAATATATAAAACAATGTCCTGTAATCATTACAATCTCCTAAATAGTAATTCATTACGAAGATAAACCATTACAAATTGTCAAAAATGAAACACCGTCACAGTGAGAACTCGTGGGATTGCAACTATAAATTGCACCTGGACATCAAGGTGGATTAACAACGAATAAGTCCGTACTTGCCTCTCGAGGCCATGGCGTCGTTAAGATCTACCCAGTCTCGTGGTGAGACAACGTTGCGGACAATCCATGTCACTCATGTGCATTGAATCGTTGCGGAATGTCTCAGTTAATTGATTCAGATAATGACATTGATACGATGTTGCGGTATGTAACCAAGCGGGGCTTAACTGTGTCATAACAACTTCTACATGATGGGTCTCGTGCCAGTTCCTTTTGCAAGAATTGGCATACTTAGATTTTTTTTTTAAAAAAAATATCAACATTGTATCTTAAATCACTCTGGAATGTCCTTTTGGCATTACTTAAGCAATTTAAGATGAGCTATTCTGCTTAATAGTTTACATTCGCCAACACACACGTTTTTGCTAATTATAGAGCCATCGACAGACCAAATAACACCAAATTTATTGAGGGTGCTTTGGATGGGGTCTCAAGTCATCCCACCAAATATGGCTTTCATACGTCACAGTATTTCCAAGATAGGCACACTTCCTGTTTGGCGGCTTCGCTCGCTGAATTTAATTGGTTATCACAGGCGAACGCTTGGACGTATGAAGGCGAAATCAAAGCGGTTGATTCGCCTTGGTCTGTAGATCACGCGTACCAAGTTTCATGACGATCGGAGGAACGATGCGGCCAGAGTTGCTTTACTTTGACTTTGGACAAAATTCAAAATGGTGGAAAATCCATCATGGCGGAAAATTACATCACATGGTGCGTTGGAATCAGCTGAGTCAGAGGATTCCAATGGTATAAGTTTTATCAAAATCGGCCATACGGATCAAACGTTACAGGCATTAACGTGTTTTCCAACTTTGACCAGTTGGTGGCGCTAGGGCGTGTGAGTGGCGAGCATGAAACCTGGTGGTGTCAATCAGGGTAGTCTCCTCTATCAGCGTACCAAATTTCATGACTTTATGTCTTACGGTTTGGGCTACAGGTGGAAAAATGTGTGGGCATCAGCGCTCAAAAGTCGCTTTTCCATTCATTCCTATGGGAAAAAATCGACCGGAAAAACTGGAATAACGGGAAAACGACAAGGCGTATCAAAAAGCTGTATACAAGCCACCATCGTCGCATCAGGACGCACGCGTGAGAGGTGGAACGGTGTCTCTAGCTCCAAATCCCTAGGACAAGTTAGGGAGACAAAAGTTGGCGTTAAGATAAACTAGAATGCATTTCCCGGTGGGAAGTGCGAAGTGTGCTTGCTCAGACGCGCCGCGACAGCGCCCGGCAGGAGACGCGACCGCTCGTCCTCAGGTCAAAGCGCCAAAGTTTGGCCAAGACACGAAGCTGCTTCGAGTTTGGCGGCGTTGCCCTCGATTGCCGAATTCTTACACTGACGTGAAGGGTTGCCTAGGTTCATCAGTGGTATGTCCCAGAGCACCTCCAATGTAAAAATGTGGATGTCATCCCAAAGACATAAAGAGATACCGTATGAGACAAAATGCATTTTTGCTAATTGCGACGCCCCCTAGTGGCCAAATTGCACCAAATTTACTGAGGTTACTTTGGATGGTGTCCAAAATCATCCCACCAAATATGGTCTTGACACCTCAAAGCGTTTCCGAGATTTGACCTCACTTCCTGTTTGGAGGCTTCGCCATCGAATTTCATTGGCTGCCATGGGCGAACGCTTTGATGTATGGAAATGAAATGTACACCTCTAAGGTCTGTAGACCTTGTGTTGAATTATGTATGAGTTGTTCACGAGTAGCCAGCATGAAACACGTAACCACTGAAAGAAGGAAGGAGCCTAAGGAACTAGGCATGTTTCTGGAACAAATACGAGTAATGTTAGGAGTATTGCGGGAACATCTGCTGTTTACTCACTGTTGAGTAAGTTGCAATGTGTTATAGCCTCAAATTGATGGTAGAATAAACAGGACGAATCACCTGTTCAAATGGTGTAATAGGATGAAATTTGGTGTTGATATGTCAAAGCAACCAGGCTGTTACTGGTTAACGTTTCTGAATATGAAATCGATTTTGGATTGGTTGCATGTGATAAAAGCTATGCCATTTCCTGTCCAGACAGCATTCATATTCAGAAATACTGTACACCGGCAACAAGGCACACACACACAGACACACACACATACATACACCTCTTTCAAACAGAAGCATCAGTCCGTTACATCTGCCTCTTGTCCACAAACTGCATGTTGCTGAGTTGACCCACAACGGCAACAGCAACGAAGACTTTCACACAAACACACACACACAACACCCCCTCAAACCCAAATATCTGTGTGTTACGTCTGCCTCTTGTCTACAAACTGCATGTTGCAAAGTTCACCTACATCTACCCACAATTCTTTGATTTATAAATAATCCCTGCATTAAAAAACTGCAATGTGTCAAATCTTAATATATTTATATATATATATGTATGTATACTGTATGGGCAATTCCATGCAAAACTGTCAAGTTCATAACCCCACACAGCGTCAAACTATGATGTGGATGATGATTTCTTAAAAGTTTACCATTTCGCTCTTCTTGTTTGTACAACATATTCAATGATATTGTTAACTTAATCATTTGCATTATATAAATGTAACCTATTTTTCCACCCGTATGTCTCAACATATACTGGAGTCACATTCATAAACATAAACAGGATCCTAGGTTCTCAATTTGCTGGACTCGCAGTCTACCATAAAGTTAAAGAATAGTAATAACAGAAGAAAAGGTAAGAAGATGTTGATAGCGTGATTAACTGTGGTGCCTCCACTGAAGAATGTCTTTACCACTGCCCTGGTGGAAATATGTAAATCCTCAGAAATGTCAAGTGACTACAGTTACTTCTACCTGCTTTGATATAGCTTATCCTAAATGAAATACTATGCATAATGCAACAATCACAAAACATTTATTGTATCCTTTGTTTTTAACTCTTAGAATTCAGTTCAGTATGACATAATAAAATGAAAGTACAAAAATAGTTTTTAAACCCCTTTTTAAAAGTTCAACCTATCACTTTCAATGAAATCTCAATTAAGGATTACGTAGTTCTAAATAGTAACTGTGTGGTAATAATTCACCTATACCACCCATAGCCTAAATTAATTAAATGTTTACCATGAACAATAGTTAAATGAAACACACAGTAATACTTTCTATAACACTTTGTGTTGGATGTAATTAATTGGACCTAGAATTGTTAACTGCTATAAGTGGGCCAAACTTCCCAGTTTAAGTCTCCACACATAAGCTTGAGTCGAAAAACGTAGCTCCCACTTTCCTTAGCTGTAGTGGAATTCTGGGATTTCTCCCTAAAGCGGAAACTATTATTTTTACCTAATTATAATTACTATTATTATTGGGGAGGTTATAGGTTTGCACTGATTCGGGTAGGTAGTGGCAATATACTGGATGGTATATCGGTTAGAATATAGGACGGAGAAGAGATGGGGTTTAACTTTGTATTGTTCCAGCAGAGACATTCAGGATTTCCATACAGAGAAATATGGGTATGGCTATTTATATATATATATAGATAGTCTGAAATAAGAAAAAGACAAATACAATTTAGGTTCTAGTCTTACAAATAATATATCTGCAGCATACAGAAATGCATCAACACTAAGCTCATTAAACTGAATTGTAAGCCAGGACACACATACAGCAACGCTAACCCCTTCAAGATAGAAAGGGAACCTTTTTGTTCGTGACTACAGTTATTATGTGGTCAATTACGCCATCTAGCGGCGTAAAATGGTACGGTGTAATAGCGTTAAAAACTTCCATTTGAAAATGCAACATCCTTACAACAGTATAACGCTAAACGGTAGATTCCTAAGCGAAACACATGAAGTATTATAATTTCAAAGAACACTTACACTATATTACTTCATGGAAATTATGTCAAGAGCAAGTTTAACTATATTAGCAAACCTCTTGCATACCAGTGTGAATTAAATACAAACTTACTTTTCATCAATGACTCGCAACTCTGAATGTCAAAGACTGGATTACTCAGGATAACTGCAGGAATTGTCAAAAGGTAAATTAATTATCTCTGTTTAAGTGCACAACGAACTTGCACGTCTCTGCAGGTACTAACAAAAATAAGAAACTTAACAGGAAGGCACGCGAGTTTACCACATGAAATATCGCAACAAATGCTAAATCACAGCGAACACACAAATGTCCCGTCCTTTTCTACATAATCACTCAAACTATAATGAATTCTACATGCTAAAACAGATGTAAACTTGTGCACATTCAAAGGATACACAACGAATACAAAAGCAGTAGCCTAGCCTACATATAAAAATGCAAAGCGAAAGTAAACAATAGGCCTAATCTCCATTACATCTTCTTAAGACGTTAAACAACATGTTTCAGGCACGTTACAACATGCTGAACAGTAAATATTGTAGACTACTGGCCTCACTAATTCGAGCTAGCTCAGCTATCCAGCAAGTTTACAATCACTAGGCAAGGACGAACAAAGAATGCAGGAAATCTTCACTTTTTTCTCCTTTCCTTCATTTATGCTGTAAAACTGTCAATACAAAAATAAACTATTTTCATTTGTCTTGTCTAGCCACGCATATAGCGAATTGCCGCCATATCAAAAAACAAAGAAATCTTTCTCACATATCTTATTTTCTGTACTTATGTCTAAACACATATTTCACTAGAACAATGTATACTTACAGGCATTGCCTTCGTATGGGTAAGAAATAACTATAGCAGGTGAAAAACATAAATTGTCCGGAGACAGCAACCAGTGTGAATCATCTCAGTGACTTCTCTCGTTTTAACGCTAAGCAGGAAGTATTTACTAGCCTACTTTCACTCCAAAGTAGATTCTGATAAGGCCAGTAGATGGCGCTCTAACATAACAAATGACTGGTAAATACTGAGTGCAATAACATAAACGAAATCTTGGTCGGCTCAGACCGTGACAATATTATTGACTAAACAATAAACATGTAGGAATGAGGTGTCAAACTCACTTTATGGTCAATTATCATCACACGCACGCCAAAGATAGCACAATGTCTCTCTCGCTCAGAAAGTGCACGGACATAATGACTGGTGCATACGTGCAGGAGCGGTCTTTATTACAGGAAGTTACCCAGAATGCTCCGGTCAATTATGGTAAATAACAAGAAATAAAATCGAATTACTCTCAAAACATCACAAATATATCAAACGATATCCTGTAATCATTACAATCTCCTAAATAGCAATTCATTACGAAGAGAAACTATTACAAATTGTCAAAAAACGAAACACCGTCACAGTGAAAAGTCGTGTGATTGCAACATTATATACCACCTGGACACTGAACATTATTAACAACGAATAAGTCCGTACTTGCCTCTCGAGGCCATGGCGTCGTTAAGATATACTCAGTCTCGGGATGAGACAATGCTGCCGACAACCCAAATCTCACCATTGCGGACAATCTCAGACAGGTCTGACGAAAATATCGGCGCAATGATACCATACAACTACGCTGTCATCAAACTATGGAAATGATGGATCCCGTCCCAGTTACTTTTGCAAGAATTGGCATACTTTGATTTTTTTTTAAAAAAATATCAACATTGTATCTTAAATCACTCTGGAATGTCCTTTTGACATTACTTAAGCAATTTAAGATGAGCTATTCTGCTTAATAGTATACATTCGTCAACACACACGTTTTTGCTAATTATAGAGCCATCGACAGTCCGAATAACACCAAATTTATTGAGGGTGCTTTGGATGGGGTCTCAAGTCATCCCACCAAATATGGCTTTCATACGTCACAGTATTTCCAAGATAGGCACACTTCCTGTTTGGCGGCTTCGCTCGCTGAATTTAATTGGTTATCACAGGCGAACGCTTGGACGTATGAAGGCGAAATCAAAGCGGTTGATTCGCCTTGGTCTGTAGATCACGCGTGCCAAGTTTCATGACGATCGGAGGAACTATGCGGCCAGAGTCGCTTTACTTTGACTTTGGACAAAATTCAAAATGGTGGAAAATCCATCATGGCGGAAAATTACATCACATGGTGCGTTGGAATCAGCTGAGTCAGAGGATTCCAATGGTATAAGTTTTATCAAAATCGGCCATACGGATCAAACGTTACAGGCATTAACGTGTTTTCCAACTTTGACCAGTTGGTGGCGCTAGGGCGTGAGAGTGGCGAGCATGAAACCTGGTGGTGTCAATCAGGGTAGTCTCCTCTATCAGCGTACCAAATTTCATGACTTTATGTCTTACGGTTTGGGCTACAGGTGGAAAAATGTGTGGGCATCAGCGCTCAAAAGTCGCTTTTCCATTCATTCCTATGGGAAAAAATCGACCGGAAAAACTGGAATAACGGGAGAACGACAAGGCGTATCAAAAAGCTGTATACAAGCCACCATCCTCCCATCAGGACGCACGCGTGAGAGGTGGAACGGCGTCTCTAGCTCCAAATCCCTAGGACAAGACAGGGAGACAAAAGTTGGCGTTAAGATATATGATAATAACTAGAATGCATTTCCCGGTGGGAAAGTGCGAAGTGTGCTTGCTCCGACGCACCGCGAAAGCGCTCCGGCAGGAGACGCGACCGCTCGCCCTCAGGTCAAAACGCTAAAGTTTGGCCAAGACGCAAAGCTGCTTCGAGTTTGGCGGCGTTACCCTCGATTGCCAAATTCTTACACTGACGTGACGGGTTGCCTAGGTTCATCAGTGGTATGTCCCAGAGCACCTCCAATGTAAAAATGTGGATGTCATCCCAAAGATGTAAAGAGATATGAGACAAAATGCATTTTTGCTAATTGCGACGCCCCCTAGTGGCCAAATTACACCAAATTTACTAAGGCTACTTTGGATTGTGTCCAAAATCGTCCCACCAAATATGGTCTTGACACCTCAAAGCGTTTCCGAGATTTGACCTCACTTCCTGTTTGGAGGCTTCGCCATCGAATTTGATTGGCTGCCATGGGCGAATGCTTTGATGTATGGAAATGAAATGTACACCTCTAAGGTCTGTAGACCTTGTGTTGAATTATGTATGAGTTGTTCACGTGTAGCCAGCATGAAACACGTAACCAGTGAAAGAAGGAAGGAGCCTAAGGAACTAGGCATGTTTCTAGAACAAATACGAGTAATGTTAGGAGTATTGCGGGAACATCTGCTGTTTACTCACTGTTGAGTAAGTTGCAATGTGTTATAGCCTCAAATTGATGGTAGAATAAATAGGACGACTCACCTGTTCAAATGGTGTAATAGGATCAAATTTGGTGTTGATATGTCAAAGCAACCAGGCTGTTACTGGTTAACGTGTCTGAATATGAAATAGGGATGGCGAAAACTACAAATTTTCTTGACCGACCACCGAGGCTCATTAGCCGGTTGAAACCGGTTAACCGGTTCGTTTAAAATAAATTATGCTATTTGAAATAACAGCCACGCAATTTCCCAACTCTCATCTCTCTGTCCCCCGCTCATAGGCTACACACAGCCCCGGCGCCGCCCTTTCACTCACGTCACTTTTTTAAATCCCCTACAGCGCCAGTTTAGTTTGAGGAAGTGCTAACAATAATAACGAAAGATGATCATTACCTTATCTGTTACCATTGATGACCCTTCCTGAAATGTAGATGTAATGTCTTTCCAAATCTAAGCCCATCTTATGCGGAAAGTTGCCTAGACTGCAACACGATAAAACCAATGGATAAAACAGCGCACTTCCAGATTGCAAAAGACGCACCGGCCACCGCTGTGACCTCGTGCCAAATGTTTTTATTGGTTTATTACGTAGCCTAGCCTACAAGCAGGCGAGTTATGAAAAATTGAGTGTGAGGGATAATTTGTTAACTTCACGAAAAAAAGATCTTCTTGGAATGAGATGGCTAGCTGTAGTAACGTTTAGTCCACTGTCTTTAGGCTAATTTAAAGATGCCTCTCTTTTTTTTTTGTTAACCGACTAGCGACAACTTTGGTCGGTTAACGTGGATACGGTCAACCATCGGTCAAACAGTCACCGGTTAACATCCCTAATATGAAATCGATTTTGGATTGGTTGCATGTGATAAAAGCTATGCCATTTCCTGTCCATATTCAGATTCAGAAATACTGTACACCGGCAACAAGGCACACACACACACACACACACACACACACACACACACAGACACACACACACACACACACACACACACACACACACACACATATACATATATATATATGTATATACTGTATGAGCAATTCCATGCAAAACTGTCAAGTCCATAACCCCACACAGCATCAAACTATGATGTGGATGATGATTTCTTAAAAGTTTACCATTTCGCTCTTCTTGTTTGTACAACATATTCAATGACATTGTTAACTTAATCATTTGCATTATATAAATGTAACCTATTTTTCCACCCTTATGTCTCAACATATAGGCTACTATACACATAGTCACATTCATAAACATAAACAGGATCCTAGGTTCTCAATTTGCTGGACTCACTGTCTACCATAAAGTTAAAGAATAGTAATAACAGAAGAAAAGGTAAGAAGATGTTGATAGCGTGATTAACTGTGTGGTGCCTCCACTGAAGAATGTCTTTACCACTGCCCTGGTGGAAATATGCAAATCCTCAGAAATGTCAAGTGACTACTGTTACTTCTAACTGCTTTAATATAGCTTATCCTAAATGAAATACTATGCAATGCAAGCATCACAAAACATTTATTTTATCCTTTGTTTTTAACTCTTAGAATTCAGTTCAGTAGGCTATGACATAATAAAATGAAAGTACAAAAACAGTTTTTAAAACCCCTTTTTAAAAGTTCAACCTATCACTTTCAATGAAATCTCAATTAAGGATTACGTAGTTACATTGCATGTAAATGCAATGTACTGTTATCCCTGTTCTTCTTATTATCGTTATAATTATTATTCTGCTTCCGACCAAAATCAACTATCAAAGGCTCTAAAACCACTGAGCCGTTTGACGTCATTCAAGCACTCCTACACAGGACTTGTAACGGAGATTTGTTCTATGTATTTTTCAAATGTGTGAACTTTATACTTTTTGAGATATTTACGATAAAAGAAATTAAAATTCCCAGAGTTTACATTGAGACCCTTTGGCGGCAAAGATTAATTGTTACGTCAGTGCGCAGCTGTCAGTAATCAAGGATCTCTGATCCAAAGCCATGCCACCGTCGATGCGCTGAACCAGGCTACGTGAATGTTACGTTACGTCTACTCATTAAGCTGTAACAGCTGCAGCTGCTGTAAACCAGGACGTTATCGTCTTGTCTCTTAGGCTACTCCTTACTTGATTTGTTTATATCGTTACAGTAGCCTAACCGGTTTGCTCTCGGTAACGTTATCAACAGCTAAAGACAATCTAACCTAACGTCAACGTAAACACTGTATTTAGTTAACGACAACCAAACTTGCTCCAGGCTAACGTTTAACGTCGGGGTAGGCTGCAAGGCGAACAGGGCTTACACAAGGGCTTTTAGCCATCTCTACAGAGCAGCGTTTTAAGTGAAGTCCAACCTGATAGACAGGCCTACTAGTTGATTTAGGTTCAAGCCTTCTCACAGTCGCTTATTCCTATTAGGACAATCACACTCACACACCTGGAAACGGTTTCGAAGAACATACTAGCTCATCCTGTAATATGTGTAGTCTACATAAATTATCCTAGTAAGCTAACGTTACATTTGCTAGATATCCTACCTGTTGCTGCATCATCGTTGATTGGCGTTGTTTGAGATTGTATTCCGTACAGTATTCCAATGGTGTCAGCCTAGGCCTACTTTTAACCAGCATTAGTGTAGATATGAAGGCTATGTAAGCTATCCTACCAGTCGTTTCACTGTAGGCTACTTAAAGTCAGCTCTTGCAACTTGAAGTTGGCAACTTCATTTCAGTCTTTTAAATTCTAATAAATGAAGAGTTATTTTCCAAAATAGCCTATATCCACAATTTTGATGCATTTTCATAAATCACTTTTTAAATGTGACTTTCCAACTTGGAATTGTAATTGTTATTTATCTATTCTTCAGTTTAGCCTAGTTGTCTTTTTAACTATAGGCCTAATATGTTTTACACAGCTAGCAACCTTTTTGCATTTACATGCAATGGTAATTCCTTCCATGAAATTACATTTTCTAGTTTTAGATAGTAACTGTGTGGTAATAATTCACCTATACCACCCATAGCCTAAATTAATTAAATGTTTACTATGAACAATAGTTAAATGAAACACACAGTAATACTTTCTATAACACTTTGTGTTGGATGTAATTCATTGAACCTAGAATTGTTAACTGCTATACAATAAGTGGGCCAAACTTCACAGTTTAAGTCTCCACACATAAGCTTGCCTACTGAGTCTAAAAACATAGCTCCCACTTTCCTTAGCTGGAGGGGAATTCTGAGATTTCTCCCTAAAGCAGAAACTATTATTTTTACCTAATTATTATTACTATTATTATTGGGAAGGTTATAGGTTTGCACTGATTCAGGTAGGGTAGTGGCACTATACTGGATGGTATATCGGTTAGAATATAGGACGGAGAAGAGATGGGGTTTAACTTTGTATTGTTCCAGCAGAGACATTAAGGATTCCATACATACAGAGAAATATAGGTAGATGGCTATTTATAGATAATATATCTGCAGCATACAGATATGCATTGAATACTAAGCTCATTAAACTGAATTGTAAGCCAGGACACACATACAGCAACGGCAACGCTAACCCCTTCAAGAAAGAAAAGAAACCTTTTTGTTCGTGACTACAGTTATTATGTGGTCAATAACGCCATCTAGCGGCGTAAACGGTACTGTGTAATAGCGTTAACTCGCACAGCACAGGTACAAACTTCCTCCAGTCGGAGATTGTTAATGAGGGCTATCTTTTACTGTCTATGGGGCTAAAGGACTGTATGGATTGATTGATTGTGTTGCTTGGGTGGCGTCAGTTAGAACCAAAGATCATACAGCGCTAGAATCTTTGGTTAGAATACTGGTTGTGAAGCAGTAGTTTCTCCTTAGTTTCTTTATTGAGTTTTCTTCCACCATACAACAGCATGAATAAACTTATAATGTATAGTGGTCTGTAAAGAGCCAAATAAACTGTCATTAATATGGTCACTAAATAAACTGTATCGCTATCTCTCATTCTATAAGCTCAACTTCTCACACAAGTAACACAGGCTTCCTTCATTTCAAACCCTTAATGCTAATGCTCCGTTTAGCATGCTAAGTCCTTGCATATCAACGTGAAAGATACATCCCACTCCCAATACACATGACCGAAGGTTACGGTCACTTACTTTTGTTGTCATACACGCACACAACTTCAACTTAAGGTAATTGGCAGTAAACTCACTCAAAACTAACGTCATGAACTTCACCAACACTGTGGTGTACTACTAGATAACGTCTCTAATGAACTAGCATGAGGCTGCACGAGAGGGCGTCACTAGGCAACAACACCTCAACAGAAGAAGAGTACAGAGATGCAAGACTAGTCTACGTCCTTACAGTAGAAACGCTAAACAGTAGATTCTTAAGCTAAACACATGTAGTATTATAATTTCAGAGAACACTTACAGTATATTACTTCATGGAAATCATGTCAAGAGCAAGTTTAAGTGTATTAGCAAACCTCTTGCATACCAGTGTGAATTAACGATGTATGTATCAAACTTACTTTTTGTCAATGATCGCATCTCTGAATGTAAAGGGCTGGATTACTCAGGATAACTGCAGGAATTGTCTAAGGGTAAATTAATTATCTATGTTTTTTGTGCACAGCCGTCTGCTCATCATCACAACAGAAAACGAAACTTAAAATCCTCAGACAGGGCGAATTTTGGAGTGAAGTTTACCCAGAATGCTCAGGTCAATACAAATCATCCAAAACACACCGTCAGTATGAAACATCGTGTGATTGTCGAGTATATATACCAAATGAACACAAATAATACCTAACAGCGCGTAAGTCCGTACTTGCCCCTCAGGGCCATGGCATTGCTTAGATATACCAGTCTCAGGATGAGACACCCCGATGCGGACCATCCTAGAATCACACCCACATTGTACCGTTGCGGACAATCCTCGTCATCCAATGACCAATTGAACAGTGGAAGTCAACTACCATTCCATAATGAAGGTATGAAAATACATGGAATGACTCCATAGTGCTGTGAGAATTACACCAGTATGATTTACAAGAATGGCCTCGATTTGATTTTTTTTTAAAATATCAACATTGTATCTTAAATCACTCTGAAATGTCGTTTCTGCATGACCTAAGCAATTTAAGATGAGCTATTCTGCTTAATAGTATACATTCGCCAACACACACGTTTTTGCTAATTATAGAGCCATCGACAGACCGAATAACACCAAATTTATTGAGGGTGCTTTGGATGGGGTCTCAAGTCATCCCACCAAATATGGCTTTCATATGTCACAGTATTTCCAAGATAGGCACACTTCCTGTTTGGCGGCTTCGCTCGCTGAATTTAATTGGTTGTCACAGGCGAACGCTTGGACGTATGAAGACGAAATCAAGGCGGTTGATCCGCCTTGGTCTGTAGATCACGCGTGCCAAGTTTCATGACGATCGGAGGAACTATGCAGCCAGAGTTGCTTTACTTTGACTTTGGACAAAATTCAAAATGGTGGAAAATCCATCATGGCGGAAAATGACGTCACATAGTGTGTTGGAATCAGCTGAGTCAGAGGATTCCAACGGTATAAGTTTTATCAAAATCGGCCATACGGATCAAACGTTACGGGCATGAACGCGTTTTCCAACTTTGACCAGTTGGTGGCGCTAGAGCGTGAGAGTGGCGAGCATGAAACCTGGTGGTGTCAATCAGGGTAGTCTCCTCTATCAGCGTACCAAATTTCATGACTTTATGTCTTACGGTTTGGGCTACAGGTGGACAAATGTGTGGGCATCAGCGCTCAAAAATCACTTTTCCATTCATTCCTATGGGAAAAAATCGACCGGAAAAACTGGAATAACGGGAGAACGACAAGGCGTATCAAAAAGCTGTATACAAGCCACCATCCTCGCATCAGGACCGACGCGTGAGAGGTGGAACGGCGTCTCTAGCTCTAAATCCCTAGGACAAGATAGGGAGACAAAAGTTTGACTTAAGATAAATAAGTAGTATATGAAACGCACGGAGAACAATAGTGTGCTTTTGCAAGCACACTAATAATAGGAAGAACAATAGTGTGCTGCTTTCAGCAAGCACACTAACTAGAATGCATTTCCCGGTGGGAAAGTGCGAAGTGTGCTTGCTCAGACGCGCCACGACAGCGCCCGGTAGGAGACACGACCGCTTGTCCTCAGGTCAAAGCGCCAAAGTTTGGCCAAGACGCGAAGCTGCTTCGAGTTTGGCGGCGTTGCCCTCGATTGCCGAATTCTTACACTGACCTGACAAGTTGCCTAGATTCATCAGTGGTATGGCCCAGAGCACCTCCAATGTAAAAATGTAGATGTCATCCCAAAGACGTAAAGAGATATGAGCCAAAATGCATTTTTGCTAATTGCGGCGCCCCCTAGTGGCCAAATTACAACACATTTACTGAGGCTACTTTGGATGGTGTCCAAAATCATGCCGCCAAATATGGTCTCAATACCTCAAAGCGTCTCCGAGATTTGACCTCACTTCCTGTTTGGACGCTTCAACATAGAATTTGATTGGCTGTCAAGGGCTAACGCTTTGATGTATGAAAATGAAATGTACACCTCTAAGGTCTGTAGACCTTGTGTTGAATTAAGTATGAGTTGTTCACGTGTAGCCAGCATGAAACACGTAACCACTGAAGGAAGGAGGGAGCCTAAGGAACTAGGCATGTTTCTAGAACAAATACGAGTAGCCTAATGTTATAGCTATTCTGTTATGCGGGAACATCCGCAGTTAACTCACTGTTAAATAAGTTGCAATGTGTTATAGCCTCCAATGGATGGTAAAATAAACAGGACGACTCACCTGTTCAAATGATGTAATAGGATAAAATTTGGTTTTGATATGTCAAAGCAACCAGGCTGTTACTGGTTAACGTTTCTGAATATGAAATCGATTTTGGATTGGTTGCATGTGATAAAAGCTGTGCCATTTCCTGTCCAGACAGCATTCATATTCAGAAATACTGTACACCGGCAACAAAGACACACACACACACACACAAACAACTCTTTCAAACAGAAACGTCAGTCCGTTACATCTGCCTCTTGTCCACAAACTGCATGTCGCTGAGTTGACCAGCAACGAAGACTTTCACATAAACACACACACACACACACACTTACACACACACATACACATCACCCCCTCAAACACAAATATCTGTCTGTTACGTCTGCCTCATGTCCACAAACTGCATGTTGCACAGTTCACCCACATCTACCCACAATTCTTTGATTTATAAATAACCCCACCATTAAAAAACTGCAATGTGTCAAATCTTATTATACAACAATTGGGTTCTATGAAGCGGTTTCTTTGTTTCTGATTGGCCGAGAGACGTTCCATGAGTTGAGATATCCCACGATAATCCACTCGGACTTTTCACAGCTAATAATAAATCACTCCGCGATACAATGTCAAATTGTCAAGTGTAAACCGAACTGTCACGTTGCATCCAAGCTGAAATACAGACGCTCAGAACATAGAATATGACGGAGGTGGATATTAGCTAGTTGGATGGCATGTAGGCTAAGTAAAATAGTGATGTTTCAAAGCTAAAAGCATGTCCTAACCAGACGCAATGCGAGCTAACGTTTATTAGGCTAGATTCTACATTGCTTGACAACGGGAGAGATAGAACTAACGACTGGCTTTTGGCCATAGCAACGTGCTTTTAGAACTAACGACTGGCCTTTGGCCATAGCAACCATCCATTTAGAACTAGTAACGGCAGTTTGTCCTGCATGAAGTAGAAATTTGTGGCGGAGAGAAGTTAGTTCTACAAACAAGACAGTTTTAGCGATTTAAACGTTTACATGATAATGGGAAATTAGCACAAAAAAGAAGTGGTAGAATTGTTGTATAAAAGCAATATAGCACTCGTAATCGTGGGTTGTTGTTGGATATTCCCACGGGTGTTGTTCGGCCGTAGCCTCGAGGCCGGAGGCTACGGCCGAACAACACCCGTGGGAATATCTAGCAACAACCCACTCCCACTCGTGCTATATTGCTTAAATATGTATATATACTGCATGGGCAATTCCATGCAAAACTGTCAAGTCCATAACCCCACACAGCATCATACTATGATGTGGATGATGATTTCTTAAAAGTTTACCATTTCGCTCTTCTTGTTTGTACAACATATTCGATGACATTGTTAACATAATCATTTGCATTATATAAATGTAACCCCCTTTTCCACTCTTATGTCTCAACATATACTGGAGTCACATTCATAAACATAAACAGGATCCTAGGTTCTCAATTTGCTGGACTCACTTTCTACCATAAAGTTAAAGAATAGTAATAACAGAAGAAAAGGTAAGAAGGTGTTGATGGCGTGATTAACTAGTGTGGTCCCTCCACTGAAGAATTTCTATACCACTGCCCTGATGGAAATATGTAAATCCTCAGAAATGTCAAGTGACTACAGTTACTTCTACCTGCTTTGATATATCATTTCATAAAAAGAAATTTGGCCATAATAATTATATTGCAATTATATCAATTCAAGTTTTCTTTGCAGCACAAACAACAATAGGCTACAGTTTACTTTACTTCAGGGCGTAATGTTAACAACTTCGTTAACATTAAGTTTGTTTGTTTGTTGTTCTGTATTGACAGCAGACGGCAGAATGCAGGTGCACGCAATGGATATGTTTTTAAAGAGAGTGCATTCGCTTCCACATGAACCTCGGAATGTGCTGCACCAGAACAAAGACACTGAATGCTATGCTTTCTATCGTGCGTGTGGCTCGTTTTTCAGATTTGTTTGCTAAATTTAAAAAAGCCACACAATTTAACAGAGTCGCTCCTTCTAGCCTGCAAATGGTTAAAGTGATGCTAGGGCCAGATGCTGCATAAGAAATGGAAAAACTCCACTGACCAGTTGGCCTTGCCAGTTGATCGCTAACGTGAGATACGTGGATGATGAGATTTCAGATCATTTTATTTGGCAAAGAACTGGACAATGCTACCGGAGATGAGATGTTCAGGGTAACAGAATTGTTGCCTGCTTTACAAATCATGAGCGTACAGGGGAGCTACATCCGGTGCAGAACTGAAGTGTTGAATTAGCTTCCACTATTAAAGTAGCTATAACAGATGTGGGAGATGGACCAGTCATCTAAAATGAATTGTACGCGTCGCGAACGGAACGCTTCAGTTACACGTCCAGTATAGCTTTCCAGTTAAGTTAGCTGGGATATGCGTAGTTTGCACTGACGGGGCAGCATCGATGACAGGTCAAGTCAAGCTTCATAACGAAAGCCAAGCAGAAAAATCCTGCCATGGTAGCGACACATTGAGTGTCGGAAAACTCTTAACTGTAAAAAAAAAATATATGCCCCCGACCTTGCTTTGAATCAAGTCGTAAAAATAGTTAATTATAGCCTATGTTAAGTCACGTCCCCTTCAAACACAATTACCCTATCCTCTGCAATGAAATGGGTATCCAAAATATCACATATGTTAAAGGCCGTATTGCAAGGTTTGCATTATTAAACAAATTTGCATTAGGTACTACTCATCTAAACTGTTATCCATTGTAGGCCTATTTGATGTTGCAATGATTTGAGGTTTGCAATGATTCTTCTTTCCCCCTCAATGTACTCTATTGCGTCACGTTGGGGACCACTGAACAAGCCCCCTTGAGATTGACATGAGAGAGGAGTAAAGAGAAACGGGCAAGACACGGTTCAGCAGTAAAAAGTGCAGATTATAGATAGATACATAGATATATACAGATATCCTAGATAGATACAGTATATAGACATATAGATATATATCACGTCACATTTTGCTGGTTGGGGGTGGCCTGACCAGCGATCACGCAGTCCACCACTGCAGTTTACATGGAATAGCACTGCCTTGCCTAGCCTACCACACGCACCTGCCATACACAGCTTACTTTCTCCCTGTCTTGGTAAGCCATACCCTGACGGTGTCAATGACAATCAATCAGGAGGAGTAGTTATTGAAAATAATCACGCTTTAGACATGACCAGCCTACTTGGCAGCAGCTTGCAACAGGGGGATTCATAGGTGGCACATAGACCATACAGCTAGCATGAATGCAAATATTTTTAGATCTTCTGACTAAGTTTGCTGTACTTATTCAAACGACATCAGCACCACTGCCACTGGATATAAAGCAAACATTGACTTTCACTTGGTGCTTCATTGACTGTAAAAAAGTGTAATAATATTATCTATGCACTGCCTGATGTAGACTAGCTTGACTTGCTAGCTCGATGAGTTGCGAAATGATATCAGCAACACGTACTCGTTCCATATTAAACTTAGGCTACAGTTAACATAGTTTGGCTTTCCAGGCTACTTGGACCATGCATTTAATTACCTTTCACTGCCTTCACGTCTGCCAGGCTCCAAACTGTCTTCATAACAGCAGTTGCAATTCAGTATAAACAGCCTCGGTAAAGTTAAAACCAACTAGCGATGCTAGTCGCGATTAGCATTTGAACTGCAGTTAGGTAACCTACCCTCATAACTAGACGGCTTCCCAGGCTACTTGGACCATGCATTTCATTACCTTTCACTGCCTTCACGTCTGCCAGGCTCCAAACTGTCTTCATAACAGCAGTTGCAATTCAGTATAAACAGCCTCGGTAAAGTTAAAACCAACTAGCGATGCTAGTCGCGATTAGCATTTGAACTGCAGTTAGCTAACCTACCCTCATAACTAGACCTCTCAAATTCCGAAAAATGCATTAAAATAACATTGGACTACGTTGTTATTTTTGTTAAACCTTAGGGTGGCTATGATATAAATGGTGTAACGAAATTTGAAGTGTAAATATACAAACTTTATGAAAGTGTAAGCCACAACCTTTTCCTACAGGAATACATGGAAAACATAACCCCATAACCTCCATAAGGAGACCTCCCCAAATTCAGAAACATTTATTAAATTGAAATGGACAACAACGTTATCTTTGGTAAACTCTTAGGTGGCTATGATATAAATTATGTGACGAAATTCGAAGTCTAAACACACTTACTGTTGAAAGTGTAACTGCGATTTCCATAGGACTACATTCTAATTAAAATCCTCGTTGCCTCACGCACACCACTCTACTTCCGGTATTTCGCCTGCTTTGTGGGGGTGTCATATGATCCTCTGAGTGAAATACCCAGAATGCTCAGGGGCCGGTTTCCCGAAGCCTTCTTAACCCTTTCATGCACGCATTATGAAAAAAAGTGTCTAGATTTTTTTAGTATTGATTTTCTTACTCTACATGAGCCCAATATTGAAAATCAGTTGGAATTTTTAAAAAATATGCTTTTATATAGAAGTTACGTTATTGTCCACGTATGTGGACAGTGCGCAACAAAGGGGTAAAAAAGAAAAAATGTAATGACAGAAAATGTGGAAACTATGGCCCTCTATTTCCTCCATACTACCCACCCAGCCCTCTACTACCCCCATACTACCCACCCACCTCTCTACTACCTCCATACTACCCGCCCAACCCCTCTACTACCCCCATTATTGCTCACCGACCCTCACCCACCCCTCTACTACCCCCATATTACCCACCTCTACTACCACCACTACCCAACCACCCCTCTACTACATCCATACTACCCATCCCTCTACTACTAACCCACCCACCCCTCTAGTACTCTCATACCCACCCCTCTACTACCCACCCACCCCTCTACTACCCCCATATTACCATACCACCTTGGCATTACCACATGTAATTAGGTCATTATTTATAAATATGTTTAC
Organism: Sardina pilchardus; assembly: GCF_963854185.1. Lineage (NCBI taxonomy): Eukaryota > Metazoa > Chordata > Actinopteri > Clupeiformes > Clupeidae > Sardina > Sardina pilchardus. Next base: position 29,454,572 of record NC_084996.1, read on the forward strand.
CAAATGTTTGTTTCTTTGCAATTTAAAGCAATTAAAATCATATTTGAAAAAAAAAAAAAAAAAAAAGTCCTAGTTACAAAATCTAATTTTTGGCCATTTAACTCCTCTGTTGCGCAACGTCCACATACGTGGACAGTTGCTTTTTGTGGTCTACAAACTCCATTTTACATCCGATTTAATTTCTGAAAACATAGAGTTGTTCAACACACTCTCCTGTACAGCATAATATTTTTTTTTACATGATTTTGCCTTCTTGAGTACTAGCTTTTTACAGATATGCCTGGAGCATTCAGCATATGGCCATTACTGTCACTCATGTTGAATTGATGATGTCATCAAGCAGTCAATATTCCAAATATAAGATGATACATATTGTTAATATATTGCCAAGGACCTACTAAAACTGCCCTGAAGTGGATTGGTGTATATCAACATGATAAATAAGTAGAAAACAGAGTTAAAGTTACTGTCCACGCATGTGGACGTTGCGCATGAAAGGGTTAACGCTACGTAGTTCGTAACCTCTATCTTAAGCTCTACCTTAAGTACCTCACGCATTTCCCGAAACCTTCTTTGCTACGAATGTCTTTCGCACGTCGTTCGTTGGTAAGAGTGGTCTGGAGCACTCTCAGACCTCTCTTAGCTGCACCTTAGCAATGTTTCGACTCGCGACGCTAGTCGCCGCCACTGTACCCTACAGCAATTTCCGTTACGCATGCAACTCATATGATACAAAATCACTATTTTGGTTCGCCAATGATTTAATGTAAGTATGCTAATTTAGAAAATAGTTTCTGGAAATGTTTTCATGCAAATATGAAACGTGCACGCATTTGAAAATAGTTAAAAGCGCTGTATTCTTTGCTTCCCCCCACCGTCCTACAATGTTTAGGCCTAATGTGCGGGCTTGCTGTCATGTTTAATGTTAACCAAAGGCACACAATACTGAATGAGGATGTTGGTCAATCAGTTGTGATTAAAAAAAGTCTACATAGCCTATTTCAACTAGAAAAGCACAAACCTCCCCCAAGCAAACACATGTAGCCTACGCCTCCTGCATCCAGACGGTGATACGAATCACTCACAAAATTAAATAGTTTCTTCCTTGGGTCATTTCAGATCTTCCCTGGAAATTTAATCGAAATCCATCTTTAACTTTTAGAGTTAGCCTATCTTGCAAACAAACGGACAAACAAACAAACTAGAAAAGCACTCAGAGAGCGCAGACTTCTGCTTTCAAACATGAAGCGTTCGAATCTTTTTATCCATGCAGGACACAAACTAACAGACCAACAAACAAACCCAGATGAAAACATAACCTACTTACCTACGTAGATCATTTAATTTCTACACTACGTTATTTATCATTGTGTGCTAATAAGTTCATCCACGTTGAAGTTGCGTGAATGGTGTGGGGGCGATAGGCTATTATAAGCAATGGTTTTGGTGCAAAGAACGCTTTCATAAGTCTGTCAAGCCTCCGCGTGAAATAAAAAATCGATTTCTGAGCAATCGATGTCACCTAATTCAGCACCTTCATGGTGGACAGTGCCTTATACGTCGGACGTAAGGAGCTTTTCGTAAGAAGACTCCTAAGTGATAGTTCGGGAACCACGACTAGAAAGGTAAACAACTTTGGTAAGTTATACCTTTGGAGTCTTCGTAGCTCGCTAAGAGTGAACGTTATCGGGAAACCGGCCCCAGGTCAATACAAATGATCCAAAACACACCGTCACTGAGAAACATCGTGTGATTGTCTACTATATATAACAACTGAACACACATTGTATTCAACAGCGAGTAAGTCCGTACTTGTCCCTCGGGACCATGGCATCTCTAAGAATTACCCAGTCTCAACGTGAGACAACGATGCGGACAAGCCTAGAATTACACCATTGGTGTACCGTTGCGGACCAGCCCATGTCAGTCAATCGAAGATTGAGTAATATCGAGTTTGAAATCATGATGTCATTGAACTGTATGCGTCAGACTTGGAACAATGCTGTGCTGTGGCATACACATCAGTACCTTTTACAAGAATGGCAATAAATAGATTTTTTTTTTTAAATATCAACATTGTATCTTAAATCACTCTGAAATGTCCTTTTGGCATGACCTAAAGCAATTTAAGATGAGCTATTCCGATTAATAGTATACATTCACCAACACTCACGTTTTTGCTGATTATAGAGCCATCGACAGACCAAATAACACCAAATTTATTGGGGGTGCTTTGAATGGGGTCTCAAGTCATCCCACCAAATATGGCTTTCATACGTCACAGCATATCCAAGATAGGCGCACTTCCTGTTTGGCGGCTTCGCTCGCTGAATTTAATTGGTTATCACAGGCGAACGCTTAGACGTATGAAGACGAAATCAAGGCGGTTGATCCACCTTGGTCTGTAGATCACGCGTGCCAAGTTTCATGACGATCGGATAAACTATGCGGCCAGGGTAGCTTTACTTTGACTTTGAACAAAATTCAAAATGGCGGAAAATCCATCATGGCGGAAAATGACATCATATGGTGCGTTGGAATCGGCTGAGTCAGAGGATTCCAATGGTATAAGTTTTATCAAAATCGGCCATACGGATCAAAAGTTACGGGCATGAACATGTTTTCCATCTTTGACCAGTTGGTGGCGCTAGAGCGTGAGAGTGGCGAGCATGAAACCTGGTGGTGTCAATCAAGGTAGTCTCCTCTATCAGCATACCAAATTCCATGACTTTATGTCTTACGGTTTGGGCTACAGGTGGAAAAATGTGTGGGCATCAGCGCTCAAAAGTCGCTTTTCCATTCATTCCTATGGGGAAAAATCGACCGGAAAAACTGGAATAACGGGAGAACGACAAGGCGTATCGAAAAGCTTTATACAAGCCACCATCCTCGCATCAGGACGCACGCGTGAGAAGTGGAACGGCGTCTCTAGCTCCAAATCCCTAGGACAAGATAGGGAGACAAAAATGTTCCGCAAGATAAATAAATTTGATAATAATAGGAAGAACAATAGTGTGCTGCTTTCAGCAAGCACACTAATGATAACTAGAATGTATTTCCCGGTGGGAAAGTGCAAAGTGTGCTTGCTCCGAAGCGCCGCGAGAGCGCCCCGGCAGGATACGCGACAGCTCGCCCTCAGGTCAAAGCGGCAAAGTTTGGCCAAGACGCGAAGCTGCTTTGAGTTTGGCGACGTTGCCCTCGATTGCCGAATTCTTACACTGACCTGACGAGTTGCCTAGGTTTATCAGTGGTATGTCCCAGAGCACCTCCAATGTAAAAATGTAGATGTCATCCCAAAGACGTAAAGAGATATGAGCCAAAATGCATTTTTGCTAATTGCGGCGCCCCCTAGTGGCCAAATTACAACACATTTACTGAGGCTACTTTGGATGGTGTCCAAAATCATCCCGCCAAATATGGTCTCGATACCTCACAGCATTTCCGAGATTTGACCTCACTTCCTGTTTGGACGCTTCACCATCGAATTTGATTGGCTGTCACGGGCGAACGCTTTGATGTATGAAAATGAAATGTACACCTCTAAGGTCTGTAGACCTTGTGTTGAATTAAGTATGAGTTGTTCACGTGTAGCTAGCATGAAACACGTAACCACTGAAGGAAGGAGGGAGCCTAAGAAACTAGGCATGTTTCTAGAACAAATACGAGTAATGTTAGGAGTATAGCTATCCTGTTATGCGGGAACATCCGCAGTTTACTCACTGTTGAATAAGTTGCAATGTGTTATAGCCTCAAATGGATGGTAAAATAAACAGGACGACTCACCTGTTCAAATGATGTAATAGGATAAAATTTGGTTTTGATATGTCAAAGCAACCAGGCTGTTACTGGTTAACGTTTCTGAATATGAAATCGATTTTGGATTGGTTGCATGTGATAAAAGCTATGCCATTTCCTGTCCAGACAGCATTCATATTCAGAAATACTGTACACCGGCAACAAAGACACACACACACACACACACACACACACACACACACACACACACACACACACACACACACACTCTTTCAAACAACTCTTTCAAACAGAAACGTCAGTCCGTTACATCTGCCTCTTGTCCACAAACTGCATGTCGCTGAGTTGACTAGCAACGAAGACTTTCACATAAACACACACACACACACACACACACTTACACACACACAGACACACCACCCCTTCAAACACAAATATCTGTCTGTTACGTCTGCCTCTTGTCTACAAACTGCATGTTGCACAGTTCACCCACATCTACCCACAATTCTTTGATTTATAATTAACCCCAGCATTAAAAAACGGCAATGTGTCAAATCTTATTATACAACAATTGGGTTCTATGAAGCTGTTTCTTTGTTTCTGATTGGCCGAGAGACGTTCCATGAGTTGAAATATCCCACGATAATCCACTCTGACTTTTCACAGCTAATAATAAATCACTCCGCGATACAATGTCAAATTGTCAAGTGTAAAACGAACTGTCACGTTGCATCCAAGCTGAAATACAGACACTCAGAACATAGAATATGACGGAGGTGGATATTAGCTAGTTGGATGGCAAGTAGGCTAAGTAAAATAGTGATGTTTCAAAGCTAAAAGCATGTCCTAACCAGACGCAATGCGAGCTAACGTTTATTAGGCTATATTCTGCATTGCTTGACAACGGGAGAGATAGAACTAACGACTGGCTTTTGGCCATAGCAACGTGCTTTTAGAACTAATGACTGGCCTTTGGCCATAGCAACCATCCATTTAGAACTAGTAACGGCAGTTTGTCCTGCAAGTAATAGAACTTTGTGGCGGAGAGAAGTTAGTTCTACAAACAAGACAGTTTTAGCGATTTACATTATAATGGGAAATTAGCGCAAAAAACAAGTGGTAGAATTGTTGTATAAAAGCAATATAGCACTTGTGATCGTGGGTTGTTGCTGGATATTTACACGGGTGTTGTTGCCTGCGCCACTTGGCCTCCGGCCTCGAGGCTACAGCCGAACAACACCCGTGGGAATATCTAGCAACAACCCACTCCCACTCGTGCTATATTGCTTAAATATGTATACTGTATGTATATACTGTATGGGCAATTCCATGCAAAACTGTCAAGTCCATAACCCCACACAGCATCATACTATGATGTGGATGATGATTTCTTAAAAGCTTACCATTTCGCTCTTCTTGTTTGTACAACATATTCGATGACATTGTTAACATAATCATTTGCATTATATAAATATAACCCCCTTCTCCACGTCTCAACATATACTGGAGTCACATTCTTAAACATAAACAGGATCCTAGGTTCTCAATTTGCTGGACTCACTGTCTACCATAAAGTTAAAGAATAGTAATAACAGAAGAAAAGGTAAGAAGATGTTGATAGCGTGATTAACTAGTGTGGTGCCTCCACTGAAGAATTTCTATACCACTGCACTGATGGAAATATGTAAATCCTCAGAAATGTCAAGTGACTACAGTTACTTCTACCTGCATTGATATATCATTTCATAAAAACAATTTTGGCCATAATAATTATATTGCAATAATATCAATTAAAGTTTTCTTTGTAGCACAAACAACAATAGGCTACAGTTTACATTACTTCAGGGCGTAATGTTAACAACTTCGTTAACATTAAGTTTGTTTGTTCTGTACTTTGCATGACACAGCAACCATTTACTTCCTGTATCATGGTTGCGGTGTCATGCAAAGTGCGCTGTGCCATGCCGCCATCTAGTGGTTAAGGAATATTTCACACCCATTATTATGATAATAAAAGCTGCGCGGTTGAAAATTGGCACAAAGTCGTTTGGGTGATCCATGTGATAAATTGTGTTTTGCTTTCCATACTTCGTTACTTTATTAATGGTGGTGTATTATTAAGGTATCATTTTGAATGTCATTACTCTGACATTCAAGAAATAACGGCTGCCATTTTTCGTGACACAGGGTCAATGGGGAATTGCATTGAACATGGGTCACGGATGTAATGTTTTTGTTCTCCACTAAGTTTCTCCACGTTGCGTCGATAAAATTTCGAAATTCTTGCTCTATTATGTCGGACAAAAATGTAGGTTATTATCAAAGTGAAATGGTTACTGTCATATGTCAGCAGCGTTTGTTTCAGCACATCGATCGATTCAATGGGAGTCAATGGGGAACCGTAATACTTTTAATAGCGGCGTACAAGGAAGCTTAGTGCAGGATGACGTGACGGCGGTTTTTCAAGTGTTACTTGCCCTCACGGACTTTGTACCTTTCCTCAAACGACCCGTGTTAGTGACGCTAACGTCGCTACAGGTTCACAGCACATATTCACAGCAGAATGAACGTATTGGTCCGTCCATTCATCTTCAAAAGTTCGTTTTTTTCTAATTGTTGAGCAAGCCATTTTCTCTCATCTCCTCTCTCTCCCGCTAGGCCTATTCTCTGTTGCTGAAAGGTAAACAATCGAGTTGATTGGCTTGGCTACGGACGATGGTCTTTGATGATATTAGGCTGACAATTAGGCTGGGTCCGGACAGAACCGTCACTGTGTCCGGACCCGGACCGTGGTCCTCCATTTGGTGATGCCTAGGCTACTCTTTGGGGTGGCCTGACCAGCGATCACGCAGTTCACCACTGCAGTTTACATGGAACAGTACTGCCTAGTAGGGATGGGAATCGAAAACCGGTTCTCGTTCAGAACCGGTTCCCCATGTTTAGGTTCCTTGGAATCGCTTGGCAGTTTTGCAAACGATTCCCTTATCGATTCCAATGGGCACGAAGGACGTTGCCACGCAGGTTGCGTAGCTTACGCAAGATACGCAACGTCCGTGGCGTCGTCTCAGCGCAGCCGACTGCCATGGATGCAGCACAAATGGGTTTACACCCGAAAGGATGACAACAGGGCAAGTACAAAGCAAAGTGGATATTTCTTCAACAGGAGGAAATACTACCAATGTGCAGAAACATTTCCGTAGGCTACAGTGAGTTCTATGACTTTGTAAGTAGGCTACACCGAACCAAAAGAAGAAATCAATCAGTGGTTGCGCAATGACAAGTAGCCTATCGATGCATGACAAACACACAAAACTTCATAAGGCTAATGCAGAAAAGTATACACCAGCGTTCAATGCCCATTGCCCAATCAGTCTCAAATGCTAGTTAGTTTAAATAAGTTAGGTTATTAAGTTAGGCTACATTTGACGTTAGAGCACAAATGCAGTCCAAAACTGAAAGCACTCGGAGGGCGCAAACCTCCGCCAGCACCTCTGCAAAAGGGTTTAGCAGTAGCTAAACTTCATAATGATTATGATAAATGATATAGCCTAATAATAATAATAGCCTAATAAGTAATAGGCTAAAGGCTTACATTTAAAGAATCAAAGAAAGAAAGCTGAATAGCCGCCTTGGCAGAAACAGGCAAATTGAGCGGACTGGTGCGATAGCCATAAGTCCTCCTCTCTTGGTCTCTTTGTGTAGGCTAGGCCTATGTGCAAGGGCAATCAAGAAGCAACAGAACAAGAAAAAATGTATTGTTTCTATCATGTGTCTTTATCTATTTGATGGAATGAGTAGGCTTTAGGCTAAGCCCGTGAACGCAAAGCAGATAAAACTTGCGGTCTTTATGCAGCGTGTGTTGGCAGCCAAAATAATATTGCAAACGTTGCTTACAATCCTTAAATTATGACCCGAAATTATATTTAACTGAAATAAATAAGAGCTCTTCTTAATATTTTATATTGTTGATTAGTTGGTTTGATATTGTTGTCAATTAAAAGTCGTTGTACACCATGGGTTTCCAACACACTCGCTTGCCGCCCCGTTCTGAGGCTGAAGCAGGAGACGACATTTAAACACAATTGGAGGCATTCCAGCCAACGTATTTAATTAAAAGTAGGCTAAATCATGCATAGGCTACCTAAATACTCAATATAGGCTACTTGGCTAATGCCTACTGAATAAGGTTTCCATAAGCCTACAGCACATTCAATGAATGAATGAAAGCGGCGCTCTGTCTCGTAATAAACAGCAGGTGGAAATACCGACACTGTTTCAACTACATGAAACGCAATCGCGATGCATCAAATACCCCCGAGCTTTCAGTGGTCATCAGTCACAACATTTAGCAATATAAGCAAACTGTCCAAAATTAATTAAATCCCAAACCAAATTGAAAATCTTTCGATTTTGATAGCCTACCGGTAGGCCTACACGTCTCAATGAAACACGCAGACGGCCTGTCTCCAGTGCACGTCTGCCCCAAATAAAGTCCTCTGCTTTGTGCAGCCTAAGCAAATAAAATAATCTAGCCATAATTTGAGGATATATGGTATAGTTTAGCATAGACCTTTGAAACTATAGAGGTTTGGTTTAGCATAGTACCTACTTTTAAACAAACACTTTTTTTCTGTTTCACCGTTCATGTTAGTGCCATTTGCCTACCTGCTATTTAACAGTTAACATTAAATGAACGCAACCATCTCATGCATTTATTTTAGAAGATGACTGTGACAAGGGGCGGACTGGCTCAGAGGCTGGCAGTACATGTCTTAAGCCTACCTTACACTGACAAGATTTGGGAAAGATTCTTGAAAGATTGTAGTCTTTTAACTAATGCCCCTCATTCAGACTTTACTACAGTCTTTCAAGAATCTTTCCCAAATCTTGTCAGTGTAAGGTAGGCTTTAGTATACCTCTAGCCTCTCTTTTCACTTCTGAACTGAACTAAAGTTGATGCTACTTGATCGATTTGTTATTTTCTCCAAATGAGAGAATCGATAAGAGAATCGATAAAGAACCGAATCGTTTCGCAGAATCGAAAATGGAATCGGAATCGGAAAAATCTTATCAATTCCCATCCCTACTGCCTAGCCTACCAAGTACCTGCCATACACAGCTTACTTTCTCCCTCTTTTGGTGAGCCATACCCTGACGGTGTCAATGACAATCAATCAGGAGGAGTAGTTATTGAAAATAATCACGCTGACGGTGTCAATGACAATCAATCAGGAAGAGTAGTTATTGAAAATAATCACACTTTAGACATGACCAGCCTACTTCAACTTGGCAGCAGCTAGCAACAGGGGGATTCATAGGTGGCACATAGACCATAGCTAGCATGAGTGCAAATATTTTTAGATCTTCTGAATAAGTTTACTGTACTTATTCAAACGACATCAGCACCACTGTCACTGGATATAAAGCAAACGTTGACTTTCACTCGGTGCTTCACTGACGGTAAAAAAGTGTCATAATATTATCTATGCACTGCCTGATGTAGACTAGCTTGACAGCAATTGCTAGCTCGATGAGTTGCGAAACGACATCAGCAACATGTACCTCTCGTTCCATATTAAATTTACAGTTAACATAGTTTGGCTTCTTGGACCATGCATTTAATTACCTTTCACTGCCTTCACGTCTGCCAGGCTCCAAACTGTCTTTGTTACTGAGGGCTAAAGGACTGTATGGAAATGAGGTTTTGTGTTGCTTGGGTGGCGTCAGTTAAAACACCGGTTGAAGCAGTCGTTTCTTTATTTTCTCTTCAAACAGGTTCCACACAACAGTGTGGATGAACTTATACATATAGGAATGTGTGGTCTGTAAAGAACCAAATAAAATGCTATTAGTAATATGATTACCAAATAAAGTGTATCTCTATCTCTCTATGAGCACAACTTGTCTTAATTACACACGTAACATAAACAGCATTCATTCATCCCCTGAATGCTAAATCTCCGTTTAGCATGCTAATCACTTGCATTATATTAACGTAAACGACACATCCCACCTACAATACACATAACCAAACATTACTTTTACTTACTTTGTTGTCATGGACGCACACAACTTCAACTTACAGGTAGTAGACTCACTCTGTATTAATCTCTATAAAGCTAACGTCATGACTGCAACTCTCTGGTAATAGCCTACTACTAACCAAAGATCATAGAACGCTACGTCTGATAAAACTAAACATGAGACTGCACGAGGGAGCGTCGCTAGGCAACCACACCTCAACAAAATAAGAGTCTTTCATACAGTCTTCATAACAGCAGTTGCAATTCAGTATTAAAACAGCCTTGGTAAAGTTAAAACCAACTATTTGAACTGCAGTTAGTTTAGCCTACCCTCATAACTAGACCTCTCAAATTCCGAAATTTGAAGTCTAAAATTAAAATCCTCGTTGCCTCACGCACACCACAGACAGGGCGACCGCTCTACTTCCGGTATTTCGCCGGCTTCGAGTGATTTACCCAGAATGCTCAGGTCAATACAAATCATCCAAAACACACCGTCAGTATGAAACATCGTGTGATTGTCGAGTATATATACCAAATGAACACACTCAACTCCTAACAGCGTATAAGTCCGTACTTGCCCCTCGGGGCCATGGCATTGCTAAGATATAAACAGTCTCAGGATGAGACACCCCGTTGCGGACCACCCTAGAACTACACCCACATTGCACCGTTGCGGACCATCTCAGCCATCCAATGAATGAATGACAAGTGTAGGTCTACCATTAGACCATGAGGAAAGTATGAAATTACATGGCAGAACCACATAGTGCTGTGATAATTGCACCAATAACTTTTACAAGAATGGCCTTGATTTGATTTTTTTTTTTTAAATATCAACATTGTATCTTAAATCACTCTGAAATGTCATTTCTGCATGACCTAAGCCAGGCCTATTCAACTAGCGGCCCGCGGGCCAGATGTGGCCCGCTTCAAATTTCCTGTGGCCCGCGTCTCTCGTCATGAGAATGAACTCGCTTTGACGGGTGTGCATGGATCTTCATATGATTGGCGAGTAGCGCACTGTCAGCCCGCCCTTATTGGCCAGACTAATTCTTCCAGTATCTTCACTCAGAGAACACAGCACATCACTACACAAACTGACATTTCCAAATGTGTAACTAGTTTTAAATGTTATCATTAAATGTTGATTAAATTACGATTTCTTACCGCCAAAGATTCTAAACCTCGAGCGTGCGCAAATCTAAAATGAATCATACCCGGTCTCCGTTCCTCCGAGCCCTCGGGAAAGTTAGAGAAGGAGCTGTGGTTTGTAGAGAATTGCCTCTTGGCTTTATATTCCTTCTTCACAGCGATGGATTCGTTGCACAATAAACATGAAAGTCTCGTACTTGTTGCAGAGGGTAAAATTAACGATTCTCGTTGTCAATTAGACGTTTCTTTAGACAGAGCCATCTTCACTCCACTCGTGGGAATGTTATTGTTTGTGATTTGCGCAGGCTCGAAGTTTAGAATCTTTGGCGGTAAGAAATCGTGAAATAGATAAACAGAGGCAGAGCTGGCATTACTTTTTCTTTAAATTCAAGTATATTTGAGAGATTGGCGCTGTAGGCTACTGTGTGTGTTTGAAACACTTATGAGCCTAATTATCTTGAAGTAGGCTAGTTAAATCAACACTGCAATTTTTCCCCCTGATGCATGATATGGCAGCTATCAGACATCAGGTATGAAATAGCCTATGGTTAGCCTGGGTGTTTTCAAATACTTGTATAGTTTGTGTGGCAGCCTATCACCTGTCTGAGAAGATTTTTTTATGGATATGGATAATAGGCTATGTTCTTAGTTTCTATGCCAGTGTATAAAATTCAATTGAATTGAACTGAATTTTACTCTGATTTTATCAAATATTGTTGGATACAATTATTTTGCGGCGTCTTATTTTATGCGGCCCCTGAAAACCCAGTGATTTTTCCATTCGGCCCTCTTGGTACTGAAGTTGAATAGCCCTGATGTAAGGCCTTGCCTGCACCAATATGGTGGCTGTGTTGACCTATGCCACCTAAGTCGATGGGCAATGCAATATCTAAGTTTCTAATATCTATGGTTGTGACACTCTCTGATGTGGCCGTTACACAATCAAAAGTTTAAAAAAAGAGAAAAAAAACTGTAGGAGGGTGGGATGAATTTCTAGATGCTGGAGAGTGCAATCAATGAACTTATTGACTATTGACAAGAGATTGGTCATTGAATCAGCTTCAGCTTCATCAAAGATTGTCTATAGTGACCAAGATGAATCATAGCCTAAAGGGATTTGCCAATGAAACAAAATGGCACCAAGGTCTGGACTCCTATATAGGCCATTACGTCAAGCATAAACTTTTCTCTGAAAAAGCAACAAGAGAAGATAAATATATATATTTTTAAATGTAACGTATAGTCTTTTATATATGTTATACTATTTTATTAATAGTATAGAATACTATTGGACACAAGATAAATAATTAAACTTTGGAGATGGGGCTTACCAGAGATGTATAGTAACGAAGTAGAACTACTTAAGTACTCTACTTAAGTACTGAAATGCAGTATCTGTACTTTACTGGAGTATTATTTTATTCTGCTACTTCTACTTTTACTTCACTACATATTTTCGATGAGTATTGTACTTTTACTCCGATACATTTTTTATGCGCTCCATCGTTACTCGTTACTGGTGTGTCGGGTCACGAACAAATCCGTTCCGGATTGCTCACGAAGTCCTAGTCACACTGATGCGTGTCACTTGTTGACAGCACGACCTTAGCTTTCCAATGGTATTAAATATTTGCTGTAATTAAGGGTTCGCTAGAAAATCAAGGTGAAGTTAAGTCATTCTCGAGTAGCCTAATCCCGTTTTTAAATTGCAACATTTCTTCTTGGTCTCCGACTTCAGTCTGTGTAGCACCCCACAATAAGCCTACTACTTGAATATTGTGTTCTTCCACTTGTTTGGTTTTAGAACATTTATTTAAACTACATAAATTACATGGAAAACATAAGCATTGCTTCCACATTTTTCTATGCATTATGCCAACTCTAGATTAGCCGGATAACCTACCATAACTGAGGCCTAATTACTCTCACGTTCTTTTAAAGTGACAGGCACTCAATTAGACAGTTGACATTAAAGACAAATGTAAGTCAATATGACAATCGTGTAAAATGTGAGTCAAAATAAAAAAACCTTTATCAAATACTCAACATTCTATGTATTTGAACTAATTGTGCAGATCATAAATAGGCCTAATGTAAACTTCATATGAATTTCAAAATGTTTGAAATACAAACATATGATATGAAGCCACCTTTTCACTGAGTGTGTTTGGGGAAGTATGCCTTGTAATGTCTGGTCTCTGTGTGGTGGGGCTCCAATATCAAATCAGTATCAAAATTCTTAACTCATCTTAAAACAATTGTGACACTATAGTCTTATCATGTATTTTTCATGCTATGGCTCCTGACTGATGCATTAGATAGATAGATAGATAGATAGATAGATAGATAGATAGATAGATAGATAGATGGCTACAGATGATCAATGATTCTGTATACCTATTATTGTATTTACACCTTGTTTAACTACTACCACATGTTTATAGCCTAGTCTAGGGCCTAAGCTATGGCCCCCGTGTGTCTGCCAAGGGCCTGCACTGAACGATTGTGCTGATACCTTGCACCCATCTTGTTCGCAAATCAGCTAATAATACTTCTACTTTTACTTTCAGTACTTGAGTAGTATTTTTAAAAATAAACTACTTGCAATACTTAAGTACAAAACATGTTTAATACTTTAGTACTTCCACTTAAGTACAGTTTTTAGAGAGCACTTCTACTTCTACTCAAGTCACTTTTTTGATAGAGCACTTGTACTTCTACTCAAGTCTGGATCTCTAGTACTTTATACATCACTGGGGCTTACCTACTACCTATATACTACCGGACTCCTAACAGATACAAGAAATGACCCGAATTCGTCTGGCTTCGTCTTAAATTGGGATGCCTATGGTGGGTGACAGGTGCAAACAAAACAAAAAAACACATTTTAAAAATAATATTTGTTAAATAAATGGCCAAGAAAATAAAGCTTGTATCAGTAATGTTTATCAAATAAAACATTAAAATGTTTACAATTTTGAATTTTTTCGTACCTTAATAGGGCAACGTATCCTGGGATATACAACTCATAAAATCCAAAATATACAAAATATTTTGAGTATGGGAATGATTTCCCTAGGTGCAAAAGAGACAAATAATAGCATAACATGTTTTTTTTCAACTCATTTTTCACTTCTGCCTGTTTAAGGGTTAAGAAAGTTTTGTGTGCGGTTTGTCAGTTGTGTGTGTCTCACAGATCTTGGGTGTTGGCAACAAAACTTGATTGTCAGGTTTATTCATGCATAACCTGCGTCGATATCCATGTACCATCTCAACAAAATATTTTCATACTAGCAGTGTGTGGTAAATGGGTGGGGAAAGGTTTTGTCTTTTCGTGTCGTTGGCAGGATTGTATTGTGTTAACAGAGATGAGAATTCCAGGTTGTGCCTCTTATGATGTTTTTATTTTGTTAGGTTATTCACATCAGCAGGCAAAACAACAGTGGCGAGTCAGGGGATACTCAGGCAGCAGATCACAAATGGCGAGTCACACATGGGAAGAGGGGCAGCTCTGGCTCCAGTCTACCTACCCTGCGAGCCAGTACATTTCCTCCTTATAGGTCAGTGTTCCAGAGTAACTGTAAGATTAGGGGGGATTGGGGTTAATTGTTTATTAGATATGGGGTCCATAGTATCAACCATACGGGAAGGCTTCTTCTGACAGAGATTCAGATGTGTGTTTGGAACAGTTTTTCAAATCCCCAGGGGGAGGGATTTAGACTCCAGAGGGTTGATTAATTAGCCTGACGAGCCAGACCCACATCAAGATGTAGGGTCTGGACACTCACCGTAGACAGGGCTCAATCGGAGGGGTGGGATAAACAGTTGTCTTTCAAATTCCCTCCCCGCAATAGGATAACGCTAAACGAATCATCTTCTTGTTTTCAAGTAGCAGGATGCGAAACCTTCCCTCTCCACGCAATAGGATAACGCTAAACGAATCATCTCCTTGTTTTCAAATAACAGGATGCGTTACCGTCGCAACTTCTGGTCACATGTCAGTCACCATTATGTTAAGCCCACCCACCGACTCTATACACGCTGTGATTGGCCCGCTGGTGCTGGGGGTTCTCAGCTCCCTGGCTCAATGGATCGTGCCTAGACTGCCCCGCCAGCCAAATTACATTTGCTGCCGCTAGGGGCGTCTAGATTTCTAGGCTATTGATTAATGCCAATCCATGATGAAGCTAATTCCCATTACCAGTGTTTGGGGTAAAACCTAAGAACGTGTCCAGGAACCTGCTCTCAGGTGGTCCTCTCAGTGATTGCATTTCCAGTTTCAAGTTGTGAACTATGAGCTGACAATCCACATTCAAGTGGAGAAAGGTATTTAGCAACAGTCTGGAGATGGAGAGACAGGATCTTCTCAACTTCTCCCCTTGGTGTTTTACAAGAATAAAAACACCAAGGTGATTCAAGAGAAAATGGTCAAAAAGTTCTCCATTCAAAGGCTTGAGAACTCCACCAGAAATATCTATGGCTTATTCTCTCTTCATAATTCGAACTCCTTTAATTTTGCACCAGATTATTTATATCCTATCCTGATACTGTGTTTGTGATTTATGTCAATGCAGATCCAGGAGGAATTCAGGAGCATAACTACAAACTTGACTACTACACCAAAATGATGAAGGCTAAGGTGTATTGGGTACCACGCTGAGACCATTGTAGCCTACAGACTCAGAGTCATGTGCTTGTTCACTTTTTTTAGCAAGGAGATGTACCTTCTGTTTCTCTGACTCTCTCTTTGACACACACACACACACACGCAGGTGAATACAAAACAGACACAGAGGTTTCACTCGTTTATGACGGTACATTCACACTGAGCTTCCAAAGATTCCGAAAGTCATTCATTTTCAATGGAAGCCGGCTTCTCGCAGCGGCCAATCCGTCTGCGCTGGTTTTGGGTGTCTTGAGTGACTTGAGAAAGTTGAAAGTGGTTCAACTTTCAACTAGCTCAAGTCGCCGGCGGTGTGTACGTACAGTAAGGGTTCAACATTGACGCTATAATTAACCTGTTAACAGAACCAAAGGATGGAGAAGAGACATGACACGGATATCCACAGTGTCATTCTGTACCTTGCCAAGAAAGTTCTCAAACTGTGGGGCGCGGAGACATGCCAGGTGGGGTGGGGGTTAAAGTTTGAGAACCACTTATTTAAAGTAAGATTACAGCTCACTAACAGCTTAATGATTTACAATGAAGTCGCGGTAACACTTTATATTAGCACACACATATTCACCAGTAATTAGCTGCTTACTAACATGTATATTAGTAGCATACTAGCCATTTGTTAGTCATTATAAGTCACTAATTAATACCTTATTCAGCAAGACCTTATTCTACCCTTACTAGACCCTTAATTAAGAATTTCCCCTATGTAAGCTCCTAATTACCCCTTATTCATAGTTATTAAATAAGTTGCTGCATATGAATTATGACCTAAATATGCATGGCTCAGTATGGGGCTTGTAAGGTGGTAGTACCACAAGAACAGTTATTCGCACCGAATAGTACTTATCAAAGATGGTCTATTCAAATGGAACTAGACACTAAACCACCAGTGCTAATAGTGTACAAATAACTAATAATTAAGTCTTTGTAATGCCAAATATGTTCCCTATTCTAAAGTTGTGTCTTTGTTCACATTTAATTCACAATTCATTTGGCACTTATTAACCCCCATGTGTTCCCTAAACTAAAGTTGCCTCCTATTCACACTTATTAACTGTATTACAGCACATAGTAGGCTACACAAGAAGCAGACAGCTAAGTTAGCACAAATACAAAATATATAATGAATACGAGATAGCGAGAAAGGCGAACCTGGATATATTTGTATGCTAACTTTCTTGGCTCCTGAGTACTCAAAAGTCTCAAACTCAAAACTATTTTTTTAAGTGTGAAGGGTCACATAAATAAGACTTCCGGTGTGAATAAGTTGTGGGTTTGCTATTTGGTCTACTGTATGTTGTATCAAATTCTCTGTTCTTTTCCTTACGGACAGCATCTTATTCTTCCCTACTGACCTCAAACAGCAGAGCTAAGGATTGAATCACACCAGATTTCTCCTTTAGTATGAGGCAGTATACATACATGGGGGTTAATAGTGCCAAATTATTTGTGAATTAATAGTGAACAAAGATCCAACTTTAGAATAGGGAACATATTTGGCATTACAAAGACTTAATTATTAGTTGTTTGTACACTATTAGCACATGTGGTTTAGTGTCTAGTTCAGTCTGAATAGACCATCTTTGATAAGTATTATTAGGGGTGAATAACTGTTCTTGTTGTACTACCACCTTACAAGCCCCATACTGAGCCATGTATATGTAAGGGATAACGGCCGACGAGGTGACCGGTTCGATGGAAATAATGGCTAGGTGGAGGTCTAGAACTCCGGCGACGTGCGAAGCACGGAGACGGAGTTACCTCCGCCGTGCCATTATTTCCATCGAACCGGTCGACCTCGAAGGCCGTTATCCCGCTTATCTCCCGTTTGTATTCATAACCTGTATATTCAGAACATAGTTTTATTCCACCGTTGCGTCCGTTAACATCGCTAAAACTGTCTTGACTGTGGGACTACTTTCCGCCACATATCAACTTTCTACTTGCAGGACAAAACTGCCGTTACTAGTTCTAAATGGATGGTTGCTATGGCCAAAAGCCAGTCGTTAGTTCTAAATGGCTGGTTGCTACGGCCAAAAGCCAGTCGTTAGTTCTATCTCTCCCGTTGTCAAGCGGGCATATCCCAGGATTCTGATTAACTTTAACTTTGAAAGATCGCTACTTTTGTTGTCTAAATGGCATCAAACTAGCTACAATCCACCTCCGTCATATGCTACAATGTTACTATGGTTCTGCACGTCTGTATTTCAGCTTGGATGCAACGTGACAGTTCATTTAAACTTCGCAACGAGTTTGGCGAATTAATATTCAAGTGTGATACGGGAACTACTTCAAAGGTAGCAGGTTATACGAAGTTAATGGCCACCCCATCAGCCAATCAGAGAAGAGAATTCCATTGTTGAGGGAGATAATTAAGTCATAATTCATATGCAACAACTTATTTCATAACTATGAATAAGGGGTAATTAGGAGCTTACATAGGGGAAATTCTTAATTAAGGGTCTAGTAAGGGTAGAATAAGGTCTTGCTGAATAAGGTATTAATTAGTGACTTATAATGACTAACAAATGGCTAGTATGCTACTAATATACATGTTAGTAAGCAGCTAATTACTGGTGAATATGTGTGTGCTAATATAAAGTGTTACCGAAGTCGCTATGAATAAAGAAATTCTGATTTGTCCTTCAATAAAATTGTCTTTTTTTGTAAATTGTAGGAGGAGCGCTGGAGTGATGCCACTCAACATGTCCTCAAGGTTGTCCATGATGCTAATGCAGAGGATCCGGTGAAGGCAAGGAGATGTGGATGGACTGCTAAAGTTGTGGGACTGATTCATAGAATCAGCATTAATGTTGTAATCAGTGATTACAGCATTAACATTTACTTTGTTTTACTTAAGTTTGAGGGCAAATTGTTACAAGGGAATAAATTCTACAAGTAATTTCTTTTCATAGTGTGTGTACAGTATGTATGTGCATGTGGATGTGTTTATGTGCATGCGTGCCTCTTTGTGTGTAATGGTAATCATTTTAGTATTATTATTTGGAGTTTCAGACCAGTTTGAGCAGCCATGCAGCTTTGCATTAGAAGAGCACTCGGTCGCCGTTCCCCCTGTGAAATGCATGTCCAATGCTCTGTACATCACCTCGGTACAAAGGATTTTACCTTACTGTATGTTATGAAATGTGAATGTGTTCATGTTTGGTATATCTAATAAGTGTGCAAATGTTTATTTATTTATGCTTCACTCATTTATTCTATATTTCACTCATTTATTCTATGCTTTATAGTTTATGAGCACTGTAACTTTAATTCCTGGCTTGTGCCTT
Organism: Sardina pilchardus; assembly: GCF_963854185.1. NCBI lineage: Eukaryota > Metazoa > Chordata > Actinopteri > Clupeiformes > Clupeidae > Sardina > Sardina pilchardus. The sequence continues at coordinate 29,473,474 of NC_084996.1, forward strand.
ATTGTCAGCTCGACACTCATTATGTATCCTCCTTTTGTTATTGCTTTTTTGTAAGATAACTCTACTTGTGAAGCACTTTGGGTCAACGGCTGTTGTCTTAAATGTGCTATAAACAAAGTGACTTGACTTGGTTTGAAGTAACATTTCTGAATGCTGTTATTGCCAGTTTATTACGTTATACGTCTGTGTGATTGGCCAGGGTGTGACCTTATGCAGGTGAATACAAATCAACCCCAAACAGACAGGTTTCACTCAACGCTGAACAAGTTACGAGGAAGGGACCAGAGCAACATCATGCAGGCAAAGTAAGGCAATTTGATTCCTATACAAAATTACACTCTGCCAATATGTCTAAAAGAAATGCAAAGCTTTATTTATTATCATAGACATGGATCAGTAATTTCTAGCTAATTTTGCACAAATATGGAAACAGTTTTTCTTTACTTTAGCCAACGCAATTAATCTAGGCTAAAGCAAAATGTGGATAATCCCTTAAAGAGAAGCACTAATCTCAAAAACAAAAAAAAAATTAACTGTAAATATGGGCATTTCCAACTAAATTCCTAGTTTTTATAGCCATACCCCGACTTACAGAATTTGTATTTGTCAACACACTTGTTTTGTCTAAATTTAGTGTAATCTCTTGTCTTTCCCATATTGAAAAGTTACTGAGTCACTTTATGTTCATACCTTAGTGAAAAAGTCATGACCTACCTCTGAAAGTTCAGAGACATGCACTCTGATTAGCTAAAAGATATTGATAAATAGGACTTCTGTTGAACTTCTGTGACATATTTTGTATTAGCATTTAGGGATGCCAACAATTGTGGGCAAAAACAATGTATTTATTTACGAGATGTTCCTTTTTCTCAGAATAAATATGCTTTCCTTCAGCATTGGAGATTACAATAAATCACCAACATATTATTTATGTTTTTAGTCAACTTTACCAAAGGTGCTAATAATTCTGGAGGGTATTATTCCATTACTGCATTATTTCCGATGGCCTAGTGTTCACAGATGAAGTGAAATAAACTGCTCACCAAAAGAAAGGAAACTTGACTTTGGCCCATTATCTCCCCTTTAGTAATACCAACCAGTAAAGTGTTTCATATCATTTTTATTGTTGATTTGTCACCTTTACAATGAGGTATAACGTGTAAGCATAGGGCAATCATGGAATGAGCAATACAGCCAAATGTCTGAGTAGTGCCAACCAAAAATGTGCCAAAATGGGCAGTAATAGGGTTCTGCTGCCAGACATCTCGTTTTGGGCTTCAAATTTAAGGCAATCTTAATGCAGTTAATACCGGGATGAGATTCTGGAGCCAGTGGCAATTCCATATCTCCAGAATATGGGACCAAATGCCATCCTCCAGGATGACAACGCTCGCCTCCATAGAGCTGGGATCATCAGAGAGTCCCTCCAGAATTTGGGAGTGTAGAGGATGGAATGGCCTGCCTTGAGTCCAAACCTCAACCCAATTGAACACTTGTGGGACCAGCTTGGGCGTGCTGTACGTGCCAGAGTCACCAACCGAACCAGGTTGGCTGACTTACAACAGATCCTTATCAAGGAATGGAATGCCATCCCACAGCAGAATGCCAGGTTGGTGACCAGCATGAGAAGAAGGTGCCAAGCTGTTGTGGCTGCATACGGATCCTCTACACGCTACCGAGGACCCTGACACTGAGTATAAAATTAACGAATGTATGCCTAACATGTTTTGTTTTCCTCATTTCTGTGGGAGAGTGCAATCGTCAATGCTTGAAGTAACCAAGGTGAATTCCAACAGCATAACAGGCCATTTTGGCACATTTTTCGTTGGCACTATACTTACACGTTTGCTTGTGTTGCTCATTCCATGGGAGCCCAATCCTTACAAGCTGTAGCTGCACCATTGTAAAGATGACTAATAAACGATGAAAATGATATAAAACACTTTAGTGATTGGTATTATTAAAGTGGAGATATTATGGGCCAAAGTCAAGTTTCCTTACTTTTTGTGAGCGGTTTAGTATTTTAATGCATAACTAACAAAGTAGACAATTCAATCTTCCTATATCAAAACTTGGTATGTATAAAAAAAAACTGTTAATTTGTTCAGTTCACTCATTTCTTTTTGCATCTCTCTATTTAATAACATCGCCAGACAAGAATAGAATATTACAATCGTAGGCCTATCATGGTTTTCAGAGATAAAAGCCTAAGGTATTTTTTTGGCATCGTCAGTATGGTATTTGAGGTGCGCACATCCACAGAAACAATAATCCAGGTGCCGGACAAAAGTGGTAGACAATGTGATTGATTGGTCCGCACACTGGGTATAAGCTCCAAAATACACTTTTTATTTTAATACATAAAAGGCAACGTTTCCATCCTCCACTTGAGGATGGAAACGTTGCCTCTTAGGCCTGAGGAAGATCCCACTGGAGGATGGAAACATTGCCTTTTATGTATTACAAATAAAATGTTTATTTTGGAGCTTATACCCAGTGTGGACCAGTCAATCATCGTCAGTAGGTATCCCATTGGGATTTCATTGGAAATATTTTAAATTCATAGAAAATAGAGCTGTCCAATTGTCTGCCGATTTTTTTTAAATATGTAATATTTCAGGATAAATTTAAGGACTATGCCTATAGGCCTACAGCATGTTTTCCACAGACTGCCACGGCATTTCAAACAGGTCAAAACCTACAGCTATGTAATTGTCTGAAAGAACAGTTGTAAAACTGTGGTAAAACAGGCTTTGTTCTTACTGTATAAGACCTATGGCACACACGCATCTAAGAAAAACCAATACAAAAGACACATGAACTTATACGTTTGTTCATGTTCATGTCCCATGTCAGTAAATGTTTGGTCACCTTGGTGGTCGCCATTTCTGAGATAAACCTACAACAAGGTGAGATGTGGGTGTATTCACGGATAACACAGTGGTGTCCATGCATGCAATGCATTCATGCAGGCAATGTGTGGTATGGGGCAATGCCCTACATGTCTGTCATCAAGGTTAACAAGTAATATTTTGCTAAATGTTCCAAACAAAGAGCGCAAATGTAACAGGCAGAACTGTACCCACATAGAGGGAAATATTATTAGGCCACTATTTCCAGATGGCGAAATACACGTCCAGACCCCAATGCACATGTGAACTTGGGCCAAACGACAACATAAGTGGGAGGGCCATAGGTGTAATTAAGCTTTATTATATCTATGGGGAGGGCAGCGAGGGATTCTTTACTTGACGGGTTCGTTCATAACATATTAGCTGTCATGAACTGCACATGAAGCATTCATGATGGTTTCATGAAACATGACTCAACATTCATACCAACCCATTCATGAATGGTTTTTTTTTTTTTTTTTTTTACAGTTTTTGCTCGTTGCTTGAACACTATAGACACATGATTAGACTAAAGTAACACAACTTGAAGTTTTGTTGTTCGGCTGGCATCTTTTTTCTTTGTTTTGGTCGCAATTTTTTTTTTTTCTGAAAAAAGAACATTCAATAAAATTTGCCCTCAGGGCGTGTTCACATGAGGAGGTGTTTTCTCTGGTTGCAGGTGGATGTTTTACATTATATTCCTATGATACAGAGAGGTTTTTTGAAAAAAGGTCCTGGGCGCTTTTTAAACCGCCGCCACCGGCCTTTTTTTCCACCTACCATGGTTTTCAAGTTGAAAAATTTCTACTCCTCAAGAAAAAACACAAGTCAAGTGTTTTTTTGACAGCTGACCAATGAACAAGAGTTTGCGTCATAGTGAAACTTTATTGAAAGTTCTTTTTTCAGAAAAGAATGGAGACCAAAACAAAGAAAATTAGATGCCAGCCGAACAGCTAGCTGTTCTTGTGAGTGAATATGTAGAGCTATACGACATGACCAACAAGTTAAACCACAACATTTACCATAAGGAGACCATCTGGAGGTCGATTGGTGGGATTTTGGGCCATAATTGTAAGAATTAATTTTCAGTTTTCATCCGCTAACCTGGCAAGCTAAGCTAACCAGTAGCAATGAACGTAACGTTACTTGTGCTCTAGAAAGGCAGTTGTCATGGGAATTCAAATTAACGTTCGGTGCTGTTTTGGGGGAATGAAAAAAAACCCTGTCTGCTTTTTCGCTTTAGAAAAAACACCCAGGTCAAGTGTTTTCTGTAAATAGAAACCTCCGAGTGTGAGGGTGTGTTCACACAAGGAGGCTTTTATTTACAGAAAACACTTGACCTGGGTGTTTTTTTAAAAGATGAATAAGGGCGTGTTCACACGGGGAGGATTTTTCACCGGTTGCGGGTGGATGTTTTACATTATATTCCTATGCTAGAGAGAGGTTTTTTTAAAAAAGGTCCTGGCCGCTTTTTAAACCACCGCCACCGGCAGTTTTTTCGCCCTACCCCAGGTGGTTTTCAAGTTGAGAAATTTCTACTCTCCAAGAAAAAACACCCCGCGTCAAGTGTTTTTTTGACAGCTAACCAATGATAAAATGGCGACCAAAACGAAGAAAAAAGATGCCATCCGAACAGCTAGTTGTTCTTGTGAGTGCACATGTAGAGCTATACGACATGACCAGCAAGTTATACCACAACATTTACCATAAGGAGACCTCCTGGAGGTCGATTGGTGGGATTTTGGGCCATAATTGTAAGAATTCATTTTCAGTTTTCATCCGCTCACCTGGCAAGCTAAGCTAACCATTAGCAATGAACGTAACGGTACTTGTGCTCTAGAACGGCAGTTGTCATGGGAATTCAAATTAACGTTCGGTGCTGTTTTGGGGGAATAAAAAAACCCCTGTTGGCTTTTTATCTTTTGAAAAAACACCGAGGTCAGGTGTTTTCTGTAAATAAAAACCTCCTTGTGTGAACACCAGGCTTGTGCACAATTCCGAATTTTAGAATTTGCCTCCATTCAATTCATGAGTTGGAATTTGAATTGAATTGGCCCCACCCCACAGGAAGTTGAATTTGAATTGGAATTAGAATGACAGGAAGTGGAATTCAATTCATGGCAATTCAAAACAAATTCACAGTCACATAACAGGAAGAATGTGTTGAATCTCACATACATTCAGTTCAGGGAAAATTACATTGGAAATGTAATTGATTACTGTTTTCAATTATAAATTGTGTGTTTGTTGAGATCATATCTGACATAATTTGTGAAACTTAATTGTTAAACACTGCAAAAAAGGGTGTCTAAAAACAAGATAAAAACACTAAATCTGAGGTAAAAGGTACTCAAAACAAGTGAAATTTTCTCCATGCAGCAAGATAATTTCACTTGGCAAGATTTTGTGAATTAAGATAAATAAAAAAATCTAGAAATAAGCATGTCTACAGAGGTATTTGGAAACTTAACATTAAGCTGAAATTGCTGGTTTCAAGATTACTTATAAATATCATTTTTACATCCCCAAAATAAGTAAAATATACTTCATATAAGCATAAAATGCTGGTTGTAAATTGAGGTTCCTTAAATTTAAACAGCCTCAGATTATATTCCTTTTTTTCTGGAAGTATATTTTCTGGACTTTTTGCCTTTATTCAGATAGTACAATGAAGATAGACAGGAAGCAAGTAGGTGAGTGAAAGAGTTGGGGAGAGATTGGGATATGACCGCAGGTGAGATTCGAACCTGGTCCCCGTGGGTACATGGATGAGTACATGGTACTAATGCTGTAACCTGTTGCGCCACAGTACCACAGCTTGTGACAAGTCTAGATTACTAATTGTTATAAGCATAAACTGCTGTTTTTAAGATGATATCTTAAATCTTAAATGTTATCTTAAATTAAGTCAAATTTTCTTGTTACTGAATCTTAAAACAAGCTTTATTTTGATGAGAATTTGAGGGAGAGATGTAAAAGATCTAATTTTAACAGTATTTACCTCATTTTAAGATTTCATGCCTACTTGAGACAAAAAAAGATGTGCTTGATTTAAAGGGATAGTTCGGGTTTTAAGACACGAAGTTATATGGGCACTGACTTACCCCGCAACAGCGTCCTGTGAGCCGAGATCCAGCCGGTTTTTGATGCTGAAGAAAGTAGTCCGGCAAGTTTCTGGGGTCACGAAAGTAAAGTGTTTTTCTTCTCAAAACCATATGCATTCAAAAGAGTGATATATTTGCACCACAAAAACGTTGTCCAGGAAAAATTTAAACCTCGTTATCACTTACTTATTTTTCGCGATTCCTATCACTGCGCGCTACTGACAGCTGGACAACGTTTTTGTGGTGCAAATATATCACTCTGTTGAACGCATATGGTTTTGAGAAGAAAAACACTTTACTTTCGTGACCCCAGAAACTTGCTGAAGAAAATAGTCCGGCATCAGAAACGATCAAAAACCGGCTGGATCTCGGCTCACAGGACGCTGTCGGGGGGTAAGTCAGTGCTGATGCACAACGTTGCTGACAGGGAACCCATATAACTTCGTGTCTTAAAATCCGAACTATCCCTTTAAGATAGTGTAAAGTTGAACACTTACGTAAAGTAAGAAATTCACTCTTCAAACAATAACACTTCTAATCAATTTTTTTTTCTTGATAAGAATCAAATAATTTGCAGTGTACCCTTAAATTATGTATATGAATTGATTTGAACTTCATTGAATTTCAATTCTACTTCCTTTAATTCAAATTCGAATTGTAATTCTGCATCCTGTTTTTGACCTCAATTCAAATTCAATTCAAACTCAAGAATTGAATTGGAATTTAGGAGTCATTCTCAATTCAATTCTGAATTTTGCACAAGCCTGGTGTACACGGCAAAAAAGGCCTTCCAAATATAAGACAAATTAATACAAATCTAAGCTAGCCTGGCTAGCGCCTACCACTTCTCAAATGAGACGTGGTGTGGCAACCAGATGTTCATTTTCTCGTAGGCCCTATTTGAAAAAATGCCAGATCTGTTCATTGGTCGCCACGGATGTCTATTACAGTTTTTCTCAATTGTTTACACACAATTTCTGGTACTTGATACACAATTCTCATTATATGTAGCTCATGCACCAACCTCCTGAACCGATTCTGCTGAACTATAAGCACAATTTCTGCTTTACACTCAAATTGCAGTTCTATAACACACTGTTTTCAAAACACTACACACAATTCTGTGCATTAGACACAATTTTCATGAAGAAAATCTCCTGTTTTCACAAAGAACACACTGCCATTCAAATTCTAAAGCTAACTGCCCTACCATGCACACTGACTCATCAGATGGGCAAACTCCTGTCACACAGTCTTACAATTAGCAATCAGAGCTTTAGTATTACAGTAGTAGTACAGGCAGAGGCAGAGCCAGAGGAGTGAGAGTAAGAGGAGGAGGATGGGGAGGCCAAGGACCGTAATCTCTGATGAGATCCGAGCCACTAGAGCATTGCAGTGCTGCGTATCAATACAGTACAGTACCGGACAGTACAATACAGCTCAATGAGCACAGTAGTACAGTATTGCCTGTGGGCTGTTCTGTAGGACTGTAAAAATAAAGTATGTGTCAAGTATTTGGGGAAAGTAATCCTACTTTGTATTCCTACACAGTTTACAGTATTTTACTATTTGTTTGGCAGCCGAAAGATTACCAACACAAGGGCTTCTGTCTCCTGAACAGGAAACTGAAATCATGAGCATTGTCCTACAAAAAACGGCATAACATTACGGCAAATTCAAAGAAAAATGATAGAAAACAATGAGATATTTAAAAATATTGATAGGGTAAGCATATCAACTTACTGTATCAGCTTGTCTACTGTTTGTAGTGTAACACTGAACAAAAAAAGGCCCAAGTCATTATAATGAATGGAGAAGAAGTGTTTTCAATTCATCGCAGTGTTTTACACTGAGCACATCAGTGCTCAACTGGTCCTTATAAATGTCTTGATATATGATGGCTTGTGTGTGTCTCTTGAGAACAAAAGAGCATTTTGAGGAGAAATTACATTGTTTTGAAGGTAAAGTGTCATTTTGAGGGAGAATTGTGGAGTTTTGCCCATTGTGTGTGTTGTTTTGGATTTGTGTGTAGAGTTCTGAGAATATGAGGCATGCTTTCAGAAAATGTGTGTTAACAATCGAGAAAAACTGTAAATGCATCTGTGCATAGCTCATCATGGTCTTGCTTTCCCCCCTGTTCTGTGATTGGTCCCCAATCTCAGTCAAAAATTAGGGCGGTAGTTTCCAGACTGCCTTAGCTGCGTGAGTGAAATCACCACACAAGGCAGGATGGGAACTAGCCTGACTCTCGCCAGACCCTTGTAGTTCCGCCATGCTCCACCAGAGGCGTTTCGCTGAGCTCCACACAAGGGTCTGGACGCGAGGGCAATCCAAACCCCTGCCAGTACCCCCCCTCCCTCACACACTCACACATGTCTAGCATCTTGTGTAGCAAGTTACGTGCAAGTATACTGTAACTTGCAGACCGTACAAAATGACCAGATTCCATTCAGTTCCACCTGTTTTAAACAGTAAAATCAAAACAATAGGAGTAGCCTAAGCAAAGACATTGATGAAGTCATGTGAGGTCTATCTCAAGCTCAACGTGTGAGATCCCTGCACTGATAGGCTTGTCTCTGAATCTTACAAACAAAAGGCAGAGGAGAGTATTCAGAGTACAGAAATGTATCTTTTCAGATCTAGCTTATCAGATGTTGTGTTGGTTTTCTTATCAGGCCAATACCCATGACTAGCTGTTGGTTGGTTATGATAATTTCCCTGGAAACGCAAAACCTGTTTTACCACAGTTTTAGAACTTACAGAGGAAAGAAATAGATGTTAATACTAATATTCATTATAAGGGCAAAGTAGGCTACTGTAAGTTATTATGTAAGGGATAATGTTTAGAACGCCAGTCATTATCGGAAAATAAGTCCCGACTTTGAAGGTCCATTCACGTCAATGGAACTTTCTGCAGCACTCTGAAGAGCCGTGTAAGGGCGTGTTCACACGAGGTGGTGTTTTCTCCGGTTGCGGGTGGATGTTTTACATTATATTCCTATGATACAGAGAGGTTTTTTAGGAGGTGTTCACCAGGCTTGTGCAAAATTCAGAATTGAATTGAGAATGACTCCTAAATTCCAATTCAATTCTTGAGTTTGAATTGAATTTGAATTGAGGTCAAAAACAGGATGCAGAATTACAATTCGAATTTGAATTAAAGGAAGTAGAATTGAAATTCAATGAAGTTCAAATCAATTCATATACATAATTTAAGGGTACACTGCAAATTATTTGATTCTTATCAAGAAAAAAAAATTGATTAGAAGTGTTATTGTTTGAAGAGTGAATTTCTTACTTTACGTAAGTGTTCAACTTTACACTATCTTAAAGGGATAGTTCGGATTTTAAGACACGAAGTTATATGGGTTCCCTGTCAGCAACGTTGTGCATCAGCACTGACTTACCCCCCGACAGCGTCCTGTGAGCCGAGATCCAGCCGGTTTTTGATCGTTTCTGATGCCGGACTATTTTCTTCAGCAAGTTTCTGGGGTCACGAAAGTAAAGTGTTTTTCTTCTCAAAACCATATGCGTTCAACAGAGTGATATATTTGCACCACAAAAACGTTGTCCAGCTGTCAGTAGCGCGCAGTGATAGGAATCGCGAAAAATAAGTAAGTGATAACGAGGTTTAAATTTTTCCTGGACAACGTTTTTGTGGTGCAAATATATCACTCTTTTGAATGCATATGGTTTTGAGAAGAAAAACACTTTACTTTCGTGACCCCAGAAACTTGCCGGACTACTTTCTTCAGCATCAAAAACCGGCTGGATCTCGGCTCACAGGACGCTGTTGCGGGGTAAGTCAGTGCCCATATAACTTCGTGTCTTAAAACCCGAACTATCCCTTTAAATCAAGCACATCTTTTTTTGTCTCAAGTAGGCATGAAATCTTAAAATGAGGTAAATACTGTTAAAATTAGATCTTTTACATCTCTCCCTCAAATTCTCATCAAAATAAAGCTTGTTTTAAGATTCAGTAACAAGAAAATTTGACTTAATTTAAGATAACATTTAAGATTTAAGATATCATCTTAAAAACAGCAGTTTATGCTTATAACAATTAGTAATCTAGACTTGTCACAAGCTGTGGTACTGTGGCGCAACAGGTTACAGCATTAGTACCATGTACTCATCCATGTACCCACGGGGACCAGGTTCGAATCTCACCTGCGGTCATATCCCAATCTCTCCCCAACTCTTTCACTCACCTACTTGCTTCCTGTCTATCTTCATTGTACTATCTGAATAAAGGCAAAAAGTCCAGAAAATATACTTCCAGAAAAAAAGGAATATAATCTGAGGCTGTTTAAATTTAAGGAACCTCAATTTACAACCAGCATTTTATGCTTATATTAAGTATATTTTACTTATTTTGGGGATGTAAAAATGATATTTATAAGTAATCTTGAAACCAGCAATTTCAGCTTAATGTTAAGTTTCCAAATACCTCTGTAGACATGCTTATTTCTAGATTTTTTTATTTATCTTAATTCACAAAATCTTGCCAAGTGAAATTATCTTGCTGCATGGAGAAAATTTCACTTGTTTTGAGTACCTTTTACCTCAGATTTAGTGTTTTTATCTTGTTTTTAGACACCCTTTTTTGCAGTGTTTAACAATTAAGTTTCACAAATTATGTCAGATATGATCTCAACAAACACACAATTTATAATTGAAAACAGTAATCAATTACATTTCCAATGTAATTTTCCCTGAACTGAATGTATGTGAGATTCAACACATTCTTCCTGTTATGTGACTGTGAATTTGTTTTGAATTGCCATGAATTGAATTCCACTTCCTGTCATTCTAATTCCAATTCAAATTCAACTTCCTGTGGGGTGGGGCCAATTCAATTCAAATTCCAACTCATGAATTGAATGGAGGCAAATTCTAAAATTCGGAATTGTGCACAAGCCTGGTGTACACTGGATATCTCCCTAAAATAGCAAAAATGTACACTTTAATATTTCCATTGACATTTAGCCTCAGAAACTGCTCCTTGGTGATGAAATTTGCTCCAAAAAGTTTTGAAGCTTTCTGTTTTTATCCCACTTGGACATTTTAAACAATTACTTAAACAAACCAAATCTGAACAGTGCACATGTTTTCAATGACCCCTTAATGTAATTTTTAAATTGTTTCACTTGGAAACTGTAAATCTGTTTTGCTAGTGTCACTGGCTTTAGTTGCTGTTTGTTGTTGACCTGTCTAGTCATCATGTCTTTCTTCTATGTTAGTCTATTTTGTCATCAATGTCTCTGTGTAACTTGTGTATTTGTTGCCCCTGGGCTGCCTTGTAAAAGAGATTTGATTATCTCAATGGGATATCACCTGGTAAAATAAAGGATAAAAAAACTAAAACATTTTTGACATTTAGCCTCAGAAATGTAACCAACTTCAAAATAATATTCAGAATATTATAAATGACACCTATTTGATACCTAAAAACACATTCATTTTCAATTACATTCTGACTTTGCTTTGCAGGAAGTATGCTATTGTGCTACTTGTTCTGGCATTGCTATCTCTTGCCCTCATCTGTGTGTGGAATACCTCTTCTTCACTCAGCAGCCATGGATATGTGCGAAAGAGAGGGGATGTTCAGACTTTCATTGTGAGGAAAACAAGGCAAGTACCTGATTTTGATTTTGTTGCGATACAAATAACTTTATAGAGAATAGCTGAAAAACTATCTTTATTTTACTTGGTTTAAATGTTATGCCAGGCATAGCTTAACAATAGGAAATGTATACTGTAAATGATTAAAAACACTAGAGCTCCACCACCTTCTCATCTGTGTGCTGGAACCCAGCAGTATTCTACAGAGACCCCCACCCTCAGCACCATGCTCCTGCCGCAGTTCAAATCTCACAAGCAGCATTGAAGCAGCAAAGCTAAGTGACATCAGGAAGAGACGAGCAGAAGAGTACAAGAAACAGAAAATCAGGCAGGTCTCCACCTCAACAATATCACAATCCCTACACATGAAGGACAGCAATGGAGTTTTCAGTTTTCATAGACTAGCCTACTATGCTAAGTTTTTTTTGAGACAGGGTTACCTTGATTATGACAACATACATTGTACACATCACATAGGCCTAGTATATATTATGATACTGACAAGCACACAGTATGATTGATTACTTACTTAATGATAAGAGCTTTTGAAAAGTGGATATAAAGATACATGTGGATATAAAGAGATCAGTGTGGTTATTTAGATTGTACAAGTCAGCTTTCTGATCTGTCCTACTCCTCACTGCTCTCTATGTGATGTAGGGAAACCACTGATCTAGATGTAGTGCTCATCAGTCCATCAAATTCACCCCTCCAATACCCTTCCCATGGATTCACTGTGGACCCTTTGAAGAAGACTTCCATACCTGGTATGTGACCATCATTGCTTCTTTCAGTCGAGTTCACTCAGTGTTAACTAATGGGAAGTCATTCTCCGATGACGTCTTCAATCTCTCACCTCCTATCTTCTGTGAACCGGCTACCCCCCTCAGTAGTTGGGACAATTCAGAGAGCAACAACTGTCTACAGGGTCTAAGTCCGTGTTATCCAACCTTTCTTGAGCCACAGCACATTTTATACATGAAAAAAAAAAATCCCAAGGCACACAACCAACCAAAAATAATGACCATTTAGTCTCTCCATTTGTTCACAGGTCAGTTCAGTTTACAGCTACACTATGCCTCAATATAGGCTGAGACCTGTGAAAATATCCTTGAGACGGATATCTTTAGATTGGTTAAGATCAATGACATTATTGGGGAATGCCTTCAATTCATAACCTTTTGTTTGATTTGGATAGGGGAATGTAGTTAGACCTTAGACATGAATACATATGAGCCAGACGGTCTCATTTATATACTATAGATAGTTTATAAATCTAACTATCTTGAATTTGGATTGGATTGGATTCTAGTCTTTATAACTGCTGGACACAAAGCGCTGATGTACTAGTAGGCCTAGTTTGAGCAGAATTAACTGCTCTTCATTATTTTTTCTTAGTCTTCATGACTTCATGATCTTTCTTAGTCTTTATGACTGACACAACATACTGTATGAATGAATAAATAATAAATAATAAATGTATCATGGTTTGGCCCCATGTTTCATAAGGTGAAATCTCCCCATACTCACAAATAGCTCACCTTCTGTATACAAATCCACAGTGGTAGCCATAGCCGATGGTGTAGTTTAAGGTTTAACTGTTGTACAGTAAAAATGTATGTTTCATGCTGCATTTAGATTTTTGCTCAGTTTTTTTCCATTGAAAGATATGGTATCTGCTATGCTGTGATTTGTTCCCAAAAATGTTGTGGTAATTGTTGACCTCCTTGTTACTGCTCATACTGGGAAAAGTGTGGCCCTGGTATATAGACAAGGGTCAGCTGATATCTAATTATGTCTCATTGAGTTTTGAATGATAATTGACTGTGATGAATTTATTGGACCGAATTTCACTTTCATAGATGGGTTAACCCTTTTGCATAAATAAACCAAATGCTACCAAATGACAAGCTGGCAAATCAATAATTAATCATCTTAAAATGAATAATTTCAGGGTTGGCTGTGAATGCTTCTGGAAGAGAAGTTTATAAGGTTTGTGTTAACATCTTCATAAGGGGGGGATGGTACTGTAAAGTATTGACTACAGGACTCAACGCCTGAACAGACTCTTGTGCATCTGACTTTTTTGATCCTAGTAGTCCATGATAGCCATGTCTGCTCTCCTAGCACCGACAGTTGTCTCTGAGTCTGTCCACTTTGCCGTTGTATAGGTGTCTCTCCATGCGTCCCATGGCGTGATGGCGGTGGACAAGGTTCCACAGGGACAGGAAGTGAGGGGGCAGAATCAGAACATGCTCAATATCACCGCCACTAGTATAGAAGACCTGAATGACCTCCTGGCACACATTACCTACACCAGTGAAGTGTACCTCTTAAAAGCAGGCGATCTGGGTAAGGCCTGGTGTGAATGGGCTGAAATATGCGTTGACTCATTCATGAGACATGTGCATGTGTTTCAAGTCTGACCTCTACCAGAAACCACAGAACAGAAGCCTTATAATTAACTTTAATTTCACATATTTACAAGTATGTAAATCTGGTTCCAATAACAACAACTACATCAACAAATATAATTATGTTTATAAACTTTATATATAGTATGTTGTTTATCACCAGTACACTTCACCTTTGAGGACAATGAGGTCATCTTCCCGATCACAATCAAGAAGCCTACAGTTCCTGTTCTATATGACCTGGGTGAAGGTGAGTGTGTTCTTCACCTTTTCAGGTCGCACACATGAAGATGTGTTACAACCTCTGGCACCAGTGCTTATAAACCATGTAGTTTGATACATATGATATGTGTGTTTACTCTCATGTTTCTTCTTTTTGTTTCTCTCTTGCTAATCAGACATTAATTCTCAAGTGACCATCACTACAAAAACATTCTTAAGATACAAAGTGCTGAGGGTCTTGATCAAAAGCATCAGGGAAAGATACCCGGATATTCGAATCATCATTGCAGATGACAGCCTGAAGACAGAAAAAGTGGAGGGCCACAACATTGACCAGTACATCATGCCCCCAGCTCAAGTACAATCTGTTTATATTCCATTTGTCTGAGATTTCAAATCACACATTTATTTGGGTTTGTGGGTCAGCAGAATCTAGAATATCACAAATTCACGTCTGTCCAGGGCTGGTTTGCTGGACGGAACTTAGCCATCTCTCAGGTCACAACCAAGTACTTCCTGTGGGTGGACGATGACTTCCAATTCCTGGACAAGACCAAAATTGAGAAGTTTGTGGAGATCATGGAGTCTGTGCCAGAGCTGGATGTGGTGAGCTTTTCAAATCACTGGCCAGTGGACACTGTTCAGACCTGAGGCTACCACGGGCCAACCAACCAACCAGTCAGTGAGGCGGGTTTCAGTGAGGTTCAATTCAGTTTAGTCAGGTTCAGTCACATCACAGATATGTACAAAATGAATAAATGGAAGATAAAAGACAATAAAAGTAGACCTATAAGCTTATTAAAAGTGTATGAACGTTTCAGAGTGCTTCATATTCAAAAGTTGATTATGTCTCTCTCTCTCTGCAATAGCTGGGTGGGTCTGTTGGCAAGAACCGCTTCTACTTCACTCTGAACCATGAGGAGGGGGCGGATGAGGAAGGTGGGTGTCTGACGCGTCTGTACAAGCCCCACAGACAGCTGCCTGGGTTTAAGGACTGCGTGCTAGTGGACGGCGTGGTCAACTTCTTCCTGGCCAGGACAGACACCGTCCGCAGTGTGGGGTTTGATCCCAAGCTGAGAAGAGTGGCCCACTCTGGTATGTTATCACCTGCTGAGAATGCTATCAAGAGTTCTTGTTGCCATGTCTGTTCAGTAAGAATAGGGAGCCATCTTGGTGGGATATACACAATCAAGTTATAGTGTCGGTGCAACCAGGGATGGGTAAAAATACATCAGAATGTAAATGCCATGCATCAAAATAAAATACTATATTTTTGTATTATCAAAATACTAAAAATAGTCTTTAAGTGGAGTATGAAATCACTTTACAAACCATTGGCTGCTGTCTGTAGCAACTTAAGCTAGGTAAAACTGATTGTTTTTGGCTTTTTTGTACCAAAAACTCCCCCCTTTCTGTCTTACCTACATCTCTCTCTCTCTCTCTCTCTCTCTCTCTCTCTCTGAGCGCATGTGCGAGTGAGTGGGCGGAGTGCTGCGAGTGAGATGCGTGAGTGGGCCTTTTCACTGCTTTCTCTATCTTTTCTCATTCTTTACTACTTATTTTTTCTTTTTTGTATGGCTTGTTTGTTTTGTGTTTGAGGGTTAGTTTGGGTGGGTGTTTGTGAGTAGTTCGTTTTTTAGTTTTGTTTCTTTTACCGAGGCGTCTGACTCTGCCCCGACCTGGGAACATGGCCGCCTTAGCTACAGGACCAGGTGTGTTTAGTTCTTTAACTCGGCGGCATGCCATTAACATAGCAGCAAAAGCCAGCGTTGAAGAATGTAGCTTAACTGTTGGTGAGATGGTCGGTCACGACAAAATTCTCTCCGCGGCTTGTATGAACAGTTTTGTTTTTTGAGACTGTAGAACTGGCAAATGAAGTGGAGTCGTAATTGGTGGTGTTTCAGGCATGCAAACTGGTCAGGGGTGAAAAAGGTGAGACTCTTCTCCGACCGTCCGATCCCCCCCCCCCCCCCCCCCCCCCCCGAAAAAAAAAAAAAAAAAAAAAAAAATGGAAACAAATCTTCCAAAGTGTGAGGGACCCGCTTTCTTTCTTTCTTACTATCTCTCTCTTTCTCTGTGCTTATGTACTTATTATGTACTTATTACACATTTCTGATAATTTCATAGGCCTAATGGACACTTGAACTATCAGAATAAGGAAAAGTCTGAATATTTGTTGGACCAAACCAGGTAATCAATAATCTTGCTTGAGACACACTAATATTATTATATAAAATAGGGTAGATAGGCTTTAATTATTCAAATTGTTTTAAAACGTTTTAATATGCAGCCTAGGCTACTACAGATTGTGTGTTTTTAGGCTATATTGTGCTAGTGTGTTTAACCAACCAATAAAGTTATGTGAACTGTCTTCATATTACATGTTAAACTGTAGGCTACCTGTAGGCACAGACTAGGCTACTGATCAGGGTCCTCCTGTAACTCGACCGTTTTAATTTACGCATGGCTTACGAACTCGTAATGATCCGGGTGTTACTGAAACTTGTTGCAAGTCGCACACATAACTCAAACGGTTACGTGCGTTGCGTGTGGTCTGAAGCAGTCGCAACTGTTTTTGGCTACGTTATATAGCGAATCATTTGAGTTGCATATCTTTTGAATAGGCTTTGCGTAAGGTCTATGCGCAGTGTGCTTCGAGTAACAGGGGGGGTCCACTTTTCTTAAAGACAGCATTATCATGTCAATCAACTACGTCTCTGGACAAAACGAACCAGCCCAGTTTATGAGCATTTAATTCAACTGTCACATTAGCCTTTGATAAACTGATAAAGTCTGCCTATTTGCTTCACCTTTTGCCGATCTAGATGGTTCAAACTGCACGCATTCTTCATCAAAAGAACTCGTTATGTCTACATGTTTGTCTAATTTCGCTAACTTTCATCATTAGAAGAAAACAACCTATGCTACGTTGCTACACTAATCTCAGCGTCTTTTTCTAATAGAAGTTGAAAGTTTTAACCAGCCCACCTGTGAAATCCCTCGGCATCTCTTCTCGCCAGAATCACTATATTTCCACCTGACATCTCAGACGCATCTATCTGCGCTCACAACAGAGGCTACTTGGTGTGCGCGTTCTGTTCGCGTTGCGTCTTTGTCAACAATTAGCTTCCACTAATGTTTATTTAACGCATAGGGGCTACATTCACGCATCCCTTGCTGATCAGACACGTTTTAAATGCGGCTCTAGAAACACCTCAAGATGCGTTAGCGTCTGCGCATGATTCCTAAACTCAGTTGTAAATTCAATTTACCTTGACCCCCCCCCCCCCCCCCTTAATATTTTCTCATCGGATCGGTACGAACCATGTAAGTCACCAATTTTTGATTCAAAACGGCGAATTTCGCCGAAAGGTGAGGAGTTTGCATGCCTGTGTTTTCACCCCAGTGCTCTCTTTATCTAGCCTAGAAATCTAGGCGCCCCTAGCGGCAGCAAATGTAATTTGGCTGGCGGGGCAGTCTAGGCACGATCCATTGAGCCAGGAAGCTGAGAACCCCCAGCACCAGCGGCCCAATCACAGGGCTTAACATAATGGTGACTGACATGCGACCAGAAGTTGCGACGGTAACGCATCCTGTTATTTGAAAACAAGATGATTTGTTTAGCGTTATCCTATTGCGTGGAGAGGGAAGGTTACGCATCCTGCTACTTGAAAACAAGAAGATGATTCGTTTAGCGTTATCCTATTGCGGGGAGGGAATTTGAAAGACAACTGTTTATCCCACCCGTCCGATTGAGCCCTGTCTACGGTGAGTGTCCAGACCCTACATCTTGATGAAGGTCTGGCTCGTCAGGCTACTCTGGGTGCATGTGTGTCGGACTCAGCCTGTTTATCCAAGACCAACAATCTTGAAACGGTCCGTTGTTTAGTGAGACATCGTAAGTTCCATGAGTGGCAACACGTGAGTTTGTCAGCGAGATGGGCTTTTTTTTTCCTAAACTGGAGTAGCCTAAGTGAAGGGGAGTGGCTGAGTGCAGAGAGCGGTAGAATAGAATTGTGGGATTGCAGTAGAGTTGTATTTTGCTTAATTTAACGATATCTTTGTCATTTTTTGTCCAAAAAACTACCAAACTGGCACTGCACTCACGCATGTCATTAGCAATACACGTGTCAAATTTTAGGTCAATCGGATGAGTGGTTCGAGAGTTATGCGTGGAACAGTGACACACAGAGTGACCCACAGACAGACGTTCCTTGCATTAGATTATGGGGGATTTTCGTGTAGCTTCCCTAAACATTAATGGGGCTAGAGATCCAATGAAAAGAGCCCAGTTTCGAATTTTGTCACGTATTAAGCGTCTAGATGTCGTCCTCTTACAAGAGACCCACAGTGACGCTAGGAACGCAACTGATTGGGCTCTAGAGTGGGAGGGTATTGCTGTTCTGAGCCACAACTCCAATGTTAGTGGGGGAGTCGCATGCCTTTTTGCAAAGAGCTTTACTCCCATTTCTTATGAAGTGGTGGAAGTTATAGAGGGAAGACTACTAAAAGTTAGAGCTGTTTTTGAAGATCATGTTTTTAATTTTGTGTGTGTGTATGCCCCAACTACTGCAGCAGAAAGAGTGGCTTTTTTAGAAACGTTGTCTACTGTTATAGCTGGATGCAGTGGTGATGAATACTTGTTTATTGGGGGGGATTTCAACTGCACAGAGCAGGACATTGACAGGAATCATGTTGAGCCGCATACAGTATGCTTTCACACAGAAAACTTTGTCAGTGTATGCAGACACATGACTTAAGTGATGTGTGGAGGAATTTTCACAAAGACCAAAGACAATATACTTGGACTCACGTCCATAGTAATATGATTTCCTTAGCAAGGCTTGACAGGTTTTACTGTTTCAAGCATCATCTCAATTTTTTTTAAGAATTGTGCTATTACTCCTGTAAGTTTTTCAGATCATAGTTTGGTTGTGTGCAGTGGGCTCCTGAGCTTGGTGAAGCCAAAGAGTGCTTATTGGCATTTTAACACTACTTTAACTTTGGATAAATAATTTAGGGATGTTTTTAAAGCCTTCTGGGATGTTTTTTTGTAAATGTAAGGCATCTTTCATCTCTTTACAACAGTGGTGCGATTTTGGCAAAGTGCAACTCCAACAATTGTGTAAACAGTATACTCGAAATATCACAAGTGACAGAACCCGGTAAATTGACATTTTAGAAGCAGAGTTAGTTGAAATTCAGAATTCGGCTTACCCTACTGGGGATCATGATGACATTGACAATTTGGTAACCAAGAAGGGCGCCTTAGCTGAGCTGTTTTTAATGCACAAGGAGCATTGATTCGTTCACGTTTTCAGTGATCAGATGGATGTACCTTCAAAATTTTTCTTTAGCTTAGAGAAGAAAAATGGGCAGAGGAAATGTATTAATTCTTTGCAATCTGAGTCTAGAACTCTTTTGACCAGTGTGCATGATATTCGAAATAGAGCAGCACGGTTCTATAAAGAGCTATACAGAAGCGAACTAAGCGGTGAACAGGCTGACAGTGTGTTCATGGAGGGGTTGCCACAGGTTTCAGAGGAATCCTTGGCCGAACTTGATTCCGCCCTGACGTTGGGGGAACTAGAGAGTGCACTTCAAAATATGGAGTGTGGCAAGGCTCCTGGCCTGGATGGCATCCCTATAGTCTTTCTGACCTGAGGTGGGGGAGCATTTGCTGGAAGTGCTTAATGACAGTCTTGCTGGAGGACTCCTGCCGGTGAGCTGTCGTAGGGCAGTCCTCACGCTTCTACCCAAAAATCTCACTGATATAAAGTGCTGGAGACCCGTGTCACTTCTGTGTAGCGACTACAAATTGTTATCCAAAGCACTGGCTAATAGACTGTGTAGAGTAGACCAGGTCATCCATCCGGACCAGACATACTGTATTCCCAGTAGATCCATTTTTGATAATGTTTCTTTAGTCCGTGATGTCATAGACATGGCCAAAAATGTTGGGGCTTGATGTGGGTTTGGTCTCATTGGATCAAGAGAAAGCTTTTGATAGGGTGGAGAACGGCTATCTATGGGACACTTTATATGCCTTTGGATTCAGTGAAGGCTTCATTCAGAAAGTCAGGGTTCTGTACAGCGGTGTGGAGAGTATTCTTAAAGTCAATGGTGGTTTAAGTGCTCTGTTTAAAGTTGGCAGAGGTGTGAGCAATAGAGCATCTTTTGCAGCGAATAAGACTAACTTTAAGGGGCGTGTCTGTGCCTGGGTGTAATGTACCCCTTCGGTTGTTAGCCTATGCTGATGACATAGTTCTTTTAATTAATGGGGGAAGGGATATATAGATGGTTGTTGACATCCTTAAGGAGTTTGGGTTACTCTCATCAGCCAAAGTTAACTGGTCCAAGAGTGAGGCTCTATTGCTGGGTCAATGGGTGGAGGGAGTGCCAAGTCTCCCGGAAAAAATTTAACTGGAGGAAAGATGGTTTCAAGTATTTGGGTGTCTTTCTGGGGACTGATGAAATCATGGAGAAGAATTGGGAGGGGGCAGTTGAACGGGTTAAAGGAAGGCTTGATAGATGGAAGTGGCTATTGTCAAAAATGTCATACAGGGGACGGGTACTCATCATTAACAACCTGGTGGCATCATCCTTCTGGCATAGACTAGCCTGCATAGACCATCCACCCGGTTTGTTGCAAAAGATTCAATCTGTTTTGGGTAATTTTTTTTGGGATGGGCTGCATTGGGTACCTCAGTCTGTTTTATTTTTGCCTAAAGATGAAGGGGGGCAGGGCCTCATACACTTGCATAGTAGGACTGCAGCTTTTAGACTGCAGTTTGTAAAAAGGCTCTTGACAGGGCCTACAGATGCTGCATGGAGGTGTTTGAGCTGTGCAATACTGAGAATGGGTGGGAGTTTGGGGTTGGACAACTCTTTGTTTTTAATGAAACCAGATGGAATGGTGTTTTCAAATCTGCCACCGTTTTATCGTTGTTGTTTGAAGGTTTGGGCTTTGTTCAATGTAAAAAAGCATTGGCCCTGAAACCTCCTTATATTGGCTCCTGCAAGAGCCTGTGGTGGGAGGTGCACGACTGGATATCTCCTCAGACAATTTCCCTTCACTTCAGAAGATGCTGTGTGACACCAAGATTGTCACATTGATGGATGTAGTTGACCGGGCGGGACCACATTTTGGAAATAGGAGGGGGCTTGCTGATTCCATGGGCCTGAGGTCAAAGTCAAAGTCAAAGTCAAATTTATTTGTATAGCACGATTTACAGACGGCTGAGCCGCACCAAAGTCAGTGTTGCCAGATTGGGTTGACTGAAATCCGCCCAATCACCCCGCCGCCTTCAGCAAAAAAACGCCCGATGACGTTTTTCTCATAGAGAACCATTGAACTCAAAATGTTATTTACCCGCCGACAGCTTATTTCCCCCCGCCGAACGATATTAAAGAAGCCCAATTGGGCGGGCACCCGCCCAATCTGGCAACACTGACCAAAGTGCTTCACAGTAAAGTGCAAAAAGATGCACTAAGAGATGGTCGCTTAGTGTTGTGTCGCAGCTCCTGGAAAAATGGCGTGCTGCTTGCACGACGAATGAAATTGAACTACTTGTGGGTTACTCTGCAGGGGGCTGTTGTCCTGATGAGCCAGCCCTTTTTCCCGGGCTGGTAGTTTCACCCAATTTGGATGGGTGTACTAGTCCGCTTCTAACACCTAGGAATCCAAACACTATATTGCTGAATGTGGTCACCGGGAATCAGCTGTACCATGCTTGTGTCAAATTGTTTAAAGTTATTGCCCGTTGCTTGAACACATTTTGCGAAACTTCGCTCACTGTGCCAAAACTCTACACACAAGAAAACATAACGCAACACTAGGAAATATACCTTTCGCATCTATGTCAAATGAAACTCTACTCTCAGTACCTTAACTCTGCTATCAAAATCAGTCCTTTGTCAACTCTGGTGACAAAATGAACACACTTGCGTCATTAAGAATACACTTTCAGATCAGGAGGAACACACTAGTCTACTTTATATAAAACACCTTGCTTGAATACATTTGGCCAAACTTTGCTCATTGTGCCAAAACTCTACACACAAGCACAACATGACACAACTCTGGGATATATACCATTCACATCACCATTTACAATGACTAAACTGAGGGCTTTTTGTAGATGGCTGATTGGTGTTCAGTTTGGCAAGTAAGTGCGTTCAGGTGTGTATTTGAGAGGTTGCAATTACCCGATGTGTTTTGTATTTTGGATACATGTGTATAACAAATGGTACTCTGAGATTTCATTTTTGAACGAAGTGTCTTATGTATGACATAGAGAGTAGTATGCACGTGTGCAGGATGTGGCAGAATTGCAACTAGAGGTACATGTGTTTGAGATATGGCAACAAAACTTCAAGTAATGTTACTTGAATTACAAAAACTGTAATAAGAAAGGTTTAGAGAGCAGGGCTAATACACCTTGGAGCGCTGCTCTCAAACTGTGGTGTGAGGCCTGAATGGAGAGCACTGTATAAACCACCATTGGCTAAGAGAGTGGGGGACCTACAGTGGAGAATTCTTCATGGAGCAGTTGCTGTCAATGCTTTTGTTTCAGTGATACACACAAATGCTAGTCAGGAATGTCCTTTCAGCTATCAAAGGGAAACTGTTTTTCCCTTTGATAGTCATGCTTTTTTTAAAATTGTGTTTAAGGTTACAACCTTTGTTTTGCATGTTGCAAGATTTATTTGGTGCTTTCAGTTTCAGTGAAGAGTTCTCCACAGATATGTTTGTCCTTGGTTTTAAATATGTCAAAAAAAGACTTAATATTTGCAAACTGTTGATTTTTTTCCTGGGTCAAGCCAAGATGACTATTTGAGAACCAACCTGGAACTAATGTGGTTGTTCTGTTTCCTGCCCTGGTTAAAGCCAGAGTTTTGGTTGACTTCCATTTTTATAAGTTGATGCAAAATCTGGAAACCTTTGAGGATGTGTGGTGTGCCAAACATGCAATATGCACTGTGTTTGAAAGTGAATTACTTTTTAGCCATCTTTTATCTTTTTTTTTAATTATTATTATTTATCTTTTTTTTTTCTAAATCTCTAACAGCAATGATTGATTGATGTTTGGTCCCTTGGTTTTGAAACTGGAAATAAAGCATGTTTTTTAAAATCAAAATCTCTCTCTCTCTCTCTAGAGTTCTTCATGGATGGCCTGGGACATTTGCTGGTGGCCTCCTGCCCTATGATGGTTGTTGGGCACCAGCCAAAACAATGG
The DNA here is from genome assembly GCF_963854185.1 of Sardina pilchardus. Classification (NCBI taxonomy): domain Eukaryota; kingdom Metazoa; phylum Chordata; class Actinopteri; order Clupeiformes; family Clupeidae; genus Sardina; species Sardina pilchardus. Next base: position 29,496,969 of record NC_084996.1, read on the forward strand.
CACTCAGGCTACGCAAAGTTCCGGGACCCACAGAAAGAAGACGTAGCTTTTAAACTGTACCTGCATTATTTCAAAAATCACCTGAAGTGTATTTCATACAGTTGAACAGCATAGCCTATAATACCTTTTCACATCAAACATCAATTTTGTTTTAAGCTCTTCTATTTGTCTTAACATTTATTTTATTAATTTTCTAATCAGTTTTTTTAAAATTTTTTGGCTATACAAAGAATATGCCCCATTGAATAACAAAGTTGATTTTCATCCACTGATAATTCTATCATCCACACACACACACACACACACACACACATTATTTTTTATAATTAGTGGTAATGGTTAGGGTTAAGGTTTGTGTTTTTTTAAAATGTTTTTCCCCCTCATATTTTACTTCGCCTGTCTCATACTTTTACTTTACCTGTCTTAAGATATACAGTTGTACATACTGGAACAGGATAAAATCCTTATCACCCTCAGGTCATAAAAATGCCACTGCTGACCACAACAAAGTCAGACTTCAGAATTCACCAAGTGTTGGATTGTTCACCCACTAATAGGGAACGTGAGCTGGGTTTAGACCGTTGTGAGACAGGTTCGTTTTACCCTACTGATGATGTGTTGTTGCAAGGGTAATCCTGCTCGGTACGAGAGGAACCGCAGGTTGGACTTCATTCTGATTTTCTAACAGTTTCTCTATCTATGAATCTTGTTTAATTTATTTTAGTACATTTATTTTAGCTGTTACAGTGTATGTGTGTGTGTGTGTGTGTGTGTGTGTGTGTGTGTGTGTGTGTGTGTGTGTGTGTGTGTGTATATATACTATATGTATAATGTATACAGTCATGGTTGAAATGAAATTGTTGGCACCCCATGCTAAAGTTGACTAAAAAGAGGAATATAAAATCATCTTTTGGAAATTGATTTGGATGGCTTAAGTAATAAAATTAGGAAAAATCCAACCTTTAAGGACACACCAATTTTCTTTGTCAATGAATAATGTATCATAAATAAATAAATGTTCTTCCCAAAATACTGGGGTCAAAAATATTGGGAATATTTAACACATAGGGTTAGGCAGTTTTTTATTTTTAAAGGCCACTTATTTCATGGATCCAGGATACTGTGCATCCTGATAAAGTTCCCTTGGTCTTTAGAATTAAAATTGACCCACATCATCACACACCCTTCACCATACCTAGAGATAGGCATGGTGTTTTGTTCAGTTTTGTTCAGTTAGCCTATTAGCTTGTTTGATTTGCATTGAGTTCAATGAGCATCAAACAGGCTAATAGGCTAACTGAACAAAACACAGCAGACAATATCCCTAATTGGAACTTTGTAGCCGCCTTCTACAGATTTCTGACTTTTTTCTCGAAAATTTCGACTTTTTTTCTCAAAAACGTTGACTTTTTTTCTCAAAACTTTTGACTTCATTTCTCAAAACTTTCGACTTTTTAAATTTTCGACTTTTTTCTCGAAAATTTTGACTTTTTTTCTCGAAAATGTTGACTTTTTTCTCGAAAGTTTTGACTTTTTTTCTCAGAGATTTAGAATAAATATTTCACTCCGTGGCCCTATTGCTCTTCCGTATATATCCGTTGCTTTTATATTTATGTATTTTTAGAGCAGCAATGCTTCCACAATGTAGGCTACAGATAGACTAGGTGGCCACAGACAGCCTGAGGAGCAGGCAGTGAACATGCTCGGTCATGTTAACTTGCTACAATCATGATAACATACAGTTTAACTTCCTGTGTTGCGCCACCCACCCAGTCCATCACACCCAATGAAAAAAAAAAGAAAAAACAATAATGCTTAACAACAAAATCACGGACCATTTCTGTTGTCTGTAATTCCATGTATGGAAATTACTGATGAAAACAGAAAACGACTAGATCTGCGTTTTCCGTTTTTCTATTGTCTAATTAAAAAGTGAAATATTCTTTATTTTTTGTTTATCCATTCTCATTCATGAAACGAAAATCGATTGGCCAGAAGATCCACGGACCATGTTGGCTTAGCATTTTGATGCTGCGGTAAAATAAAACAAAACTGATCCGTCCAGTCAGGTTTAAACTGACGATTTTCGCTGTCGACTTTCCGTTTTTTTGCACTTGTCATGCTCGCTATACATAGGTTATAAATACGATTTCATTTCACTCACTGACTAGCAGAGATAGCCTACCACCCACTAGTGGAGAGATCGCTTGTCACGCATGGCCAAAGATAGCGCATGTCTGTTTACTTATGTTCAGACGTCACTTGGCGGGCCAAACATTTGCCCCTCGCGGGCCGGATCTGGCTATAGAGAATCGTCATGTGTGCTACCACGCAAACAAGTCAGGTCAGATCAGCTCGTGTCACAAACATGGAGCACAGAAAGTGTCAAAACACCATTTTTCATCACTAAACAAAATTGGCATGTATTTCTGAAAGGCACACACCACATATTTCTGTAAATTGCTCAGCTCCAAAGTCCGACTACATGCATTCTTAAATTGCCATTTTCAGGGCAGTCAGAGGCCTACACAAACATGAAAGTCACGTCGAGCTGTCAGCTTGCTGTGATGAGATACACGTCAAAATGTAAGAATTTGTATAGTATGCTTTTTGAATTTTTATTATCTATAAATCAAAATCAAATCAACGCAAGTATTAATACATGATCGATCGTGGTAGATGATTAAAGCTTTATAGGCTAGGGCAGGGGTCGGCAACCTGCGGCTCTGGAGCCGCATGCGGCTCTTTAGCGCGACCCTGGTGGCTCCCTGATCGTCTTCAAAAATGCATAAAAATGAATGGGGGGATTTTTGTTTGTTTGTTTTAATATGGTTTCTGTATCAGGACAAACATTCTTAACGTTTTCCAATGTTGTAAAAATGTGCATAATACATATTAAAGTTCAACATTTCTGTCAACGAAGATTTGACAGCCTGCGACACACGTTTCAGGGCGGCGCCGTGCCATGCAGGTGGCTGTGGTTGTAAACAAACTGGCGGGTGTCAGCATGGCCATGCCATGGATCCCAAAGGGAAAAAGAGAAAGATAGCCGATGAGATCAGAGAATTTAAGGCAGAATGGACCGAATCGTTTGCTTTCATTGCCATTGCGGAAGGATTGCCTGCATGTTTGCTTGCGTAATGAGAAGTTGGCGAACAACAAAAAGAGAGACATTTAGAAAGACATTCTCAGGGAAGGCATGCTACATTTGCAGCCGACTACCCAGTTGGGACTGAGAGAAAAAGTGCGATTGCAGTAGCCTACTTCTGGAGAAATTTTGTTGCAGCCTGAGAGATATTAAAACGTGGAAAACAACAGTTCACGGATGGTGATTACACGAAGTTGAAACTTAAAAAGTATTGCAAGGGAACGCAAAAGTATTGCGAGGGAATGCAAAAAGTATTGCGAGGGAACGCAAAAGTGCACTCAAAAATATTCACACACCTGACCCTTCCTGGGCTCCGTACATAACTGAAAACTTGGCCTATAAAAGAAGTCAACCAAAAGTATAATGACTCATTTGACGTGACATAATGTAAACAAAAAAAACCGGCCTCCCACAATGAAACAAAAGGGAACATATATATCGGCTTGGCCAACCCAAAGGACACAAAAAGGGATACACTAAATACATAGACTTAAATCATAACACAGAGCAAAGAAACTAAGGCCAAATCCCCCCTCGGGCGCACAGCAGAGGTGGTACGGCCCAATTCGTTGCCAATGAGACTTAGGTCTTCTCAGCCCTTAGCCCCGCCTTTGCCAAACCAGGAAGGGAACGCCCCCAACGCTCTTTGGCCCAGGTAACTCAGACAAAAGAAACATATGATTAATGACAAACAAATGAGATTACCTTACAGTGTTATAATGTGTGCACCGATATAAAACAATGTAAGGCTAAAGAACGAAAACTAATGAAGTAAACAAATGAAACAAAGTGTAGAGCAAGTTATGAATAGAGTAGCACATGTGACTGCAAACAATAAAATGTGCAGCAAACTCAGCTAGTAAGGAACCGTTTGTTATTTATTAACAGGTCCACCGGAGGGTAAGAGGCATCTAAATTAGTTGAAATTTACGAGACCCTCCCCTATGATTCAGGGATATTTAGATGACCATCCCTTGGCAATTGTACATTTTTGAGCAACCCTCCCTTAGCCTGCTCAAATAATTTTACATTATTCAGAAGAGTCTTTCACGTTTCATCAAATATTAACATCTAGTAGATAATTCAATGTTATCAACTTCTGCATTCTAATCTTACACATCAGACTTCACCATGGCGGTGGGCATTTAAGTGAATTCACTCAAATCGCTGTACATACAACTAAATCCACATTTCATGCCTATATTTAATGTTTCTTATAGGCCTACTTCATACTTCATACTTCTATAGCAGGGGTCGGCAATTAAGTTTGGCCTCGGGCCAGATATTTTCCGAGCCATTACATAGCGGGCCACAAGTTCACAACCAAAACAATGGGTAATTTAATTAATTAATATCGGAGGAGGTAAAAATGATAGGCGCTCTTGAAATGACAGAGCAGAGACATTCAAGCAGGCTGATGTAGGTTAAATTTGTCGACTGGTCATTGGGGGCGCTATTATATGCCTGTGTCTTTAAAAAATAATAATAAAAAACACCAGAAAAACATTTCCACGCGTTGCTGTTAGCTGTCAAAAAATGGCACTATGAAAAAATCTGAAGAGAAAAGTTAACAGCGAAAACAGGATCTTTAATGATGAATGGACAGAGAACTATGCCTTCATCCTCCCTAATTGTATTAATGCAAAGCCCACATGCCTGATCTGTAACAACTAACGAGGGTTTCTCTGCATGCAAAGAGTACAAGACGGCACCACGAAAGTAAGCATGCTAATTTAAAGGTTGCGTTCCTAATGTTTTAATTATCACCATAAGCCTATGTCCGTTGTTTGAATGACAACATGTGTTATAGGGACTAGCTTGGAATTTGAGAACCAGCGCTGTCCACTGACTTCATTTGATTTTGCATGTTGTGCGTTCACGCTGCACCTCGCTGCGTGCTTCACTCGTATTCAGATGAAACAAATATCTAAGCATTTAGATTGATTGAAATTCTTCTGTTCTGGAAAGTTACGTTTCAAAATAAAGAGCATGTTTGAGACTGGCAGTCCGATTTTTTTTTTCTCTGGTTCAAAAGATCTCACGGGCCAGATGTTTTTTGCTTGCGGGCCGCATCTGGCCCGCGGGCCGCCTATTGCCGACCACTGTTCTATAGTAAACTAGTAGGTCTGTTTGCTTAAAATAAAACATAAAACATAGACCTCTGAAGTTCGCCTACAAAAATGCCACCATCTTTGCCCAAATAAGGAGATCCGGTATCTTGAGATTTTTTCTATGGGAAAATAACATGGGATTTTGAATTTTCGCACCTGTTAAACTCTCACAGGTACGAAGAAATTGGACATGCAGACGTTTTGAGCTACAAAGTTTTGTCCTCTGCCTTCAAGTGGATACTGTGATTGGCCGGGTTTCCCAAAATTGTTAAGAAGCTCTTAAGTGCTAAGAACTTCTTAGGAGCGTTGTAAGAATGTTCTAAGAACGCTCCTAAGAAGTTCCTAGGACTTAAGAGCTTCTTAACGATTTTGGGAAACCCGGCCATTTTCGGTAGGTGAACATTTGCACACTTTTGTCTTTGCTACCCCAGAGCTAACTTTCAATGCAACTTGCCATAGGCAGTTAGCTTCAATTAACATCCGGAACTCCTTATATGGGCAAAGATGGCAGCTTTGGATCCTTTATAGGCGAACTTCAGAGGTCTATCAGAGACGGTTTATAAAGCGAGACGATTCATATGAGGGTAAATTCCGGTTTCATTGTGACGCAACTGCCACTCCCATTTAGGAGGCAAACGGGAGCATTTCGGGGGAAATAAACCTGTAATCAACGGCGGTTACATGCTGCCACTCAGACATGCCACCACTACGACATGCTTCCATTTAGACATGCCTCTATTTCGACATGCTGCTATTTCGACATGCTGCCAATCCGACACATTTTAGTACCCCCATTCCGACAGTTTACAAATCCTATTTTTTTCCAAGTCAATTTAACGGACCCTATGAGCCCGACGGACGCAAAGTGCGTCAAAAAACACACCCATTATTCTCTGTTACATTGCTCCGCGATTATTAGACACAGCGAGATGAGACCTATATTGCATGAAAGAGCAGAACCGGGGCTTTCCAACGAGACTAGACACGTGTCTGTACGATCAAGTATGAAAATAAATTAAAATCATGAATTTAAATCAAAGTATATCATATTGTCTTGCTCTGCGTTCACCCACAGCCACTGCTCTCGCTTGAATTACTCCGGGACCAGGCATCGAACAGGCATGACACGCATATCAAATGAAAGAGAAGAAACAGAGCTTTCCATTGATACCAAACACATCGATCCTTTTGTGTTATAAAAACAGACGAAGTGACAAACAAATAAGAATGTCATATAGCTTCGGCTACCGCTACCGCTACTTTCGTCTGATTTAGCCTACTAGTGAAACCGTGGTCAAAAATATATGGCTTGCATGTCAGATAAAAGAGGAGAGCTAGAGCTATCCACAGATACCAAATACAACCTTCTAGGCCATAAAACAGACGAAGTGACAGCAAAATAATAACTTAATTTAGCTCCACTTAGTCCGCGAATAATGAGAACTTGCCATGTACAGAACTGCTTTCACCTCCCCGAGTCGCGCACGCAACAGACACATAATAACCATATCAAGAAGTCTTCACAATGACATTTTAAATATGAATCTTTATTATTTTACACAATTGGATATAGTTATGACATTAATAGCCTATTAATGACCTCATGTCGGAATGGCACGTTGTTTGAAAAAAAAGTTAAATACCGCCACTGCGACCATGAAAAAAAAAAATGTCGGAGTGGTGGGACTTTTTCCCATAAAGAGACATGCCTCCACTACGACAATTGGACGTCAATGTCGGAGTGCTGGTATGTCGGAATGAACGGCGGATACCATCAACGGCACCTGCTTCTGCTGATTCTAGACCGTTCTAAACCGATTATTTCGTCACTGATCACGCCCCTTTAGGAGGCGGAAGTGGGTGCCATTTCATTCCATTGAAAAAACCCTTTATGATTAATCTTAGTAACTAAGATTAAAGGTAGGGTATGGAATTAGCTTTGTTGGCCATTTTTGCAAAATCACTTGAAATCCTATTCCCAACCCACTTATAGCCACTAAGTTGGAAGCACTGAAATGGAAATTAAACACGTCAATCATCTGCGGAACGGGCAGGGCTCGAAAAACTCCAGCCAATAGTATTCCTCACCCCATACCATCATTTCACAGCTCGTTCGTCAATCTAACGTCTTCCTCTTCCTCCTCCCCACCGCGCGCGACCCTTTCGAAAGCTGGTGACCGCGAGTCAGTGCTGAAACGAAACCAACTGCCTGCTGCTGCACGTCCATGTTCCCCTCTTGTTGTCACTTCATTTCTATACAAACTAAGGCAGCGGATACCTACGGAAACTCAATCAACCACGCAATAAATAAGCTATGTAGCAAAAATTACATTTTACCGCGACACGAAGAGTGTTGTAAACATGAAATCGAAACTTAACAGCTTGGAGCTACAGTGGAATAGGCGAACCAACGGGCCAGCACTAAACTCGGATATTTCAGGAGATAATCGCCCTGGTAAGAACAAACCAGATTCTGTTCAAATATACACACCTATGGCTACTGAACCATATGTACTACAACCCTTTGGAGGTGAATAAAGAATGTAATTGGGGAAGTTGATGTGAGTGATTGTATGGAGACGAGAGCTCATAGTGCTGTAGACGCCAGGCTGGCATTTCATTTAGCTCTCGCGCTGCGCATTTGAATTGTCGCTAGTGCATGGAGGGCGGGACTTGAGGTTGTATATGTTCAAACTCTGCCGTCCGTTTTGCGAATCCCGTACCCAACCTTTAACTTTGGGTCTATAGAGACCATTCAACAAAGCACGCTGGGTAATTATCAAATTCAGCATGGTTGCTATGGACTCGTAGGCTTCCTCGGTTATCCTACATTTAGCATTGGGCCGAGGTCTTGGAACGCACTCTCTGGACGCCTCTCAATTTAGGAGTGTCAGATTTATTTAATAAAAACTCTATCTTGCTCCATGTTTCACCAGCTGGTTGTGATCCATTTTGTGATTGTCAGATTCGCTGCTAGCGGTGGTCATATAGTGATTGTCAAAGTTTTTTTTTCTTTTTTTCCCCCCCGTCATCTACTTCCTGAATTTTTCGTCAACGATTCCCGGGACACCGTAACACCGGGGCACATGAAACTTGGTGGGCATGTAGCCCCAGTATAGCCTAGAAATCTAGACGCACCCTAGCGGCCAAAAATATTTTTGCCTAGCGGGATGGTCTAGGGTCGCACCGTTGAGGCCAATCCTGCGCTAGGCTCGAGTTCAGCATAGCCAATCAGAACGCTCTATCTGTGTACGGAGTCCTTGGCTATGTCCAGAAGTCAAACGTGCACGCTGGGCAGTGTGCATTTTCCGGAAGTTACGTCAGAATAGACTGTCCGAAAGTCAAGCGCTCTCACTAGTGGGTACTTCGTTTGGCGTGATTTCCAAGCGTGCATCGATGCATCTTTTTTGGCCTCAGATATCCCATAATCCATTGCGCAGCGCAGGTCAAGCTCCACACGTCATGCAAATCGTCAACACACACCCCTCCCCGAGTCAGGTGACGCCAACTAGTTAGTGCTGTCCAAATGTAGGTAGGGACGCACACTGAGGAGCAAGCTAACTAATACGCTACTGGGAAGAAGGTACTACCCAGCGTGCACGCTTGACTTCTGGACACAACCCTTGAGCCCGTCTTAGCTCACCTTCGGCAAAGATCATTAAGGGGCGGAGCAAGATACTTCATGAGAAGCCACTTCCTGGAACCCGAATCGCAAGAGGGGGGGTCAAAATCCCCCTTTATGCAGAGCAGAGGCAGCAACTGTTCCATTGAAGTCTATGGACATAGATCAGAATTTCAACTATATGCTAAAATCTCCATTCTCTAGAGTTAGGAATGTGAATTTTGGGCACGGTTTCATGACCCTCAACCCCTTCTGACCACTTCAGGTACCGTTTTAGCATTTTTGAGCATTCCCGTCGGGAGAAAATCGACTTTATCAGGTGTGCCCCTCTTGTTTATTCTGCTTGTTGGCCGGTTGCTACGTACGCTCTACCTTGACAACACATTAGCCAGCCAGCTGAACCAAATCCTGATTTGTGCTCGACGATCAGATGGCGCTGGGGTAACATAATGAGAGCAGCGACATATTTCCATTATTCCATTGATGTTTTTATTCAATTCCTTGAAATGTATGCTTTGTGTGTGTTACTTCCATGTTAGAACTAATAAATGTAGAGGGCTTGAAAGAGCAGCAAGATTATTTTGGAACATCATCAAGCATTGATAATCGAGTGCTTGATTTTGTACACCTGTGGAAAGGGACCTGATGAAACCCATGAATATGTCTGACACGCAATGACGCGCCTCTTTATGCAGAGGAAGTGATCCCCGTTTTGCGCCCATAGACATGAACTACGACGACGTATCTTGCTACGCCTTAAGGATCTTTGCCTTCGGCTTCCGATAAGACGCCAGGGGGCTGGACCATGCGTCCTCGTTCAACGAGTTGGGTTTGAGACCGTATCGCACAACCATAGAGAAAAACAAAAGATGGATGAGGCTAACGAAGCGCGCTCGTTTGAATCGGCTTTGGAAGAGTTAGACTTGGGCTTTTCTTTGAAGTTTGAGCAGAAAGAAGCACTCAAGTAATCGTTTTAAAGAAGGATGTATTTGCCGTTTTGCCGACCGGCTACGATTGGTCACAAATGCTGGCCTATTACGTGCAGAGGCAGTTTGAAAGACAACTGTTCATCCCACCCACAGGCTTCAACTCTGTGAATGGTCCGACCCCAGACTACACATTTCTGTGTAGTTTGCCTTGCCAGGCTAGCCCCAGTAGACTTCTACGGAAAACTCCACTCCATCCCGGCACTGGAACAAAACCCAAAAATTACAGATTTTCCTATATAACTACCTGAATCGTGGCACTGAGGATGACAAAATGTTTACACTGTATGGTATGTTGGTCTTAAGAGCTTGCATCAACTTAGCTTATAACCAGTCATTTGTGATTTGCACCATGATAAAAAATTGCAATATAAAATGCTTTAATCGCTCCTATCTTCAAATGAGATGTTATTAACTGCACCAAATTTCATGTGTATTATTAACCTGACATCCTCTTGTAGTATGCCACGTTTTGTGGAATTTCATCCATGGGGGGTTATATAATAATATATTTACGTGTACATTTAGTGACTACACTCATCGGCCTGCAGATGGTGGTATCACAGTTTTTGCCCGTTGCTTGAACACTATAGACCCATGCTTAGACTAAAGTAACGCAACTTGAAGTTTTGTTGCCATATCTCAAACACATGTACCTACAGTACAGTACCACATGTATACCTTAAACAAAAGTGCTGCTTTGCACTCTAGTTGCAATTCTGCAACACACTTACTCCTTAATGCTTGGTCCTGCATACTACTCCCATACATACATGCAAAATGTGTCCAAGCAACGGGCAAAAACTGTAAACACTTTGACACAAGCATGGTACAGCTGCTGATTAAAGATATGTATGTCCAAACATGGCCTCCAAGATAAGGCCTTAAGGGCCGTTCACACCAAGAACGATAACGATAACTATAACCATAACAATAAAAGCGTCCACACTGACCAACAATAAGAAAAGTCTCTCCTCATGTTAATGAATGTGAGGGCTAGAATATTATGGGTTCTGATTGGCTGTTAGCTTTTTATTTTAGAAATAAAACTAACCTTGCAACTCAATGATTTATTACATTTTGAGGGACTAGTTTCTCAATATCAATCCACCACTGCCATACAGGGAACAAAGTAGGCTATTGCAATGCGATGCAAGGTTAGTTTTATTTCTAACATTGTTCTATCAACACAGGCATGTGCATTGATAGTCTGACGTTATCATTTATTTGTTTCGGGTGTTCTGTGGAGTGTTTTCAGTGGCAGGCTGGATGTTACCGTTGACTTGCGTTATCTCGGCACCTAGGTTAGCACAAGATGAACGCTGCAACTCAAGGAAGGGCAGAAATTCACTGAAAATGGTCTTCACCGATCTATATCACCCCGACTAAGTTGGAAATAAGGTCCTATGTCCAAAATTCCGAACTATTCCTTTAATGGTCTATTTGTATTTTTGTATTCTATTTGTATTATATTTGTAACACATTGGGCTTGGCAACAAATTTGGCAATAGCCTACTACATTCACACAAGTCCCCTTTGCACATATCAAAGGGGGCTTGAGCCCCTGCACTTTTACTCCAGAAGAAAATGTGCGCTTTTTCTGAAGTTCTTTTAAAAATAATGAATATAAAATCCTGTTTGAACACAGTTTCCCTCATAAAAAATTTTTGATTGAACAAAATATTAGAAGATCAGGATTTGTTGTTTTTTTGTTGCATTGGTGATGGAGCCTCTCCCCCTCCCTCCCTTCACGTACGGTATCCTGTGCAACAGTGAATAGCCTGCACATTTGACAGTAAAACAGATAGGCAGAGATGAGAAGTGTCGAAGTACAAATACTTAATCCTTAAGTAACCTACTGTACTTAAGCAGGATTTTCAGGTATTTAATTTTTTGACTTTTTTTGCTTTTCCATCTTGAAAATGTGTTTTCCTACTATGCCTGTTCTGCCAGAGACCTTACCTCATACAGAAGGTTTATTTCTCTGCAAGTTTATCCTTGGCTTGGTAGTAAGTAACACGCATTGATTTGTTTTTAATAAAATAGGGATAGGAGTTACATTAAGATTAGTTTATACCACTGTAGGCTACAGTCCACTTCTTTCAACAGAAACAACTGGTAAAATAGTCCTTCAAAAAGGTTACGATGGGCTACTTTTTACTTTAAGTACATCTCAGAGCTTAGTTGAGTAAAGAATTGAATCACTTGGCTATTCTTTTACATGTTTCTGTACTACTTGTATGGAAAGTATGTACTTTTACCATCTCTGTAGATAAACAGCACTTCCCAGCGCTCAGTCAAATTGTGGTGATGTTAATTGCTTGTGTGGATGAATGGATGACTAAACTAGCAGTGCCTCGAGTTTACGGCAAGACAAAACAAAAAGAACACAAGAAATGTATCGGATGACATTAATTGTGATTAGTCAAGCTTGAATCTTAAATCTTGCTGCGCAAAGTCACTGTTCCCCACTGCCTCTCTGTTTAAAGCAGACTGTATAATACAGAGCTGCCAACTTTTTAAAAAACCTTGGAGTGAGACTCAGTCGGGGGTAACCAAAAGTTTGCCCCGCACTGAGCCTAGTGTTGTCACGATAACAAAATTATTGTTTCCATACCGATATTGTTTCGATACCGCTAAGTCAAGAAAGTCAAGAAAGTCATACAATTTTAGTGTATTTGGTGATTTAATCATCAGTAGCCTATATTGAATATTGTGTGGTCATTCACACCAGTGGCCATCCAAGATTCTGCTCGACCCTCCAGACACAGACACACATACACACACACACACACACACAGAAAATGATAGTCATATGTTTCTATATCATATTTTGGAATTCATATAAGCGTACATATTTTGTTGATAATGTTTAGTATCACAATTTGCATAATTACTAGCTATAGAGTGTAAAAAATAGGTCAGTTTTGTTTTGCATGAGAAAATGGATATGACGTGAGTGTGTGTGTTAACAGGAAAAAGCATGAGAGTTGACAGTTCTGAAAATGGCACGTATTTTTTTTAAGTCGTTGTTTCCATCCGCAACCACAACCAATGAGGTTAACAAGTCTCGTTCTCACAGACGTTGCCTTACATATGGCACGTATATCATTCTCAGGAAGTTAGAGGTGTGCATGGGTGACACAGGGACATTACCATATGACCCCCTCAGCTTCGAAGAGACCGCAATCGCCCCCCTCACATTTGAAAAAGAAAGTCTAAATAATAGCCTATACAATAGGCTACACATAACTTCCCTTTAACAGCAGTAGCCTAGGCCTATAACCACAGCCAGACTGCACAATCTCACTGTCACTCTTCTTGTAACAATTGGATATCTGAAATGTTTGATCAGTTTGTCAACTCGTTTTCACTAATACAGTACAAGCTTAATAGCTCTTACCACATTTAAGTTGTAAATCATTTATTTCAGGCATAATTTACCAAACAATTAAAGGTTGGGTACGGAATTCACAAAATGGCCGGCAGAATTTGAAAAATCAGAACCGAAAGTCCCTCCCAAGGGGGCAGGCATATTCCCGGAAGTAGAAACACGAAATGAGCTGGTGATCAACGCTCTGCTAACTCACATGGACGGCCATAGATTGCAGATTTTTTTGCGATCCCATAACTTCGTGTAACATGTGCCCTGTGTCGCCCTTATAGCTTCTGTGAATTCTATATAGGGTATCGAAGGCAAAACTAATTCACTTCTTCCTCGTATATAACGTTGGTTTCTCGTAAAGAAGTATAGTTAGCATGTCGGTTGGAGGGAAGATAACGTTCGAGGGGAGATTTCCCGTAATGTTTGTTTAAGAAGCTGAGTGAGCCTGCACGAAAACCATGACTGAAAGTCATTCGCAAGATCAGTGAAAATGCGTGTAGCCTACGGTAGCCTACTGTTTGATAGGGTAAAGCATTACCTAGAGGCAAGTTAACATAATAAACGAACGTTAACAATTTCAGAGGTTTTCGATCTATCAGACGAGTTACAGCAATGTGCAGGATGGCTAACGTCACGAAGTGAGTACGAGTCTGCGCAGTACGACGGAAAGTAAACGGAATTTTGTTTCAGCCTCCTTCCATTGAGAACAACGGAGTCTGTTTGTCCATTTCTTTTAGGTCTATGGTCCCTCCCTCCGAAGAATTTGGACGCACATTCATGCACGAGTGAGAATTCAGATGCGCGAGAGTGAGCCGGGCTATAGGCAAACTTGAGCTGTATAGAAT
>NC_084996.1:29516065-29648565 GCF_963854185.1 Sardina pilchardus
GTTAAAGATGGCAGGTGAGTGTGACCGGGAGAAACATTCTATTATGCAAATTTCACAACCTATTATGCAGTGCGCTTTTCTAATAATATCCACAAACATATCCATATATGTGTCAACTCTAAAATCTGTCTTTGAGGATTGTGAGATATCTGATGAGGTTCCAACTAATTTTATTTTGAATACTGGTGTCTTACTTGTGCCAATCTGAATTCAAACCTACATAGTGTTTTTGTTTTGATAGTGAAAGTTAAAACAAAATTATGTTTTATGTAATACAGACTACATTCTTCATTGGTTGCTAGAGGCTATATCAAACTTCCAATTTGTGTGATACCTGTTTATCATGGCAGGATGAGGGCTGAACATTTAGTTAACCCATATGCTTGTTCAACAGGCAATTTATGTCCTTTTTTATCTGATGTGTAAGGTATTGGGTGCACTTTATTGTCAGTATCATCAAGTTAATGTTACATTGCCTTTGGTAGTTTTAAATGCTCCAGGTCATTTCTATAATACTATGTTTTTGTTTACACAGAACTCTCCATTTGGTCTCTCAAACACTGGTGAAGATCCTGGAAAGCTCCTCTCGAGCCAGGAATGCTTACTTTAGGAAGGTTTGTTATTATGCATTCTCATATTCATATTTTTTATTTCATAGAGGGTCAGATATTGTTAATTTAAGAACCTTTTATATTCATTCTGTCCTCTGCTAGATAAACATTTTTAAGGAAAAGGTGATGGTTGAGGCCTTTCTTGAGAATGGTAACCACTGGAACCTTTTTGTAAGTAACTATGTAATATACTGTGTCACAACCACCGGGCTCAAGGTAGCCGTGACATTAAGGATGGGGACCACACTGTAGCTAAAGGTTTTAAATATTATATTTATTGAAACATTAAAAAGGGTAAAGTCAGTATATGATAAAGAAAAGTGTAATGCAAAGTGTCTAGGGGTGATCAAACAAAGAGTGTAAAAACGCGACGTCTAGGTGCAAGCTGGCAACGGGTTGCGGCTCTCCCCAGAGGAGCAGCCATCGAGCGCAGAGAGCAGGCCCAAGCGAAGGGCAGAGAGCAGAGCCAAGACCAGAGAGAACGCGTCCATTCATCCTTGTTATATAGCACCACCCATTACTCCAAACACCAATGGGGTCCTTGCTCTGCAAATCAGGGAAACAGATTCAAGGGGCAGAGCCCACACAGGCATTAGACCAGAGGGCGCAACCCCAGGACTGACCAGCAGGGTCTTAACAACTGTATATTAGTAATTTATTGATCCATACAATTCATGCCCAACTAATACGTTTTCTTTTGTATGCAGATATTACTGGGAGAAGAGTTTTTTATATATATATATATGAACTCCTTGGGGAATCTAAAGAGAGGGTGGCGACCATAGTTCAAAACTGGAGGTACAAAATATGGCTACCCGATTATCACTGTACTACTGCTCTGTGAGGACCAAACAGGGTTAGAGTGCACCAAACAACCCCACTCCCCACCTGTCAATGAAGCCCATTTTTTGCATTCTAGCTATGCTGAATGTGAACTGTAACGTTTACGGTGAAATGTGGGGGTTGCACTACGTGTTGCAGTGATACTTTTAAAATCCATTGTTTTCATAGCAGTCTAGTTCCATTGCAATTACAGCTGGAAACGGGCCTTAAAAGTTAGGCCTGACACGGCCCAAGCCCGACAAAATTCGTCCTGAACCCAACAAGTACATTTTGACAGCTTTTTAAAGCCCAAACCCGCTTGCAGCCCGGAATTATTCAAATATGCACAGACACACAACTCCTCATTTTGTGTCAGGGGTATACTTTTTAACATTACTCATTCATTTTTAACACCTAAACACTTTTACCATAACAAGTTAAAACAAAAAATGATGTTGGAGTTTTTCCTTGCCCCTATTGCTCATTGGTGCTCTTTGTTGTTCAGCGCTCTGAGACATGCCTTTTGTAAAATCCGCTAAACAAATAAACACTTAACACTTAAAAGAACGTGTGTTCGTGGCTGGCTCAACCAAAATGTATGATAAACGCCACACTCTATCTTCTGCTTCACCTCATCAGCATCCATCCATCTATCGTGCTGGTGGAAATGCATCACCTGACCGCTCATTTACCCCGAAAGGCATGGCTCAAGCCATGGAGTCAGACCCGGGCCCAGGTAAAATTAAGCCTGAATCTGTTGGGCCCAGTCGGGTTCGGGCAAAGATTTCCAGCTCTAATTGCAATACAGTCCATGGGATAAAGGAAGTGGGGATCACATCTCATTGTTTGGGGGGCGATGTTCGCTGACCCCTGTTTGACCCACTGTCTAATAATGAGTAGTACTTTACTCATTTTGTTTCTATTCTATTCATAAAGCATCCCCTGCAGATAGATGGGAAGTCATGTGGCGTTCATTTTGTTATGGTATTCATTATTGCTTTTGCCCTCCATTGTATTGTTGCTACACTGTTACAGTGTATCTACCTAGGTACAGTGGAATAATCGGTGTAACAATATGTTATATACCGTAATTTCCCGACTATTAGCCGTGGCTTATACATTGATTGAATTTCTTCCACTATGAGGTTAATACAGGGGGGAAGTTAATATGGTGTTAATATGGCTTTTTTCTTTTAACTTGCATAAAACACTGTCCTGCGGCTTATACACAATGCGGCTTATATGCAGGAAATTACTGTAGCATGTTCTAGTGTTGTACTTACCGGTACATTTTGTATTTTGTGTACCTACATAATGTTGTTACAGTGTAATATTAAGTTGTTGTTTTTTTTATTTTTTTAAATACCAGAACATCTTCACTATAATCTGTGTGTTACTAAGTTACTAGGCACTGCAAACTGAAGACATTGACTATACTGGAACTAAGCAGGGTTTTTTCCAAAGTGATACTACTTCCCTTGAGCTTGCCACCCGCAAAGTTGCCCAACATCAACGTGTCCTGTGCATTGATTCATTCGTTCCAGCATTAGCGTGCTTTGGGCCTCGGTCCAACCACCCTTCCTTGAAGAATTCAGCACTTTAGCAAACTATTATAAAAACACCGGTACTTCATATTACAGTGTATCAACGGTATGTATGGTATGTACACAAAAATACATGAGTGGAACACCAGTACATGCTATAACATATTGTTACACCGGTTATACCACTGTACTTAATTGGGTAGATACACTGTAAAAGTATACCTAGTGTTACCGTCATTTTTAAACCTTCAAAGCTACAAGCTTATTACAAGCTTTTTCATCTACCTGAACATTCATCAAGCTTAAGGTTGAAACTGCAACCTCTTATTAAGAGAAGTCTGACAATTTGTTATTCTGCAGTATGCCCAGGCCATATTGACAGGGGATGCTCTTCAGCAGAGCCGTGTTTTGGATTTTGGACCCATTATGCAATTAAGACAACAGATGTGCAAGGATCTCTTTAATGCAACAGGTATGCAACATACAACTATGCATAGTTGAAGCATACAGTT
Source organism: Sardina pilchardus (assembly GCF_963854185.1). Classification (NCBI taxonomy): domain Eukaryota; kingdom Metazoa; phylum Chordata; class Actinopteri; order Clupeiformes; family Clupeidae; genus Sardina; species Sardina pilchardus. The sequence goes on from NC_084996.1 coordinate 29,519,555, forward strand.
TCTTAACCTAGTAATGCTGGTAATTTAAAACTAATCATTCTGCAAATAAGCAGATATTTACATTTTCAATTGAGTTTCCATTGCATTGAGCATTATTCTATGTAATTTGTACATTTATTCATTTCAATTGTAGACAGAACACAGACATGCAGTAACTGCCTGAACCCAGTGAGCACTGCAAACAAGGTAAAGTATACCATGTGATAATTTGTTAAAATGTTATTCCTAAATCCATATCTGTTTCAAAAGGCATATGAAACATATATGGACTTAAATGTAGAGTTTTCGGAATGCAGTGTGGTCAAAATATTCCGTTTATCAAATCCACACCCTAGTGTGTATCAGGTATTACAGTGTTAAAGAACGGTAAACAAAATGGTATGGTGTTAGTAGGAAGGTGCTGATAAAATTCTTATGGGGCTCTTCTGTTTCACTTCCTTTTTTTTTCATCTTTTGTGTGTCCCATGCTGGAATGATTATCATCCAATCCTGATATCTGAAGTGAAAGTTAATTTCATCATCATTCTTTTTTATTAACTATTATCTGCAATTTAAGGTTTGGGGATCACCAAAGAAATGGCAGAAAAAACAAAGTAAGTATTTTGATGTCATTGTATTTTCTAGAATTGCTCTACTCCGCCAGGAAAGTATATAATGCCAAAATATTAATGTCTAAATATTCGTCTCATATTTGCTGTGTCAGTACAGATTTTTTTGTACCATCTTGAGTGGCATGCCATTTTCCTAACATTCTTTTTAATAAATATATATATATATATATATATATATATATATATATATATATATATATATATTTAATATATTATATATATATATGTATATTTAATATATTATATATATATATATATATATATATATATATTTAACTGTTTTCTCTATAGACAGACCCTCCACAAGATGAAGGAAAATGCCAACTCTACATATGATGTTAAAGAGACCCTATGCAACTTTCTGCAGGAGACGATCGCTCTTTGTTTACATCTGGAAGTCTGAGACGAAGAACCACGCTTGCAATTTATATATAGCCTATACATGTATAAATATACACGCTAAAGCTGTCGGGGAAGCTCTGCAGAGAAAATGCAAGCATAAAACGAGCGAAAACGAACAACGAAACCGAAACCAGAGATGAAATCGCCAGTCCTGCATAGTTCCTCTTTAACTCATCATTTAGTTTAGAAACACACACATTTGGGGCACAAGCCTTGAGCTTTGTCATTGAGTTTTTCATTGAAAAGGTAAACAACTTGCTTTAGATTTTATCATTAAAATCTAATGATAGCTTAGCTTCTTTTACCCTGTTCTTGGGTAACGTTTGCTTGTCAAAGAAATAAACATATATACAACAAAACTTCAAAAATCGGTACAGTCCAAGTGTTTGATTAGAATATGCTCATTCTAGTAGTCCTTGGTTTTTTTAGTCTTCACTGAGCCTCTGGATCGCTTTCTCACGGGGTAATCAGGTTTTTTGGGCTCTGTTGGTGTGTTGTGGTTTTGCAGATCGACCTGGTGTCTACCTTGCGTTTTCTAGATGGATATAATGGCATGATTTTCTTGCCGTTATCATTGATAATGGCAGGGTAGGGGTCCTTGCTTTCTTTGCTCCTGTCTGCCTCTAAAACATGAAAATGTAACCTATCAATCATTTCCTTTATTGGATCAGGAGTTTCTGTCCAGCTACTGATGATTTTTGCAACACTAATTTCTCAACAGTAGTTACACATGGGTACCACTTGCTAAGGTTGGCAATGACACTGCACTGTGTGAAGAAATCGGTGCCAAACTGTCGTTCACACATTCAGTTGTTGCTTCTGTCTGCAAAGAGGGGGGGTGGCTGAATTTGTTCTTCACACGCCCAGCATACTGTAACTCCCTCATTATGCTGAAGTAATCTTCTGCTTTTTCAAGGAGGACATGTATTAGGTCATCTACAGTAAACGCAGATTCCTAACGCCTCCAAGAAACTGGTATTTGAGCCTGTAAAACACACAAACAATTATTAATGTGTGAAAACTAAAATATTAACAGATATGTGCAAGTAATAAAATAAGCAAGAGTGAGCAATTAAATAGTTTGTAGCTTACCGTTCAATTACATTGTTCATATCAGTGTTCAAATGCTCAAAGCAACGTCCGTAATTGGACCACATGTGACCAATCTCTTCCCAGTGTCTTGTGAAGTACTGCCACTCAGCTGGGTGTTGTCTGAACATTTTGTTGAACTTCTTGGCTGTGGTCTCAAATTCTGCCTCCTTAAAAGTATCATAGAACACATTTTTTTGACCATCAGAAGTTGTTCTTTGAGGTTCAATAATAGCGTATGCACATTTGTGCGTCTGAAAGTGACCCAGGAGCACTGCTAGAGTGTCTTATACCGGCTCATTATGACCGCCGCTAGCGTAGCTAGCGAAGCGGTCATATAGTTGTTGTCAAAGTTTTTTTTTTTTAATTCTTTTTTCCCGTCATTTTTCGTCAACGATTCCCGGGACACCGTAACACCGGAGCGCATGAAACTTGGTGGGCATGTAGCCCCAGTAGAGTTCTATGGAAAATTTTCGTTTCGTCCCCGGGGGTCACTCCACCCCCGCGCTGCCCCCGCCCGAAGCCCAAAAATGACAGTTTTTCCTACATAACTACCTGAACCGTGGCACCGAGGATGACAAAATGTTTATGGTATGTTGTTCTCTAGAGCTTGCATCAACTTAGCTTACAACCAGTCATTTGTGATTTGCCCCCCCATCGTAAAAATTGAAAATGCAATGTAATATTGCTTTAATTGCCCCTATCTTCAGATGAGATGTTATGAACTGCACCAAATTTCATGTGTATGATTAACCTGACACCCTCTGGGAGTATGCCAAGTTTTGTGGAATTTCATCCATGGGGGGCTATAAAATAAATGGATTTATGTGTACATTCAGGACTGTATACCCATCGGCCAGTAGATGGTGGTATTATCTGGAGTCTAAATCCCCCCCTGGGGATTTCAAAAACTGTTCCAAACATCTCAATCTCTGCTAGTTTTTGTCCTAGAAACATATAAGTGACACCATTAGAAACCTTTAATCAACTAGTTTCCAAATATGTTTTAAAAGAGAATGGTTGCTCTGGGTGCAACAAACATGCAGGAACACACACACACACACACACACACACACACACACACACACACACACACACACACACACACATAAATACACACACACACGCATACCTACACACACACGCACCACTACATACACACATGTACATAAAACATTATACAAACACATGCACAAACACGCCCACACGCATGCACACATACACCCTTACACACACACACACACACCTACACACACACACACACACACACACACACACATGCACACACACATCTTTGAGTACATTTTGTGAGACCACCGGAGCTGAGAAGTGAATGTGTGTGTGATGTACTATAGCCTGTGTGTGTAGGTGCGTTTCTGTGTGCCCATCTGTGTGTTTGCATGTGTGTATATGTGTGTATGTGCATGTTCTGTGTGTGTTCTCTTTCTTTCTCTCTCTCTCTCTCTCTCTCTCTCTCTCTGTGTCTGTGTTATCTGTGTGTATTCTGTGTGTGTTCTCTCTTTCTCTCTCTCTCTCTCTGGGTGTGCCTGTGTGTGTGTGTGTGTGTGTGTGTGTGTGCGCGAGTGTGTGTTTGTGTGCGTGTGTGAGTGTGTGTTTGTGTGTGTGTGTGTGTGCACACGTGCGTGTGTGTGTGTGTGTGTGTTATCTGATATTGGAGTGACAGTGACGGCAGAGAACAGTGACACAGAGACACAGTGAACATATACTCAGAGACACATTAAACACACACACAAGCAGACACACACTCACACTAGACAGAGAAGCACTCATACACAAAAGCAAGCGCACACATGCACACACTCATTTACATACATAAAAGTTGCAGTAGGGATGGAGTAGGCGATGGAAACACAAGCGTGATTGATATTTGCGGAGAGAATGTGCAGGACTGAGCGGCGGTCATATTGTGTATCGCTTTGCGGTACATCTAGTTTTAAAAAGGGTAGAACGAAACTATTCATATTTGAACATTGTAATAATTGTTTTGAAAATGTGGCACTTGTTTGGACAAATGCTTTATAGCAACTGAAAAAAAAACAATTTTACTTGTTGCAATCTATTGAACACTTTAGACAAATTTACACAGTTTGCATTAGTCAGTTTCTCTTACTGGCATAATGCTCACCTAAAACCTCCACCGTCTGCAGACATGGAAAGGTGCACAGAGACTTTGCAGACTAGGTCATTTGTGCAGACAATAGCCTAAATCAGTCTCATAACAGATTTGAAATACTTACAGTTTTACAGGTCTTCAGTTTGAAAGTTGGAAGGTCCATGCACTCCAAACTCTGTTTTGGATAACCATCTTTGAACAGCCTGTGGATTAGTGAAAGAACAATGTAAGACTCACATTAAATCTTAGAGTGCAAAATGTAAATATTAAAGCTGTATAATAAACCTATGCATCTACCTGCAAGACGTGATACCAGCACAAAAGGATATAAGATTCAGGGAAAATGCTTGATAAAGCATTAATTTCAGCATAGTCTTTGTCAACCATGAATGCTCTAAAAAAGAAAAAGAACATAACTTTTCCGTACTTCCTACCAACAGATTTCTAGTTTTGTAATATTTGGCAGTTCTTTAAAGATAAACTCTCAAAGGTCCAAAACTAAGGTTTTAAGTGCCCAAACTTTTTGCAGTGCCATGTGTTCTTCATGGCACAAAAAATAACTATACATCCATGTTTATAGGAAATATTAACCATTAAATACATTTCCTACAGAGACTGCCTGTTCATCATTATAATTATACTTTTGCACAACATTGTATGTAGACACAACACTTATCATTCCTACATCTTGCACATCAAGGGAGAGCGCTGGATTCCCTGGATTTAGGATTGCAATTAGTTACAACTCACCTGGGAGGGTGCTGGAACTGTATCCTCAGTTGCTCAAGAACCTGCTCTAAGGTGGTCTGTTGTTCATTGCTCGTCCATGACCATCTCTTACAAGGAGTGTAAGCAAGGGGAAGTCATACTGGTTGACACAGTGGGTGGTGTCCACAAACACTATCTGCTTGCCGTACTGCACCAGGTTTGACTGATGTTCTGATGTTGTCAATGTCTCGTGGTGTGGCAAAGAATGTCCTATCACTAATGTCACTGTGTCCTTGAGTCTGTGCCCACTTGTGACTCTCAGACAGAACGATGTCTGGCTTTGCTCCAAGGGCAAGGAGTTGTTCGATCCTCGTCTTGAGTTCTGGGTGCATACAATTTGAGTGTCCATCATTTGGATCAGTGGTAACGTGGTTGTTGTGTTGGCCAAACACACGCTGGACTATAACTGTATGCTAACTGTATGCCTGTAGCTTTTAGCCTTTGGTTAGCCAAATCGCAGACAGTTATACTTAAAATAAACCTTCTCCTGGTCCTTCTTGGAGGTACAATTAAACATGCTTTATTGTCCATCAAGGCTTTGCAGCTTTCTCGTCACAAAACTTTTCAAATCCTCCTGTCTTTGAATAACAAAAACATTGAGTTTTGCCTTCTTCGATCCACATTTCTGTTTTTCTTCATTAAGGACAGCCTTTTTGATAAGGTCTTCCATTCCTGAATGTAAAGAACACATATTTTAACATTGCAGTCAGTATTTAAGTTAGAGTTTAATTATAATTAGCCTAATAATTAAGTCATTTTCACTTTACATCTTCATTTCACATTAAAAGTTAATAAACACTCCTTAAACAGCCTGATTTTATTAATTCAAAGATCAAGGTGATTGTAAATGCTGGCTGTGAAAATCCTGGACTAATGACAAACAATAGTCCTGGATTAATATGTAGCCTAACAAAAGGTAAGTGAATGCTTTTGTCCTGGACCGATAACTAACAACAATCCTGGATTGATACTTTAAGGAATAGTTTGGAATTTTGGACATAGGACCTCATTTCCAACTTTACCGAGGTGATATAGGTCGGTGGAGACCGTTTTTATCGCGTTTAACCCCTTCCTTCAGTTGCAGCGTTCCCCTTTGCTAACGCTGGTTCTGAGCTACTGCATTTCAACGGTAACATCAGTCTGACATCAACAACAGTCTTACTCACTCCACAGCACACCCAAGACAAGTCAATTAAAACGTCCGACTATCGATATACATGTCCGTGTTGATAGAATAATTTTAGAAATAAAATTGACCTTGCAACTCAATTATTTTTTACATTTTGAGGGACTAGTTTCTCAATATCAATCCACCACTGCAATACAGGGAACAAAGTAGGCTATTGCAATGCAATGCAAGGTTAGTTTTATTTCTAACATGGTTCTATCAACACAGGCATGTGCATCGATAGTCTGACGTTATAAATTATTTGTTTCGGGTGTTCTGTGGAGTGTTTTCAGTGGCAGGCTGGATGTTACCGTTGACTTGCGTTATCTCGGCACCAGGTTAGCACGAGATGAACGCTGCAACTCAAGGAAGGGCAGAAATTCAATGAAAATGGTCTTCACCGACCTATATCACCCCGACTAAGTTGGAAATGAGGTCCTATGTCCAAAATTCCGAAATATTCCTTTAATAAGAGGCAAGTGAACGTGTGTTTGTCCTGGACCGATTACTAACAACAATCCTGAATTAATACTTAATAAGAGGCAAGCGACTGTGTGTTTGTCCTGGAACGATTACAAACAATAATCCTGGATTAATATAGCCTAGTAAGAGAAAAGTGTGTTTGTCCTGGACTGGTTACGAACAATAATCCTGGATTAATACTTAATAAGAAGCAAGTGAGTGTGTGTTTGTCCTGGAACGATTACAAACAATAATCCTGGATTAATATAGCCTAGAAAGAGAAAAGTGAGTATGTGTTTGCCCTGGACCGATTACTAACAACAATCCTGGATTAATACTTCATAAGAGGCAAGTGAGTGTGTGTTTGTCCTGGACCGATTACTAACAACAATCCTGGATTAATACTTAATCAGAGGCAGGCAAGTGAATGTGTGTTTGTCCTGGACCTATTACAAACAATAATCCTGGATTAATATAGCAAAAGTGAGTAGCCTATGTGTTTGTCCTGGACTGGTTACGAACGATAATCCTGGATTAATATAGCCTAGTAAGAGAAAAGTGAGTATGTGTTTGTCCTGGACTGGTTACGAACAATAATCCTGGATTAATACTTAATAAGAGGCAAGTGAGTGTGTGTTTGTCCTGGACCGATTACTAACAACAATCCTGGATTAATACTTAATCAGAGACAGGCAAGTGAATGTGTGTTTGTCCTGGACCTATTACAAACAATAATCCTGGATTAATATAGCAAGAGAAAAGTGAGTAGCCTATGTGTTTGTCCTGGACTGGTTACGAACAATAATCCTGGATTAATATAGCCTAGTAAGAGAAAAGTGAGTATGTGTTTGTCCTGGACTGGTTACGAACAATAATCCTGGATTAATACTTAATGAGAGGCAAGTGAGTGTGTGTTTGTCCTGGACCGATTACTAACAACAATCCTGGATTAATACTTAATCAGAGGCAGGCAAGTGAATGTGTGTTTGTCCTGGACCGATTACAAACAATAATCCTGGATTAATATAGCAAGAGAAAAGTGAGTAGCCTATGTGTTTGTCCTGGACTGGTTACGAACAATAATCCTGGATCCGTAACGCTTTCCGTTTTAACCGGTTTGAAATCTTTGCTGACATATTGTCAATTTTATGCACAAATCATTACAGATAAAATAAAGAACGTAGGCTTTGCTGCACTGACCTAACGTCTTTGTGTTATTCTTGAACATATTGTAACGGGAAAGAGCCCCATACTCTTAGCCGTTTCATGCTAGCTAACAGTAACGTCCGTGTACTGACTGATCATATCGAACACACAATTTGCTTACCCCTAAAAATGTACATAGTACTAAAAGTGATTAAAATAGAGAAATTCGGTGGAGACCTAACGTCTTTGTGTTATTCTTGAACATACTGTAACGGGAAAGAGCCCTATACTCTTAGCCGTTTCATGCTAGCTAACAGTAACCTCCGTGTAGCCTACTGACTGATCATATCGAACAACACACAATTTGCTTACTATATAAAAATGTATATACTAAAAGTGATTAAAATAGAGAAATTCGGTGGAGATGGCACATAGGATATACATTTTTTCGAGAAATAGTCTTACCTGTTTCTTTGAAAATGTCATTACACGGCAACAGTCAGGAACACTGCAGTAGCACCTCTCCGTTTTGCTAGTTCTGCTTCTTCTGAGCATTTCTGAGCGCGCTTTCCGTTTGAAATTGTCACGTCGCACTCTAAATGACATCATCAGTCACACATGACCGCTGATTGGTTGGAAATGACATTGACCCTGGACAAACAACTTGCACATGGATCCTGGACTCTTAATTAGGGCCCGAGCACCGAGGTGCGGCCACTGAAAGTGGCTGCACCGTAGGTGCAAGGCCCTATTGTTTTTGCTCAGATTATTATTATAGTTTTTTCCGTCTTACCTAACTCCTTTTTTCACCAACTTGGCATGCTCTAAAACTCTTGAAATTTGGCAGCTACGTGTGGAATTAGTAACGCTACTCAGAACCAGAGCTCTGGCCTAGGGTGTGGCTCAGGGGCAGTATAGCGCCACCTAGCGTGTTGTCTGTTGTGGTTGACACATACATACACGAAAATGAACTAAATTTGGTAGACATGTGTGTTTTATTAATCTGAACAACTTTTACATTTAAACAATATAGTGAATCTTAGAAGAATTTGAGTTATGATTATGATTATGATTTTTGCACGTCATGTATTTTGAAACACTTCTCCTAGACGGTTTATCGAAATCATGTCATTTAAGCACTAAAATGATCTTGAGGGGTTGCCCGAGAGGAATTGCGACCAGATTTTTGAATTTCAAAAGTATATTGAAATGGCGAAGGTTTGAATCTAGGTGTCTTATAAAAGAAACAAAAAGTTGGTGTTATAGGCAGAAAACAGTGACTTATTTGGATGAAATTTGATGGAGTATTAGTTATTGTGTTTGTAGTGACAGTCATATACAAAGTTTTGAATTTAGTGTTGTTTGTGATTTTTAAAGGCGCATTAATGATTGTGGTGGATACAGTTTTAGCTAAAATATTTTGAAGCGAGTTGATGAATGATTATAATCATATCAAGCTATGCTGCAATTTTGATTTTAACCATGTTAACAGAAAGTGAGTTATTTTTAATTTCATATTTGCCCAATCACACAGCCCCTCCTCTCTGTCCTTCTCTGCCTCTCTCTCTGTTGCAACTAACAGACACACGCACGCACTCTGTCACCCCCCTTCTCGGGTCCTCCCTAACTAACACACACACATTGACACACACGCGGCTTTCTAGAGACACAGAGACACACACACACACACACACACACACACACACACACACACACACACACACACACACACACACACACACACACACACACACACACACACACACACACACACACACACACACACACACACACACACACACACACACACCCTTTGGGCAACCGTGGCCTACTGGTTAGGGCTTGGGGCTTGTAGCTGGAGGATTGCCGGTTCGATCCCTGACCAGTCCACAGCTGAAGTGCCCTTGAGCAAGGCACCTAACCCCTGACTGCTCCCTGAGCGCCGCTGGTTGGGCAGGCAGCTCACTGCTCTGAGTATAGTATATTAAAAAGTATACAAAAGTATATTGAAATGGCGAAGGTTTGAATATAGGTGTCTTGTAAAAGAAACAGAAAGTTGGTGTTATAGGTAGAAAACAGTGACTAATTTGGATGAAATTTGATGGAGTATTAGTTAGTGTGTTTGTAGCGACAGTCATATGCAAAGTTTTGAATTTGGTGTTGTTTGTGTTTTTTAAAAGTGCATTAATGATTGTGGTGGACACAGTTTTAGCTAAAATATTTTGAAGCGAGTTGACGAATAATTATAATCATATCAACCTATGCTGCAATTTTGAAATTTTGACTTTAGCCATGTTCACAGTAAGTGAGTATTTAGGTTTATTTGTGTTTGCAATTGTCTTATACTCCATCCATTTAGCTGAGCAGGAGTAGGTGCTCTCTCTCTCAGCTGCATGTCTCTCTCGTCCCCTGCTAATTCTCTACACAGACTCACAGACACTCTCTCACCCCTCCCCCGTCATTCTCTCTCTCTCTCACGCATGCAGGCACGCGCGCGCGCGCACACACACAGAGACACAGAGACACACACACACACACACACACACACACACACACACACACACACACACACACACACACACACACACACACACACACACACACACACACACACACACACACACACACACACACACACACACACACACACACACACACACACACACACACACACACACACACACACACACACACTCCCTCCCTCCCTCCCTCCCTCCCTCTTTCCTCCCTCCCTCCTTCCCTCTGGGCAGCCGTGGCCTACTGGTTAGGGCTTGGGGCTTGTAACTGGAAGGTTGCCGGTTCAATCCCCAACCAGTCCACCACTAAAGTGCCCTTGAGCAAGGCACCTAACCCCTCACTGCTCCCCCAGCACCGCTGGTTGGGCAGGCAGCTCACTGCTCTGGGTCAGTGTGTGATTCACCTCACTGTGTGTTCACTGTGTGCTGTGTGTGTTCACTAAATTGGTTAAATTGGGTTACATGCAGAGAAATAAATTTCCCTCACGGGATCAAAACAGTGTATATTCTATTCTATTGATCCATTTGTCTCTACCCCCTCTGTCTGTGTCTGTCTAGCGTTATTGCTATCGATAGTCAGAGATAGAGCTCTGGCCTAGGGTGTGGCTTAGGGACTCTATAGCGCTACCTAGCATATTGTCTGTTGTGGCTGACACATACATTCAGGAAAATTTACCAAATTTGGTGGGCATGTGTGTTGCTCATGCACATGCCCACCAACACGCACATGTTGCTTTGTTAGATTCCAAAATCTCACAGGTCTCCGCACCGCTGGTGCTCGGGCCCGCCATCGCCGCTTGCGGCTATATTTACTTGGTGATATCAGATCGTGCATCCAGGATCAGGTAATCCGTCTTACTTTTAAGTCGGTTTTTCAAAGCAACGTTGGATTGGATCACCCTTATCCAGATACACAGTTTTCAGGATTACCAAATCCGGATTGCCAGCTAAAGAACAGGTAGAAGAGCCAACATGGGGTCACTTTAAGTGTTTATTTTGAGATAAACATCCACCTCCATTAATAATTTATTTTAAGGCCCCTCACCTGAGCCACAATAGAGATCGCTAAGACATGTGACCAAAGTCATCAAAACACAAAGAATTATGGGTACGTTTGGCTCGCCTGATGCCAGCCCATGTAAACTAGTGGGTCTGGGTCTATGATCTGGCATGATAATAATGAAAACTAAGCGTGAAAAAATTGTGTGAAAAACAGTTATAATCTCGCGCTTCCTTAGTGCTGCTATCCAAGCCATTCCTCGCCTTTTTGTCACCTCTGAAACATGACGTATACTATTATTTTTCCACGCTGGAAAACTATAAAAGATAAGCTTCATGTTACTCTATTGAATTTTATAACACAGCAGGTAAACGGCATTTCGACAACTGCACTTCGTTGTTCCCGCACGTCAGTAAAACAACTTAATTTTGGGGCACCTATTCCCAAAATGCGTTGCGTTTTACGTCACGTTCTCAATCTCTATAAAGAAAAAAGAAATATACATTAACAAATGCATTGCGGATATATTGAAAACATGTTAAATAAAAATTGTCCAATATTTAACAAAATAATGTTCATGGTTCTTCATCTGAGAAGAAGAGACCCACATTTTCAAGCCCTGCTTTTAGTGTAGTAAGGGATGCAATTGTTCGAAATTGCATCGAGGTTCATATCTGATGAGTTTTGTTGACATTAATATAGGCCTACTATCATGAATGACAGTGACAGATATTAAAAATTGAATATATTATTTTTGTTTGTTATTAGGAATAGGATTAAGTGATTTTGCAAAAATGGCCAAAAAGGCGAATTCCATACCTTTAATTTACTTTACTTGTTTTGTTGACATTAATATAGGCCTACTATCATGAATGACAGTGACAGATATTAAACATTTTATATATTATTTTTGTTTGTTATTAGGAATAGGATTAAGTGATTTTGCAAAAATGGCCAAAAAGGCGAATTCCATACCTTTAATTTACTTGAGTTACCTTGGAACAAAACTCCCTCATGGACAGTACAGTAAGGTTCACTGTAGGCCTATGGGATGCAGTGTCTTCGATCTAATTGCATTCAGGGGGTCAAGATGAGAATTTAGCCAGGCTTGTGAGCATCACAGTTAAGACAAGAGGAGCTTTTTTTTTGAAGCTCAGGGGCACAACAAGAAAAAAGAAACAAATCAAAGGGCAAACATTGTAAGTTGATATATATTTTATAGAACTACACCCCCAGCCAACAATGCAATAGCCTATGACATGTGCACAATGGACGGAGCGAACGTTCGATTCCATTCGGGGTTGGCAGATCAACTTTCGGTTAAAGGGATAGTTTGGGTTTTAAGACACGAAGTTATATGGGTTCCCTGTCAGCAACTTTGTGCATCAGCACTGACTTACCCCCCGACAGCGTCCTGTGAGCCGAGATCCAGCTGGTTTTTGATCGTTTTTGATGCCGGACTATTTTCTTCAGCAGGTTTCTGGGGTCACGAAAGTAAAGTGTTTTTCTTCTCAAAACCATATGGGTTCAACAGAGTGATATACTTGCACCACAAAAACGTTGTCCAGCTGTCAGTAGCGCGCAGTGTTAGGAATCGCGAAAAATAAGTAAGTGATAACGAGGTTTGAATTTTTCCTGGACAACGTTTTTGTGGTGCAAATATATCACTCTTTTGAACGCATATGGTTTTGGGAAGAAAAACACTTTACTTTCGTGACCCCAGAAACTTGCCGGACTACTTTCTTCACCATCAAAAACCGGCTGGATCTCGGCTCACAGGACGCTGTTGCGGGGTAAGTCAGTGCTGATGCACAACGTTGCTGACGGGGAACCCATATAACTTAGTGTCTTAAAACCCGAACTATCCCTTTAAGAGCCTGTCGATTGGCAGCAGCCGCTAGCAGTTCTTACTTTTCACTTTCCCGATGTCTTGCGGATTTACCTGGGCAGTGAGCGTCAGCGACGTCCACAGGATCATAGGTGCCCTGTCCTGCACCCTGACGAGTAAGAGGGACAAGGGATTTAAAATGTAAATTTCCTCGTACATTCACAACTATGAGGGTAAGTATCTGATAACTGCTAACGTTAGCGCTTGACTAACGCTACCTAGTAAAAGTACCAGCTAGTATTTGTGATATCTTGTGGGTGTTAATAAGACGCTGAAGACGGTGATTTATAAACCGAACATTTACTGGAAGTTGCTAGTACAATTCAGCATAACACACGTATTGTATCTCACAGCCATATGCTCACAGCTCGTATAGTATCTCGGAGCTCACTTCCTACTTACTCAAAACACACGTCATGTGACTAAGGGAACCAATCACATTACTTCTATCTCTACACATTAGAAACCCAGTCTATTACAGTGGGTACGGGTTGAGAATGCACCTTCTCCCGCGGGACTCCCGAAGAGATCCCGCAGGCCGTCAAGCCGATTTTTTTCGAGCCTAAGGCAATGTACCCAAACAACCACCAGGTGGCAGAAAGTTTCATCCCGCATTTCAAAATGATGAAGACCGCATATCCGTCAATAGTCGACTCCTTAATCTCATTTAATCATTACAATGAAGGTGATGACTGGCGAAATTATTCAAACAACGTTTCAATGAACCATTGTTGAAATGAATGAAAATGGTTATAGAAAATCGCCTACAGCCTAACGCCGACACAGCTGATTCTTTGATTGATTCTAAGCTGTTTTGATGTAGGGGATGGGTAAACTGGCGCGCTACAAACATGCTACCAATCAAATGTAATATTAGTAGGACTAGCCTACTTAGACACTTTAGTCATAGGCAACGTTGCCATGTTAATTTGGGCTAGAAGTGCTTGCTTGTGGTGGCGCTCCTGTCCGCTGCTTCTCCCGAATTGTGTGGCAAATTTGTCAGCAATCAGCTTAAATGTCAAATCATATTTATTTCTCTTTGTCGCCATGGTATTGGGGGAAACGCGGAGAAACGAGATGGTCAGTCCTCGTATTTTTTCTTCGAGTTTCGTTATAAGAAATATATAAGTAATAGTTAGTCTTCTTCCGTATTGAACAGATAGGCTACGGGACGCTCTTTGTTCCGTATTTTAAGGAACTACTCAATGCACACACACTACAATGAAAAACACACAAAGAAATCACTAAACATATAGCCTACAACCTAATGACACTTTAATGCAGCGTTTCTCAAACTATGGGCCGCGAAACGTGGAGACTGCTGCTGGTCCGCGAGACATGGGGTGAAATTAGGTCCGGTGATCTGATAATTTGCTGCGCAATTGACCAAGCAACCGCGGACCGACAGAAAAAGAAAGCAAACGTTGCGGCGGAAATGCTTCCTAATTTGATGTGTTTAAACATAGAGACATACAATTAGGTGTGTCTGTTATTATGATAATTTTCGAGCATAACTGCTTGTCCATAGCTCAGTGACAGGTGTTAATAGCCTTGCCATAAGCACTGCTGCAGGTGCTTCTTTTATTATGCGGTTAGAGCATATAGGCCTAAGCGCTTACTCATATAGACTATAACTCAGGGACAGGTGCAAAACCACCAACTGGGATGGATCGAAGGGCAAGCAAGCACTGCCACACAACGTGAAGGCCTTTGTGTTGTCAACACTAAACAGAAAGTTTCCTACGATGGGGAGAAGTGGCCGCAAGGACTGCATCGATAAGATCAACGAATACAGTAATGTTTTACAACCCAGCTGGTATCCGCTGTTCATTCCGACATATCCCCACTCGGCGGTAGGCCTAGGCCTATTTAACTTTTTTTTTTTCAAACAACGTGCCATTCCGACATGAGGTCATTAATAGGCTATTAATGTCATAACTATTAGGCTATCATTAGGCTTACTATGCATGGCTGTAGGCAGCTATGAGGCCACTGAGATCTGGACCTCATCGGTTTTGTGAAAGCCGATTGGAAATACTTAAGTTTAGAGCGAACGTTTCAACTATGTTTGCCATGGTAGACAAAAACACTCAAATAAAACAATAGCCTAAAAAATAACTGCATGCGTAATGGACACGGCTCTATATCCTAAATAATTTTCGAGGTTCGCCATTTGGTAATATGACCTATCCTTACTGACAATAATTTAGATTGAGCACAACTAAAGTTGTACAAAGGCAAAATACAGTCCTAAAAGCCTATTCTATATAGCCTGGCCAATATTGTAGATGTGCAAAAGCAGCATTTGCGTGCGTGCTTGCCGGTGAGGTGTAGCCTACAAAAATGAGCATAACATCTGATTATTAAAGTATGGCTATAGGATATAGGCTAGAGAAGAGTTGGTTTAAAATTCAAGTGTAGTAAAAAAGTTTGTGCACATCCCCGGTCAAGGTGCAGAACAAGAGTAGGCTAAATCATAAAAAAAATGGAAAAAGGTTCGCACACTTGAAATCCTTCTTTTATAGGATATAGGCTAGAGAAGAGTTGGTTTAAAATTCAAGTGTAGTAAAAAAGTTTGTGCACATCCCCGGTCAAGGTGCAGAACAAGAGTAGGCTAAATCATAAAAAAAATGGAAAAAGGTTCGCACACTTGAAATCCTTCTTTTTTGATTTGATTTGGTCTTCTTCAGATTAAAATTCAAGTACGTGCGCTATTTAATCCCTCGAGACCGACTGCAGTCTGCTGACACAGCCAGACGACTCTCCCAACCCATTCATTCGTTTTGGCCGATATAATCCATTCATTCGTTTTGTGCGTAGGCCTATATAGATTCCTGCATGCTGCATTACCGTGACCCTTAGCCTACCTTGTGGATGATTTTTTCTCATTGGAATACAGCAGGACAGAATGCCTTTTATCTAACAAACGCAAAAGCTGAGATTGTTGGAAGGACTAGGCTACTCAACAAACTTGTTTTTCGTTTCTGGGAGATCTCGTTATCGTTTTGGATTGTCGGATTTTTATACTTATTGTTTGGACTTATGGACAATGAACTTTGAGGGGTGGTTGTTAGTGCTTTACAAAGCTTTGTGTTAATAAGTGTCGGTCCTCCTATCCTTCAGCTCACTGCGCGATGCAGTTGCGCATAGTGGCCACGAAGTCATTAACTGTTTACGACACAATACATGATATTTGTGTTTTTCGTTTCTTAGATTTAATGCATGTTTGACATGTAAACAGGCCTTCAGTCCGTTAACTTAAGGCCTTCTTTTGCATGGGGTTGCTCGCATCCGCCCGTAACCTAGACTATTATGTGCGTAGTGGCTGCATACTCTTATAATAAGAGGCAAATTGTTACAGGACAACTTAAACTGACTTCCCCAATGCTTCCCCGCAGCACATTACATTTTAATATAGGCTAATATAGGATGAACAAAGTCTATGCTATATTAAATCCAGTAGCCTAATAATTCTATGTGCCACGTCCGATTTCGCAAGTGATGTAGTAGGCTACGTTTAAACATCAACAAACGTCTGTGAGACTACCCATTTCATGAAGAGCAATTGTCTTGTGCGATCATTCCCCCTCCCCCACACTTGTCTAACCAGTTCACTAGACATTATAGTCTACCTGTATGCGGCATTGGACGATTGCCTCCCTCCCCCCTCTCTCTCGACAGACACTTCCTGACACTAGGGCTCGGGATCATGACATCAAAACTTCGCGGGCACAGCCACATTGGCAGCTTCACTCCTTAGTTTACTATGGATTACTATGGATTTACTCCCGCCTTTTAGTGTGTTCCTGTTACTTAGTTTTTGCCTTCTTGGTAGTATGTTGCTGTGTAGTGGGGTGTAACAGTGCAACCCACGATCGCAAGAGGAAAAGAATAAATCGCTACTATTTCTGCTTCTTGTCTTGTGCATCTGAATGAATGGATATTACGTTCAGTGCGCTACCAAATGGCGGCGATATTCCTAGAATGCAAGGCGTGTGCCCGAGCCCTATTATGTAAATGTAAAAATGTGTGTGTGTGTGTGTGTGTGTGTGTGTGTGTGTGTGTGTGTGTGCGCTGAACCACGAATTCACATATTAACTTTTCTTTTCAGCAGACATCGCAATCATAAAAAAATCGCAAAACTTTTTAATAAAATAATGCCTCTTGTCTTAATGGGTTCCGGAGGTTCGTAGAGTAAGTTTTGAACCCCGGTCGCTGACGTATGATTAAGATGCCTCAACCATTTACGCCACAGTTCGAGTGTCAATTTCTTCGCACTTAGCCAAGAAATATAAAGGATTCAGTCAGTCGAGTTCATTTAGCCTATTCGCGGCATGCACTTGAAACGCCGATCAAAAGTTCTGACATGTTAAACTGACGTTAGTCATTAATTCACCACATGATAAAATGCTGTTATATTGACGCACAGTAGCCCACGGTAGTCTATGTCTATCTCTGAATCAACATGAACATGCATAACGAGATCCATATATTCTAAGTTGCTAGAAACTTCTTTTGCGGAGCTAGGCCTACTAGTCGATGGTTACAATGAATCACCCTCACTGCCCTATCGCATATCTGACCATCCATTGTTATAATGTTACAAAATGCGCGATCTTCTCCAATCATGTAGCCTACGGTTATAAGTAAAGTGACATGATAGGCATGTAGGCCTATTAAAGATATTTCTGTTAAATACGTTTTATTTTCAGTTGTCAAAAGTGGTGGGGACAAAATCTGTGATAAAGTGCTGGGTAAGCTACCCAGCGTCGCCGGTTAAAATGAACATGCCTCCGTTTTAAAATAGCCTATAGGCCTACACATTTCTAAGTATTCCTAACATAAATGTAGCCTAAATGTCCATCTTGTCCATCTCTTTCGTCTTCGCCTTGACAATAAAAGCCTATTCACGGAAATGCGGTCTTGTAACCGTAATGAATTAATCTAAGGTTGCCTATATCGAGTCTTTCAGGTTGAATTGAAGGCTTCTAAAACCATTTTCATTAATTTCAACAATGGTTTATTGAAACGTCGTTTGATTATAATTTCGCCAGTCATCACCTTCATTTTAATGATTAAATGAGACGGATTAAATGAGACGGATATGCGGAGCATTTCTCTCCCTCTCCATTGACCAAAACGTTGCTCTGGCATCTCTGCTGGACTGACTGAGTTATAGGCTACGTCGAGTGAGAGAGCCAGCTGTGAGGTACGCTGTAAAACATTCGAAAACTCTGAAACTGCAATCTGACATGCCGAGCGTGATGTCTCTTTTCTCCGCTTGTCACCAGCGCGGTGTCTTCGGGTTTTTCCGTGTTTTCCGGTATGAGCCGAACCTTCCTTTTATTAAGGCGGTCTTATATTGCCCCCTTGCGGTTGCAGTTTTAATTAAAGTCCCGATGCTTCGGGAGTCCCGATGTGCGGGAAAGAAAGGAGCATTCTCAACCCGTACCATCTGTACATTCCTCCCCTTTAAGTTTAAGACCCGTCTACTAAAATCAACCATACTGTAACTTACTAAGACCTCTCACTGTAACAGTCACTTTAACACATTTTTTTTTTTTAAACTCATTTCACTCATTACAATTCCAGTCTCTTTGGAGCACTTCTGAGTCTCCCTGGATTTCTCCTGGGCGGCACCCCTGGGGATACAGCAGCAGGGCTGTTATTGCTGGGTGGAGGAGACGTAACATTGCCTGACACTGCTGGGCCCAGGCTGACACCCTTCTCTGAGGTGTCGGAGTCAGGCAGTTCCTCTTCTCTGGTCGATACTGGGACAGGCGCTTGCGGAGCAACTGGTGTACAGTCTTGATCCTCCAATGGTGTGCATGGCCCCAGCTCCTTGAGTTCTCCTCTTCTCCCCAGCATGTGGTCGACATGAACGGACCGTTGTCTGTTTCCGTCCCAGACACGGTATGTCACCGGACCTGACCGTTTAATGACTGTGGCGGCAGTCCATTTCTCTTCTCCTCCCCTAAAGTTTTTCACTCGGACTTGGTCATTTTCCTGAAACTCTCTCAATTTCAGTCTCTCTTTGTCATGATACAGCTTCTGTTTTGCCTGTTTGTGTTCTACAGTGCGTGACATGTCTGGCCTCAACAGGCTGAACCGGGTACGAATCTCTCTCTTTAAAAACAGCTCAGCTGGAGAGCGACCTGTGACTGAGTGTGGCGTAGCCCTGTACATGAGCAGAAAGTTGGACAGCCTGTGCTGCAGCGAGATGCTGGGCTGTCCACTTGCATCTAGGACCTGCTTCACCAGAGCACGCTTCAAAATTTGCACCGACCTCTCAGCCGCACCATTCGACGCTGGATGATATGGTGGAACCAGAGTTTGTTTTATTCCATTTTTCTCAAGGAACTGCTTGAATTCTGTGGAGACGAACTGGGGTCCGTTATCCGACACAACCTCTTCTGGAAGACCATATGCTGCAAAGAGGCTGCGCAGCACCTCTATGGTTCGGCTCGCTGTTGTGGAGGTCATGTGGAAAACTTCCAGCCATTTAGAGTGACTATCCACGATCACCAGGTAGTACTGTCTATCCTTCTCCGCGAAGTCCAGATGAATCCTTTGCCAGACTCTGACAGGCCACCGCCAGGGATGTAGCGGCGCCACCGCAGGTACCTTCTGCACTGCTTGACACACAGCACATCTCTGGACCATGTTCTCAATCTCACCATCTATTCCTGGCCACCATAAATAGCTGCGAGCTAGGGCCTTCATTTTGCAGATGCCAGGGTGTTCATGGTGCAGGTCTTTGAGAATCTGCTGTCAGTGCCCTTGAGGGACAATGACTCTGAGACCCCACAAAACACATCCTTGATCTGCTGAAAGTTCCTGCCTCCTGACAAAGTAGGGTTTCAGGCTTTCCTCATTCACGTAATTAGGCCAGCCATTCATGGTATAGCTCCAAACCTTGCTCAACAACGGATCCCTGCTGGTGCCTACTTTTATGTCCTGAGCTGATATGGGCAAATCTTCCACATGTGAGAAGTAGAAAATGTTGGATTCCTGCGCCGTGTTGTCCAACTCGGTCACAGGAAGTCTGGACATAGCATCCGCATTAAAGTGGTCTGCCGACTTCTTGTACTCTAGCTCATAACTGTAAGCCATGAGAATCAATGCCCAGCGCTGCATACGCAAGGCTGCCAACGTTGGCACAGCTGACTTTGGCCCTAGAATAGCTAGCAATGGTTTGTGGTCCGTGATGAGAGTAAATTTGCGTCCATATAGGTACTTGTGAAACTTTTTCACTCCATAAATGATTGATAACGCCTCCTTTTCTATTTGCGCATACTTTTTCTCTGCATCCGTAAGAGTGCGCGAGGCAAACGCAATTGGTCTCTCGTCACCGTTGTCCATCACATGTGAAATGACGGCACCCACCCCATAAGGGGATGCGTCGCATGCCAATCTTAACGGCTTCTCTGTGTCATAATGTACCAGGACCGTGCTGCTCAGTAACATTTCTTTTCCTTTCTTGAAAGCTTCCTCACACGCAGGTGTCCAACTCCACTTTTCCTCCCTTTTTAGCAGGGTGTGCAATGGCTGTAGCACACTAGACATGTTTTTCAGAAAGCGGCCATAATAGTTCAACAGTCCCAACTAAGAACGCAACTCAGAGACATTTGTGGGTTTTGGGGCGCTTACAATGGATTCCACTTTTTGCTGAGTGGGGTGCAGGCCTTCCTGGTCTATCCGATGCCCCAAATACTCTACACTGGACTGTAAAAATCTGCACTTGGCCAACTTTGCTCTCAAGCCATAACGCGCCAGACAGCCTAACACTGCATCCAGCCTTTTTAAGTGCAGAGCTTTTGTACTGGCCGTAATCAAAATGTCATCCAGAAAACACGTCACACCTTCTTGGCCCTGCAGAATCTGGTCCATCACTGATTGAAAAATAGAAGGTGCGCTGGCAACCCCATAGCTGAGGCGATGGTAGCGGTATAGTCCTCTGTGGGTATTAACGGTTAGATACTCTTCAGAATCTTTGTCCAATCTCAATTGCTGGTAAGCGTGAGAAAGATCTAACTTTGAAAACCATTTCCCCCCAGCTAGTGTTGCAAACAAATCCTCAGTGTTAGGCAGGGGGTAGGTCTCTACTTCCAGTTGGCTATTTATCGTGACCTTGTAATCCCCACAGATGCGGATTGATTTATCGGCCTTCGGTACCACTACGATTGGGGCTCCCCATTTGCTTCGATCCACTTTGGAAACAATTCCATCTTTTTCTAACCTATCCAATTCTTTTTCAACCGCCTCTTTCAATGAATACGGCACAGGGCGGGCTTTGCAAAAGACTGGCTGTGCATCTGGTTTCATTCTAATTGTTGCTCTAAAATCTTCTATGGCACTGACATTCCCCGAAAACACCACTGAGTGGCGCTGCAGCACTGCTCGTAATTCAGGATCTCCGTGATTAGCCCCTATTTCGACTGTGAAGATGTTTTTCCAGTCCAGCTTCAGCTTCTCAAGCCAATTTCGGCCAAACAGCCTTTTACTATTATGAGAGGCAGTGTAGCTTTCTGGTCACCATACTGCACTGGTGCCTGAACATAGCCAAGAATGGGAATTGTTTCTCCTGAGTACGCTTTTAATCTGATGTTAGACTTTTCAATGGGCAGATGTGGGAATTTCTTTTGGTGCAAAAATTCAGATGCAAGGGACACTGCTGCACCAGTATCCAATTGCATGCTAATGTCCTCATCACTCACTTTCACATTCACATTAATGCCTCCATCCCCACTGGATGCCATGTAAACTGTAAAGACCCCTAACGAATCATCCTCACTGTCTCCCTTATGCTCTTCAGTTTCCACGTACTGGGCCTTAGCTGTCTGTCTCCTATTCCTACATACTCTGGAGATATGCCCCATCTTGGAGCACGCATGACATTTCTCGTTTTTGAATCGGCATTCCTGGGGTGAGTGTCCCCCTCCCCCACAACGGTAGCAGCTCTGTTCGCTGTCCGATTTCTGATAATTTTTCTGGTTTGGACTCTCATTACCATGTCTGAACTGGCGCTGTCCTTTGTTGGTAAAATATGATTTAGAGACTTGATTAACAGCAGGTGGATTCTGTGCTTTTCCCAAAATTTCAAGGGAATTTTTCGACGCCATCTCCATAGCCAATGCTATCGCACATGCTCGAGCAAACGTCAGCTCTCTTTCCGCAAGTAACTTTCTTTGAATTGGTCCAGCGGCTAGTCCACTCACCAGACGGTCTCTCAAAGCCTCATCTAAATGAGCGCCATATTCACAATCTTTTGATAATTGTCTTATTGCCACCAAGTAATCAGTCACCGACTCTCCTTCCTTCTGATCACGTTTTTGAAAACGAAACCTCTCCGCGATTACTAAGGGCTTCGGCTGATAATGCAATCTCAATGCATCAGTCAACGCTTTATATGTCATTTCGGCAGGCTTCAGTGGCACTACCAAGTTCTTCAAAAGTCCATACGTTTCTGGTCCAATGCAGGCTAAAAATACACTGACCTTTTTTTCCTCTTTTATTTCGTTTGCCAACAGCCATAGTTCAAATCTCTCCAGGTAGGAGGCGAAGTCCTCCCGTGACTCCTTGAATTCGTCCACTCGACCTATTAGCGCCATTGTCGTTGTCTTGCAGTTCGGGGAAAACTTTACTTCTTCCTCGCAGTTCCTCGCGTCTAATCCTGTCACTGCAGACCGGTCATCCTCGTCGCCAATGTGATATCTTGTGGGTGTTAATAAGACGCTGAAGACGGTGATTTATAAACCGAACATTTACTGGAAGTTGCTAGTACAATTCAGCATAACACACGTATTGTATCTCACAGCCATATGCTCACAGCTCGTATAGTATCTCGGAGCTCACTTCCTACTTACTCAAAACACACGTCATGTGACTAAGGGAACCAATCACATTACTGCTATCTCTACACATTAGAAACCCAGTCTATTACAGTATTTGCGACAATGTTTGCTTGTTATCAAATACTAATGTTGTTATTAAAAACAAATTATATCAGTTTCCATAAAAGATCATGATTCAGGAGAGGTGGGCGTCAGGGCAATGTAGGCTACTTCAGATCGCTGAGGGAAAAAAAGAAAAAACAGCTTGAGTGTATGCTAGTTATGGATAAGATAAGATTATATACATAACTAAGAATATTATCCTATCTCCTAACTTCAAAATGTTAGATAAAGAATTCAACATCAGGAGTGGTCTGCTGGTCTAAATAAATTAGTCCCAATGCAAGACTGTATTTTAAAAGAATCTGTAAGCAATGAAGTTCAAGCTCAAAGTTTATTGTCATGTACTCATACATAAGCATTTATAAGTATTGAAAAAGAATGACTGACCAGGCTATGATAATTTGTGACTTAGGCCTACTATGACATTCTGACATTGCAGTTGGTGCTTAAAGACAGCAAGCCTGTGCAGCTGATTCACCACAGATGTTCTTGCATTGCTGGAGCTGCGCTGTGCAACCACCGTGTTGCTCTTTTGTATCAGTCAGCTCACTACTCGCAGCTGAAGGTGCCTGTAGCCCCCCCTGTGCTAAGCTGTACTGAGGGAGAAGGAGGACGGAGGACGACACATTGATTAACCGAATTTATGAAGCGGCGCAGAAGTGTTCAAGATCATCAGAAACAAAGTTGACCAATTTCATTTCAATGTTATGCGAACATGCATGTAACTGATCAAGCAAACAATGAACACAAACATGCAAACTACGTCCATTGTGCACGTAGCCCATTAGTCATATAGTTCTGTTTTTTGAAGTCGCTGTTTCCATCCGCAACCACAACCACAACCACAACCAACGAGGTTGACAAGTCTCGTTCTCACAGACGTTGCCTGACAGATTGTCACGCATATCATTCTCAGGAAGTTAGAGGTGCGCATGGCCAGGGTCACACGGGGATATGACCCCCTCAGCTTCGAAGAGACGGCAATCGCCCCCCCTCACATTTGAAACAAAAAGTCTAAATAATAGCTTATAATAGCCATTATTTATGTTTAATAACTAACTGAACTAGGCGACTGTTTATCAACTTGTTTTCACTAATACAAACGAGTCTAAACAATAGCCTTGTCTAAATAATGGCCTATACAAAATACTTCCCCTTAACAGCAGTAGCCTACTAACCACAGCCAGACTGCACAATCTCACACTTTCACTCTTCTTGTGAAACAACAGTGAACAGTTGGATATCTGAAATGTTTGATGAGTTTGTCGACTACTAACAACCATCATAAACTAAACGAGGCTTCTTGCCTCTGTAGATCGTCTCCAATTCATCCCAACTTTAGCCATTATTAGTGTGCTTGCAAAAGCACACTATTGTTCTTCCTATTATTATTATCAAATTTATTTATCTTGCAGAACATTTTTGTCTCCCTATCTTGTCCTAGGGATTTGGAGCTAGAGACGCCGTTCCACTTCTCACGCGTGCGTCCTGATGCGAGGATGGTGGCTTGTATAAAGCTTTTCGATACGCCTTGTCGTTCTCCCGTTATTCCAGTTTTTCCGGTCGATTTTTCCCCATAGGAATGAATGGAAAAGCGACTTTTGAGCGCTGATGCCCACACATTTTTCCACCTGTAGCCCAAACCGTAAGACATAAAGTCATGAAATTTGGTATGCTGATAGAGGAGACTACCCTGATTGACACCACCAGGTTTCATGCTCGCCACTCTCACGCTCTAGCGCCACCAACTGGTCAAAGATGGAAAACATGTTCATGCCCGTAACTTTTGATCCGTATGGCCGATATTGATAAAACTTATACCATTGGAATCCTCTGACTCAGCTGATTCCAACGCACCATGTGATGTAATTTTCCGCCATGATGGATTTTCCGCCATTTTGAATTTTGTTCAAAGTCAAAGTAAAGCTACCCTGGCCGCATAGTTTATCCGATCGTCATGAAACTTGACACGCGTGATCTACAGACCAAGGTGGATCAACCGCCTTGATTTCGTCTTCATACGTCTAAGCGTTCGCCTGTGATAACCAATTAAATTCAGCGAGCGAAGGCGCCAAACAGGAAGTGCGCCTATCTTGGATATGCTGTGACGTATGAAAGCCATATTTGGTGGGATGACTTGAGACCCCATTCAAAGCACCCCCAATAAATTTGGTGTTATTTGGTCTGTCGATGGCTCTATAATTAGCAAAAACGTGAGTGTTGGTGAATGTATACTATTAATCGGAATAGCTCATCTTAAATTGCTTTAGGTCATGCCAAAAGGACATTTCAGAGTGATTTAAGATACAATGTTGATATTTAAAAAAAAAAAATCTATTTATTGCCATTCTTGTAAAAGGTACTGATGTGTATGCCACAGCACGGCATTGTTCCAAGTCTGACGCATACAGTTCAATGACATCATGATTTCAAACTCGATATTTCTCAATCGTCGATTGACTGACATGGGATGGTCCGCAACGGTACATCAATGGTGTAATTCTAGTCTTGTCCGCATCGTTGTCTCACCTTGAGACTGAGTAAATCTTAGAGATGCCATGGTCCCGAGGGACAAGTACGGACTTACTCGCTGTTGAATACAATGTGTGTTCAGTTGTTATATATAGTAGACAATCACACGATGTTTCTCAGTGACGGTGTGTTTTGGATCATTTGTATTGACCTGAGCATTCTGGGTATTTCACTCAGAGGATCATATGACACCCCCACAAAGCAGGCGAAATACCGGAAGTAGAGTGGTGTGCGTGAGGCAACGAGGATTTTAATTAGAATGTAGTCCTATGGAAATCGCAGTTACACTTTCAACAGTAAGTGTGTTTAGACTTCGAATTTCGTCACATAATTTATATCATAGCCACCTAAGAGTTTACCAAAGATAACGTTGTTGTCCATTTCAATTTAATAAATGTTTCTGAATTTGGGGAGGTCTCCTTATGGAGGTTATGGGGTTATGTTTTCCATGTATTCCTGTAGGAAAAGGTTGTGGCTTACACTTTCATAAAGTTTGTATATTTACACTTCAAATTTCGTTACACCATTTATATCATAGCCACCCTAAGGTTTAACAAAAATAACAACGTAGTCCAATGTTATTTTAATGCATTTTTCGGAATTTGAGAGGTCTAGTTATGAGGGTAGGTTAGCTAACTGCAGTTCAAATGCTAATCGCGACTAGCATCGCTAGTTGGTTTTAACTTTACCGAGGCTGTTTATACTGAATTGCAACTGCTGTTATGAAGACAGTTTGGAGCCTGGCAGACGTGAAGGCAGTGAAAGGTAATGAAATGCATGGTCCAAGTAGCCTGGGAAGCCGTCTAGTTATGAGGGTAGGTTACCTAACTGCAGTTCAAATGCTAATCGCGACTAGCATCGCTAGTTGGTTTTAACTTTACCGAGGCTGTTTATACTGAATTGCAACTGCTGTTATGAAGACAGTTTGGAGCCTGGCAGACGTGAAGGCAGTGAAAGGTAATTAAATGCATGGTCCAAGTAGCCTGGAAAGCCAAACTATGTTAACTGTAGCCTAAGTTTAATATGGAACGAGTACGTGTTGCTGATATCATTTCGCAACTCATCGAGCTAGCAAGTCAAGCTAGTCTACATCAGGCAGTGCATAGATAATATTATTACACTTTTTTACAGTCAATGAAGCACCAAGTGAAAGTCAATGTTTGCTTTATATCCAGTGGCAGTGGTGCTGATGTCGTTTGAATAAGTACAGTAAACTTAGTCAGAAGATCTAAAAATATTTGCATTCATGCTAGCTGTATGGTCTATGTGCCACCTATGAATCCCCCTGTTGCAAGCTGCTGCCAAGTAGGCTGGTCATGTCTAAAGCGTGATTATTTTCAATAACTACTCCTCCTGATTGATTGTCATTGACACCGTCAGGGTATGGCTTACCAAGACAGGGAGAAAGTAAGCTGTTTATGGCAGGTGCGTGTGGTAGGCTAGGCAAGGCAGTGCTATTCCATGTAAACTGCAGTGGTGGACTGCGTGATCGCTGGTCAGGCCACCCCCAACCAGCAAAATGTGGCGTGATATATATCTATATGTCTATATACTGTATCTATCTAGGATATCTGTATATATCTATGTATCTATCTATAATCTGCACTTTTTACTGCTGAACCGTGTCTTGCCCGTTTCTCTTTACTCCTCTCTCATGTCAATCTCAAGGGGGCTTGTTCAGTGGTCCCCAACGTGACGCAATAGAGTACATTGAGGGGGAAAGAAGAATCATTGCAAACCTCAAATCATTGCAACATCAAATAGGCCTACAATGGATAACTGTTTAGATGAGTAGTACCTAATGCAAATTTGTTTAATAATGCAAACCTTGCAATACGGCCTTTAACATATGTGATATTTTGGATACCCATTTCATTGCAGAGGATAGGGTAATTGTGTTTGAAGGGGACGTGACTTAACATAGGCTATAATTAACTATTTTTACGACTTGATTCAAAGCAAGGTCGGGGGCATATATTTTTTTTTTACAGTTAAGAGTTTTCCGACACTCAATGTGTCGCTACCATGGCAGGATTTTTCTGCTTGGCTTTCGTTATGAAGCTTGACTTGACCTGTCATCGATGCTGCCCCGTCAGTGCAAACTACGCATATCCCTGCTAACTTAACTGGAAAGCTATACTGGACGCGTAACTGAAGCGTTCCGTTCGCGACGCGTACAATTCATTTTAGATGACTGGTCCATCTCCCACATCTGTTATAGCTACTTTAATAGTGGAAGCTAATTCAACACTTCAGTTCTGCACCGGATGTAGCTCCCCTGTACGCTCATGATTTGTAAAGCAGGCAACAATTCTGTTACCCTGAACATCTCATCTCCGGTAGCATTGTCCAGTTCTTTGCCAAATAAAATGATCTGAAATCTCATCATCCACGTATCTCACGTTAGCGATCAACTGGCAAGGCCAACTGGTCAGTGGAGTTTTTCCATTTCTTATGCAGCATCTGGCCCTAGCATCACTTTAACCATTTGCAGGCTAGAATGAGCGACTCTGTTAAATTGTGTGGCTTTTTTAAATTTAGCAAACAAATCTGAAAAACGAGCCACACGCACGATAGAAAGCATAGCATTCAGTGTCTTTGTTCTGGTGCAGCACATTCCGAGGTTCATGTGGAAGCGAATGCACTCTCTTTAAAAACATATCCATTGCGTGCACATGCATTCTGCCGTCTGCTGTCAATACAGAACAACAAACAAACAAACTTAATGTTAACGAAGTTGTTAACATTACGCCCTGAAGTAAAGTAAACTGTAGCCTATTGTTGTTTGTGCTGCAAAGAAAACTTGAATTGATATAATTGCAATATAATTATTATGGCCAAATTTCTTTTTATGAAATGATATATCAAAGCAGGTAGAAGTAACTGTAGTCACTTGACATTTCTGAGGATTTACATATTTCCATCAGGGCAGTGGTATAGAAATTCTTCAGTGGAGGGACCACACTAGTTAATCACGCCATCAACACCTTCTTACCTTTTCTTCTGTTATTACTATTCTTTAACTTTATGGTAGAAAGTGAGTCCAGCAAATTGAGAACCTAGGATCCTGTTTATGTTTATGAATGTGACTCCAGTATATGTTGAGACATAAGAGTGGAAAAGGGGGTTACATTTATATAATGCAAATGATTATGTTAACAATGTCATCGAATATGTTGTACAAACAAGAAGAGCGAAATGGTAAATTTTTAAGAAATCATCATCCACATCATAGTATGATGCTGTGTGGGGTTATGGACTTGACAGTTTTGCATGGAATTGCCCATGCAGTATATACATATTTAAGCAATATAGCACGAGTGGGTTGTTGCTAGATATTCCCACGGGTGTTGTTCGGCCGTAGCCTCCGGCCTCGAGGCTACGGCCGAACAACACCCGTGGGAATATCCAACAACAACCCACGATTACGAGTGCTATATTGCTTTTATACAACAATTCTACCACTTCTTTTTTGTGCTAATTTCCCATTATCATGTAAACGTTTAAATCGCTAAAACTGTCTTGTTTGTAGAACTAACTTCTCTCCGCCACAAATTTCTACTTCATGCAGGACAAACTGCCGTTACTAGTTCTAAATGGATGGTTGCTATGGCCAAAGGCCAGTCGTTAGTTCTAAAAGCACGTTGCTATGGCCAAAAGCCAGTCGTTAGTTCTATCTCTCCCGTTGTCAAGCAATGTAGAATCTAGCCTAATAAACGTTAGCTCGCATTGCGTCTGGTTAGGACATGCTTTTAGCTTTGAAACATCACTATTTTACTTAGCCTACATGCCATCCAACTAGCTAATATCCACCTCCGTCATATTCTATGTTCTGAGCGTCTTTATTTCAGCTTGGATGCAACGTGACAGTTCGGTTTACACTTGACAATTTGACATTGTATCGCGGAGTGATTTATTATTAGCTGTGAAAAGTCCGAGTGGATTATCGTGGGATATCTCAACTCATGGAACGTCTCTCGGCCAATCAGAAACAAAGAAACCGCTTCATAGAACCCAATTGTTGTATAATAAGATTTGACACATTGCAGTTTTTTAATGGTGGGGTTATTTATAAATCAAAGAATTGTGGGTAGATGTGGGTGAACTGTGCAACATGCAGTTTGTGGACATGAGGCAGACGTAACAGACAGATATTTGTGTTTGAGGGGGTGATGTGTATGTGTGTGTGTAAGTGTGTGTGTGTGTGTGTGTGTGTGTTTATGTGAAAGTCTTCGTTGCTGGTCAACTCAGCGACATGCAGTTTGTGGACAAGAGGCAGATGTAACGGACTGACGTTTCTGTTTGAAAGAGTTGTTTGTGTGTGTGTGTGTGTGTGTGTGTCTTTGTTGCCGGTGTACAGTATTTCTGAATATGAATGCTGTCTGGACAGGAAATGGCACAGCTTTTATCACATGCAACCAATCCAAAATCGATTTCATATTCAGAAACGTTAACCAGTAACAGCCTGGTTGCTTTGACATATCAAAACCAAATTTTATCCTATTACATCATTTGAACAGGTGAGTCGTCCTGTTTATTTTACCATCCATTTGAGGCTATAACACATTGCAACTTATTTAACAGTGAGTAAACTGCGGATGTTCCCGCATAACAGAATAGCTATAACATTAGGCTACTCGTATTTGTTCTAGAAACATGCCTAGTTCCTTAGGCTCCCTCCTTCCTTCAGTGGTTACGTGTTTCATGCTGGCTACACGTGAACAACTCATACTTAATTCAACACAAGGTCTACAGACCTTAGAGGTGTACATTTCATTTTCATACATCAAAGCGTTAGCCCTTGACAGCCAATCAAATTCTATGTTGAAGCGTCCAAACAGGAAGTGAGGTCAAATCTCGGAGACGCTTTGAGGTATTGAGACCATATTTGGCGGCATGATTTTGGACACCATCCAAAGTAGCCTCAGTAAATGTGTTGTAATTTGGCCACTAGGGGGCGCCGCAATTAGCAAAAATGCATTTTGGCTCATATCTCTTTACGTCTTTGGGATGACATCTACATTTTTACATTGGAGGTGCTCTGGGCCATACCACTGATGAATCTAGGCAACTTGTCAGGTCAGTGTAAGAATTCGGCAATCGAGGGCAACGCCGCCAAACTCGAAGCAGCTTCGCGTCTTGGCCAAACTTTGGCGCTTTGACCTGAGGACAAGCGGTCGTGTCTCCTACCGGGCGCTGTCGTGGCGCGTCTGAGCAAGCACACTTCGCACTTTCCAACCGGGAAATGCATTCTAGTTTATGTTTAATAACTAACTCAACTAGGCGGCTGTTTATCAACTCGTTTTCACTAATACAAGCTTAATACAATAGGCTAGATATAACTTCCCCTTAACAGCAGTAGCCTACTAACCACAGCCAGACTGCACAATCTCACTTTCACTCTTCTTGTAACAGTTGGATATCTGAAATGTTTTGATCAGTTTGTCAACTACTAACAGTGTGTTGGTGGAACGCACTACCAGTTCCTACAAGAGCAACCCAGTTCTTCAGACAACATCTCCTCTCACTTAAAACTAGCACTCATTGATGCACTTATTGTGGTTGTTGTAAAATGTGTTGTTAGAATTGCTCTTAAAAACTTAAAAATGTTTTTACCATGTTGTAAGTCTGATAGCATGTAGCATACATGCATATGTCAGATAGGACATAATGACTATGTCATCATCATCATCATCATCATCAACCGTTTTTTATTCAGGGAAAATTGACTGAGCATCAAGCTCTTTTACAGCAATGCCCTGAGTCACAAAACATATAACAACAATAATCAAAATAATAAAACAAGAATAATAAAAAAATACAAAAAGCAAATAATAAAAATAATACATAAACAATTAATAAAGCAATAATAATAATAATAATAATAAAAACAGAGAGAAGAGAAGAGGAAAATGTATGTATAAATAATAATAATAATAATAAAATAAAAGGTCTAAATATTAGTCAAAGCAAGAACATTTTACAACAGCCATATCATCAATCATACCTTTGAATTGGTCTAGTGACACATTTGATCATCTAATTTGAATAATTCTTGGAATTTGTTCCATTTACTAGATGCAAAAAATGTAAAAGCTAATTTACCAAATTCTGATTTAATTTGAGGAGTTTGAAGAGATATAAAACCCTGTGAACGTGTATTGTGGCAGATTGATTTCATATTCAGAAGAGAAGTTAGGTAAGGAGGTAACTTTCCCAGTAATGCCTTATAAACAAAAAAGAGGCAGTGCCTTTCCCTCCTATCATAAAGGGAAGTCCATCCTACATTTTCATATAGTGTACAGTGATGAGTTCTAAACCCATCTCCAGTTATAAAACGTAGTGAACTGTGGTAAACTGCATCAAGTAATTTCAGAGTGGAAGGAGCTGCATGACACAATGTCACCATAGTCTAGGACTGACAGTACAGTTGCTTGAATGATGGTCATTCTGTTTTCTAAAGAGAAACAGGACCTAATCCTATAAAGTGCACCTAATTTAATTTTTACTTTTTTTGTGAGATCAAGCACATGAGTTTTAAATGAAAGTTTATCTAGCCATATGCCAAGATATTTATATTGAGAATCTTGCTCAATTGTAGTCAAGATATTATGTTTGCTTCAACATTTGACAGACATTTTAAATATTTGTATATTTTGATTAATTCAATGTATTGTTGTTGTTAATTCTAATAGTTGATTATAAGGACTTGCAAAGTAGCCTAAGTAGGCTACAGTAGGCCTACGACCGCTTGATTGACGATACTGTCCAATGCTACTAGATGGCTTTTTCATTTCCATTTCAGTGCTTCCAACTCAGTGGCTGTAAGTGGGTTAGGAATAGACCTCTGAAGTTTGCCTACAAAAAAACTATGCCATCTTTGCCCATATTTGGAGATACGGTATCTGACGAGTTTTCCTATGGGAAATTAACATGGGGATTTTGAAACTCTTGCGGGGATGACAAAATCGGAAATTCAGGTGTTTCCCTGAACGCACTTTTGTCCTCTGCCTTCGAGAAGATACTGTGATCTCCGGTGCGCAAAGGCGGCAGACTTTGATTTTTGCTACCCCAGAGCTAACTTGCCATGCAACATGCCATTAAGTTTAGCCAGTTAGATCTGGGGTAGCAAAAATTAAAGTGTGCCGACTTCACGTACTGGAGATCACAGTATGCACAAGAAGGCAGAGGACAAAAGTGTGTTCAGGAAAATGTCTGCATTTAAGACTTTATCGTCCCCGCGAGAGTTTAACAGGTGCGATCATTCAGAATCCCCATGTTATTTTCCCATTGGAAAAATCGCCAGATCTACGAATCTCAATTGATGGCAGCTATTTTGTAGGCGAACTTCAGAGGTCTATAGTGTGCTGTTCGTAACTGGGTTCTTGAATAAACAAAGAGCTTTATCTATTAAAGTCATAGTGGTTAGTTACAAGCATTCAGAACCGCTTGGTCTCTTCCAACTCCACGTACTGCGCATGCGCATTCTAATTCATAGTCATTGGCTTAAACAATTACAGTATAAACAAAGTACTAATTGTTATATCATTACATCTCCTTTTCTTAGAGGAATATTATTATCCTTTATGAACTAATACATTTTACCACACTAGTAACTTCAAATTGAACTATTACTCTTAATGCATTTAACTGCAATATTTAATACTGAACAGCAGGTTATGAACTCATAACTTTACAACTTTACTGTTCTAAATCTGCTCAATCAGTCTCTCAGGTGGCTTCACATAGAAGGTCTTAGGACTGGTGGTCCTTGCACTGAAACCTCTTCTTCAGCTGATGGATTCTCTGAGTGTTGCAGTTGATCTTCAGCATCATCATTCCCTTTGTCTGCTATGGCTGGTCCAATGATGTCTCTCCGGTTCCGTCTAAGCACAGTGCCATCTTCTGTCTGAATGGTGTATGACCTTGGTTGAACTTCATTGAGAACTGTGGCTTTCTGTGCCCATGTATTTGTTTTGTCTTTGAGTCTCACATGGTCGCCAGCATGCAGTTCAGGCAAGTTCCGTGTTCCTCTGTCATAGTAGAACTTCTGCTTTGCTTTTTGCTGCTCTTTGAACCTCCTCACCTTCTTCCCCTCTTTAGTCGCAAGTATGTTCTCCGGAACAGGCAGGTTTGACCTCAGCCTACGTCCCATGAGGAGGTGTGCTGGTGACATGCCACACTGAAGCGGTGTCGTGCGGGATACCAGCAGGCTCTGATAAAAATCAGCTCCATCATCCCTTGCTTTGTACAGCAGTCTTTTAACCGTCTGAACCGACTTTTCTACTAACCCATTAGACTGTGGGTAATGAGGACTAGATGTTGTGTGTACAAAATTCCATTCAGTTGCAAAGTGTCTGAAACTGGCATTGGAAAACTGCGGTCCATTGTCCGTGAACACCTCACTTGGCACACCATGTCTGGAGAATATAGCTTTCATGGATGTTATCACCACCTCTGCTGTAGTGGTGTGCAGTCTACATACCTCTGGGTACAGGGAATAGTAGTCTGTCACTACTATGTAGTCTTTCCCTGCACAAACAAACAGATCAGCGCCCACCTTCTGATATGGTCTGTCAGGCACCGGGTGTGGCTTTAGAGGCTCTGCTGGATTGCTTGCTTGATATCTCAGACACGTTGGGCAATTTGATACTTCATTTGCAATATCCTGATTTAGTCGTGGCCAGTACATCACCTCACGTGCCTGCTGCCTTTGTAGATGATGTCCCCCACCACCGACAATTCTGCCCTACAGTTCCAGTATTCTGTAATGTCGGGTGAACAACCCTGCTTAGTACTAGGCCATCCCTCTATGGTAACTTTGCGCAGTCTTTTCAGACTTTCATCTTTGTTTGTCTCTGACTTTATTTGTTCCATCTTCTCGTCTGCCACAGGCATTGACCTTGTTATCATGTCCACATACGCATCCACATCATCAGTCATACTGGAACTAGTCGGCTCCTCTGGGTCAACTGCTCTTGACAATGTGTCTGCAGTATACATCAGCTTACCGGGTGTATACGTCACGTCCAATGAGTAGCGTTGCAGTCGTATCATCATCCGTTGGATCCTTAGAGGACAGTCATTTAGACAGGGAAAAATCCAGAACGATCTAATAAAGGTCACTACCAAACTTTTCTCAATTGATTCTATAGTACTTTTCCGCGTAGAATCCATTTCTGCTTGGGACATTTTTATATCACGCATAGTTAATGAGATAATTTGCATATTTGAATACATTAGGGCAATTCCATATCAGTTGGAACAGGTCCGACACCATGGTCCTCAGTTTTTCCTGATTTTTGGTCCAAATGTTCCTCCATGTCTCATTGGAAGAAAACCAAAATTTTAGCTGGGTATCTTGTTTAGTTTCTGAGATATGGCTCTTCAAATGTGGTTAGACGTGTCCTAAAAAAAGGCTGAAAATTCCTGTATTTAATGAGCACCACTTTTTTTTAAACCCCTCTCCTCTCTTAAGGCTAACATATTATTTTCTAAAAAATTGAACACTGGGGCAGTACCCTGTGTTGTTGTCCAAAATCACAAAGGAATTACAGTCCTTCCCACCATTGGAGACTTATCCATCGAAACAAACCCATATTTTTTTTGAAAGCAATGAAAAAAAAACTGTTTTTGTTCTCTTATGGTCATGAATGCCTAGCACTCACATTTTTAAAACTCTATATATTTATAGTCCATGAGTAAGAGAACATGTTGATAAAAAATTGAGATGTTTGTTTTTCTTATTTCGAGGCTATGAGCCTTCAAAGTTGGCCAAAATGGCGTTTTTTCCTAAAAATGCCACTTTTATTGCCTTTTTCCAAGGACAAGATGAAATGCAAATCCAACATTTCTTTTTTTCTGCAATAGTGTGGCACTTCGTAGACCATGTGAATGTGGTAGATCCGACCTGTCCATTCTAATATCCCCACAGCACATGTCTGAAGTTAGAAAAAATGAAAAATAGTCTTGGCTGAAGGAGGTGTTGGTTTGATTTGTATGAACCTGTTAGAAGGACAATATGGGGTGTAAACCCATTTTTTCTGTTTGAGGGATCAGAATGCCATCTTGTAAATAGGATAAAAATGTTGTATCCCATTTCTACTCTTTAGTGATCCCTTAAAATATGTCCAAAAGTTGTCAAAAATGAAAAAGGCAACTAAATTGAGGGGCTTAAATGGCCAAGTGGATCAAGTCACACAAGGTTAAAAATGTAATATAAGACAGATGAGAAACTGAGGGAGAACACTGTGAAATGTTTAACCCTGTTACGATGGCCTTTGAACCCACTGTGTCCCTAATATCCTGTGATAACCGGAAGTTGGTTTAAAACAGGAAATAAACTTTAAAAAGGCTATATCTAGAGAACGGAAGGTCATAGAAATAAACATTCACTTCTTGCTTGATCCTCATGGGCGAATTATGTCTGATGGAGCAAATCAGATTGAGTCTACGACCTTCCGTTCAATAGTTGTTCGCAAAAAACTATTGAGGCCAAAATCATGGTTTGAGATATTGTGTAGGAGTATGTTTCAGACCATTTGGAGTTGATCGGTACCCACTTTGTGTGACATAAAACAAATATTATTAATTTAACTTATGGATGGATATGGATGACCAAAAAGTGTAGGATTTTCACTGGTCCTAGGGTTATGTTTATCTAAGTGGATCTCAGGTTAACTGTCTAGGGATACCATTAGAACAAATCACAATGCATGCTGCATCCAACGGTAACTCCAACAGCAACCAGGAGACAATATGCTTCATGCAGAAAAAAATTGTTTAATGAGAATGAACCTCAGTTAGGGACACAGTGGGTTCAAAGGCCATCATAGCAGGGATTATACATTTAACAGTGTTCTCCCTCAGTATCTCTTCTGTCTTATATTTCATTTTTAGCCTTGTGACTTGATCCACTTGGCCATTTAAGCCCCTCAATTTAGTCGCCTTTTTTTCCCCATTTATGACAACTTTTGGACATATTTTTAGGGATCACTAAAGAGTAAAAATGGGATATAACATTTTTATCCTGTTTACAGGATGGCATTCTGATCCCTCAAAAAGATAAAATGGATTTACATCCCAAATTGTCCTTCTAAGAGGTTCATACAAATCAAACCAACACCTCCTTCAGCCAAGACATTTTTTCATTTTTTCTAGCTTCAGACATGTGCTGTGGGGATATTAAAATGGACAGGTCGGATCTACCACATTCACATGATCTACAAAGTGCCACACTATTGCAGAAAAAAAGAAATGTTGGATTTGCATTTCATCTCGTCCTTGGAAAAAGGCAATAAAAGTGGCATTTTTAGGAAAAACGCCATTTTGGCCAACTTTGAAGGCTCATAGCCTCGAAATAAGAAACAAAAACATCTCAATTTTTTTGTCAACATGTTCTCTTACTCATGGACTATATATATGCAGAGTTTTAAAAATGTGAGTGCTAGGCATTCATGACCATAAGAGAACAAAAACAGGCTTTTTTTTCATTGCTTTCAAAAAAAAATATGGGTTTGTTTCGATGAATAAGTCTCCAATGGTGGGAAGGACTGTAATTCCTTTGTGATTTTGGACAACAACACAGGGTACTGCCCCAGTGTTCAAATTTTTAGAAAATAATATGGTAGCCTTAAGAGAGGAGAGGGGTTTAAAAAACGTGGTGCTCATTAAATACAGGAATTTTCAGCCTTTTTTTTAGGACACGTCTAACCACATTTGAAGAGCCATATCTCAGAAACTAAACAAGATACCCAGCTAAAATTTTGGTTTTCTTCTAATACATGGAGGAACATTTGGACCAAAAATCAGGAAAAACTGAGGACCATGGTGTCGGACCTGTTCCAACTGATATGGAATTGCCCTAATGTATTCAAATATGCAAATTATCTCATTAACTATGCGTGATATAAAAATGTCCCAAGCAGAAATGGATTCTACGCGGAAAAGTACTATAGAATCAATTGAGAAAAGTTTGGTAGTGACCTTTATTAGATCGTTCTGGATTTTTCCCTGTCTAATTCAGAGGCTTCTGAAACAACGCAATCAGTGGCTTATGATCTGTCTCAACTGAGATTTCTTGTCCTGACACAAACTGGTGGAATCTCTCACAAGCATACGTTATGCTTAGCAACTCTTTCTCAATTTGTGCATAACGCGTCTCCGCATCTGTCATTGAACGTGAAGCGTATGCAATTGGTTGCCAGTCTTCATACTTCTGCAATAGCACCGCCCCAAGCCCACTCTGTGATGCGTCAGACGAGATCTTGATGGACCTCACTGGGTCGTAAAACCTCAGCACTGGTTCCAACGTGAGCTGTGTCTTCAAGTCTCTCCATGACTTTTCATGTTCGGGATTCCATTGCCAGTCTGTTTTCTTTTCTGTCAATTGTCTCAGAGGTGCCATGCGCTCTGAGAGATTCGGTATGAACTTTCCCATGTAGTTGATCATTCCATTGAATCTTTGTACATCCTTCTTACACTGAGGCCTTGGCATGTTCTCAATGGCTGACACCTTTCTGGGATCTGGCCTGATGCCCTCACTGCTCAGTATGTCCCCAACGAATGTCAGTTCTGTCACTCCTAGCTGACACTTCTCTTTGTTCAGTTTTAAATTTACTTTTCTTGTTGCCTCGAGTACACTCTTCAGCCTCTCATCATGTTCTGCTTTAGTACTTCCCCATACTATGATGTCATCCATTGATGTATCCACGCCATCTAGGTGTTCATAAATCATATGAATTGTCTTATGGTACACTTCTGGTGCAGAAGCTATTCCAAAAGGTAGCCTAAGAAATCGATATCTCCCAAATGGACTGTTGAACATACACAATTTTGCGTTTGCAAACTGTGACATAATCTCCTCTCGTGTGGGAAGTTTAAAGTGTTTTCTCTTTATTGCTCTGTTCAAGTTTCTTGGATCCATACAAACTCTAGGTTTTCCATTCTTTTTATTCACTATGACTAGTGAGCTTACCCAGTCGGTTGGCTCGTCAATCTTTTCGATCACCTTCAATCTTTCCATCCTGTCCAACTCATCTTTCATTGGCTTTTGTAGAGCAAACGGCACTTTACGACAGGGATTGATGACTGGTGATACATTTGTATCCACTCTTATGGTGTGTTCTCCAGGCAAGCATCCAAGACCCTGGAATAAGTCACTGTAATCCTTCATGAGTTCCTTATAGTCCATATCTACTTCACTGTCCACTACGAGCACCCTCTTCACAAGGTTCAGTCTCTCGCAAGCCGATAGGCCTAGTATGGTCTGCACCTCTTTGGGCACCACTATGAATGAGAGTGTGTGCTCTCTGTCTTTGTGTGCCACCTTCACCATGCATTTTCCTTTCACAGGTATGGCTGTTCCTGAGTATCCACTTACTTTCACTTTTGTGGCATGCAATTTAGGTCTGGGTCTAATTTTGTTGAATACAGTCTCTGATATCACATTTGCCTGTGCTCCAGTGTCCAGTTTCATTGCAATGTGTGTGTGATTCACCCTCAACATCAGTATCCAGTCCTTTCTATCAGCGTTCTTTTCTGTCACTGCATCCACATAGAATTCGTCTGAATCACTCTCATTTACAGTATGAACTTTACTCTGGTCTGCTTGGTTACAATTTCGTGCATAATGATTCTTTTTATTGCAATTATGGCAGACTTTACCGTATGCTGGACATCTTTTGGGAGGATGTTGAGTGCCACATCGATCACATTTCCGTCCTTGTTCGTCTCTGCGCGCCGGTTTCGTTTCATTCCGTGTATCCTGAGCTGTGCTCTTCTTCCTCACTGCTCCGTGTGCATCGCTTCTCACGGCATCAACGTTGCAGCTCTCACCGAACAATTCTTTAGCTTGCGTTTTCACCGTCTCTGCAGCTCTACACATTCTGATGGCTTTATCCAGATCCAACTCTTGCTCCCTTAAAAGCCTTTCTCTTAGACTATTATCCGGAATCCCGCACACAAGCCTGTCCTTTATCAATGAGTCAGTCAGCCCTCCGAATTCGCATGTCTTGCTTCTGTTCCTCAGCTCAGTCACATATTGAACGATTGTCCCTCCTGTTTTTTGCACACATGTGAAAAACCTATGCCTCTCGAAGGTAACGTTAGCCTTTGGGATACAACATGCCTCGAACTTCATAAGGATCTTGTCTAAATCCAGCCCGTCTTCCACACTATCGAACTGAAAGTTGTTGTAGACTTCTAGCCCTTCATCGCCAACAACATGCAAGAACACTGATGCTTTCGTTTTTTCAGACTTCTCATCGGCGCCTATTGCTGATAAGTATAACTGGAATCGTTGCTTGAATCTTCTCCAATTCTCAGCCACATTACCTGTCAACTGTAGATTGGGTGGTAGTTGTAATGCTTGCATTTCGTTTAGTCCGTTTCTTTTTATCTCCTTGTTAAAACAGGCCAACGACTCTCGTTCTCTCACTGCTTGATGTTCCTAGTGCTAGCTTCCAACTGCGCTAGCGGAGTACAGGCTAACTTTCGTCAAAGTTGTTAGATAAGATTGATAAGACTCTCCAAGTCCACTTCTGACATCATGTGCTGTTCGTAACTGGGTTCTTGAATAAACAAACTACAACAATACTTGAAGAGATGAGCTTTATCTATTAAAGTCATAGTGGTTAGTTACAAGCATTCAGAACCGCTTGGTCTGTTCCAACTCCACGTACTGCGCATGCGCATTCTAATTCATAGTCATTGGCTTAAACAATTACAGTATAAACAAAGTACTAATTGTTATATCATTACATATAGGATCTCAAGTGATTTTGCCAAAAATGCCCAAAAAAGAGAATCCCATAGTCTCATGACCCCACCACAGGTATGCCTCAGGGATCAGGCCCCTGCTTTTCTCTATTTACACCACTTCCTTAGATGAGAACATTCCCTCCCATGGATTTAACTATTGCTATGCAGACAACGCTAAACATTACCTGTCTTTCCCAACTGAAAAATAGGCCTATAAAAGAAATCAACCAAAAGTATAATGACACATCTGGCGTGATATAATGTGAACAAAAAACTGACCTGCCCCAGTGAAACACAAGGGAACATATACAGTAGGCTAAGCTACAGGCCAAAAGTTTGGACACACTTTCTCATTCAATGAGTTTCCTTTATTTTCATGGCTATAGAGCTCCCCAGTCCCACCCACAGCCTTGTCCGGAAGTAAAAATCCAATACAATTTCTCCATTGACAACTGGAGAATAAGCCATAAAATCGTAACCGTCCATGGTAGACTTAAAACCAGCTACGATGTGACTAAGCGATTATACCTGCTCATATAGATGTCAAAAGTTAACGGGGCATCAACCTTGTTTTGAGAAAACAATGTTTTATTCACGATTTAACGAGAGAGTACTACACTACCCAACACCCTACCGTGTAAAACTGGTGAAAGCAGAGCCTTTGATTGGTAGAGATCGCCGTTGCCATGGCAATCCCAAACAAACTGTACTCAACTTTTCCCGCGCCTATCGTCCAGCTTCGTCTCGCTGGAACTTCAAGACATAAAATGGCTGCAGGAAAAAGAACGGGTTTCTCATCTTGAAGGTTGAATTTACTCAATGGAATCGGTAGGAAGTAATCATCCTCTTTTCTTAGATTAATATGGAACCATGTTAAACTATAGTTAGGCTGCAAATGTTGGAAATGTGTGTACGTTTGCAAAGCATCCTGGGATTTGAGTTCTCTATCTCGGAATTTAAGATATGTACACAGTCTTGTACCTTTCGCTTTTTTTACATTTTCTGTTCATTTTTTCACTCGAAATTATAAGTTATATGCTTATGAGTCACATCGTAGCTGGTTAGCCTAAGGCATGGTCTAAAACTCTTTATATCCGAATTTTTCCAGAAGTCAATGGGAGAAATGAATGAGAATTTTACTTCCGGACAAGCACCTCTCTCGGAGGAGGGGCGGGACTGGGGAGCTCTATTGACATTGTAGACTCACACTGAAGGCATCAAACTATGAATTAACACGTGGAAATATGTACTTAACAAAAAAGTGTAAAACAACTGAAAATATGCCTTATTGAGGATTCCGGGCGCGTCATTCCTCACTGTTCCCATAACAACCAGCATATAGATATTAACGCCGCCATTTTGGGAGTCAAAGAATAGCGGAGTCCAATAGCGACACACGTGAGATTGAATCAAAGTTTGCTTCATTGAGTATTTTCAATGACCTGGTGCAAGGTGATCAACTTCCTAGACCGCAAGTAAGATACTGTGACACTGATTATTTAGTTAACACCACGTCTTGATAAACGCTTGACCATTAAAGCTTAGAGTTTTTAAGATTTTCAGGCTGGATTTCCGTAGGCTATCGATAACGCTGCAGGGAACAGCTTCTATTATCGGTCCTAAACAGTGCTATTTGTTGCTCGGGCTTGAACGTGACAGGTAGTCAGCCTACATGAATAAACAAAAATATGTGCCCATTATTGCCTGAAAGAGTGGATCGTGCTAGCAGTGCATCCAAGCTGCCTACCACAGATCCTTCAGCGAACTGTTTTGACTGGCTATCAAGCATATCAACGGGAGCTACAGTAGCCTAGACCTATCTGGATTACATCTATTTATTTAGTTTGGCAAATGACAACGTGTTGACTACGCTACCGGTCGCTAGGGTTACATCTATTTATTTAGTTTGGCAAAATGACGACGTGTTAGCTAGTCGCTAGACGCTAGTTAGCAGGAGTCATTAGTAATTAGCCCACTATGTGTTTCTAAATTAGGCATAGGCTACAAGTTATCTTAACTAAGTTTACAGCACACTTGGATTAACTCTGAAAGACAGCATGACGTTTACTGGATATCTGAGGATTTTTCTCCATGGACAACTAGAAAGCAGGAGAGAAGAAAGATGACAGAACAGAACTGGCCGTCAGCTAGCTGGCTAGCTTTCAAGCAAGTAATAACTTTTCCCTCCAGTGCTAGCAAAGGGCAGGATTTTGTTATTCAGTTGTGGTTATCATTTGCCTTTAACTTGAGTCAACGTATCTATTCAAAATAAACTAAACGTTTCCCCAATCTGGACATACGTTTTCGTTTGGTGCCACCGATTCATGAGCAGTCGTGCAATGTGTGTGGTCCCTGCAGTGAAACTATACGAAGCTAGCAACGATATTTAACATACGATTGATTCCTGCAACTATACCCATGCAGCATAGGCAGACTGCTAATCCTTGTTTTTGAAACGATTTAAGATGATATGATGGTGAAACGATTTAAGATGGTATGAACAGAAATATCCCTTTGCATACATTTGCAAACATGCTTTGGGTAGACAAAACGTTTTTGAATTTGATCTTACAGTTGTACATCATTAGCCTGGCATAGCCTAGTTTAATTAGGCTATATTTTAGGCCTATGCATAAATAACCTAGCCTGATAGGCTAAGCTACCTCGAAACACTCCGACATTTGCTGTCCGTAGGTACATCGCAATTTTAACAGTCTTGCAACTGCAGCAACATTTTCTTTTATTTGAACTTCAAAAAGACTTTCTATGAGGAACATTTAAAAACCCATAACTTGAAAGTAGCCTAGGGTGTACGCCTTCTAACACGAAGACATTTCACAGACAAAATTGTGAAAGCCTACTGTCGAAATTGCTGCTTTTATAGCTTCTTTTAGCCTAATGCTTAATTAGGCTCTGAAAGAAAAACACTGTGCGCACGACGTTGGTATACGGCATATTTAAATGAAATCGGTTGAAAAATAAAGACTTGAAGACTTAGGCTAAAGTTAATTGAGAGTGAAACCTCTAAGGTTGGACGCTATTGGTGTTAAATTACAATAATGACCATTGTTGACTCCCATCATGGCGAAACCTAGAATTCTCGCGTCTGTGACATCAGCTAGGAAACCTCAATACACCTTTGCTCTGATTACTGCACACCCTCTGCATTCTCTGGACGCAATGTAAGTCTATGGCAGCCCATTAGAACCTTCTAGTAAAAAGTTGTGAAATTTGGCACACTGATTGGGAACAGTCATGTTTTATGTTGGCACCGTTTCCTTGTTTGCAAATGTTCAGTTCCAGTCAATAAAATTAATAGAACATGCAAGAGTAACCTGCTCGAAATTGACAAACAGCTGTAAGCATTCTAAACTCGACATCCAGTATCAACAGTATTCTAACGCTTAAGAGATAAGTCTTGATTGCATAACTTAGTA
This sequence comes from Sardina pilchardus, assembly GCF_963854185.1. Taxonomy (NCBI): domain Eukaryota; kingdom Metazoa; phylum Chordata; class Actinopteri; order Clupeiformes; family Clupeidae; genus Sardina; species Sardina pilchardus. Next base: position 29,563,424 of record NC_084996.1, read on the forward strand.
GCCTACATTAGGCAGACTAAACTGTTGTGATAAGACGTTAGCAGAGTTATCTTGAATGCAGCAGTTCTCAACAAAGTTGTGCAGCATAGTCATGATGCTAAACAGAATTAATAGCAGTTTAGCTTGCCTTCTTCTGTGGCAACAGCAATCCCTCAACAATCGTTAATGTTTTGTTAAATGCACATGCAAAGAAGGCAGTGGGTTAATTACTGGAGAAAGTGAGGAGGGGCAAAGAAAGGCTCCGTGCGTAAAAAGCACAGCTCAATGAAAGTGACTCAATTGAAAAACATATTTTATAATTATTTAAATAGTACAACATAGAATATATAGCCTACATTTTGTGTGGCTTTCGTGGCGGCCCGTCACAGATTAGTCCAAGTATGGGAAACATATTTTTCTCGATAAAGCCGCAAATCCTCTGAGTAATGCTTTGCTGTTGTCACATATACTTACCTTCGCACCACAACAGCAAGGCTAGGTTGTAAAGGCGACAAACTTCCTCTCTGCAACTAGCCTGGGTGTTCCCATTCTGCCTTGCGCAGTGATTTCTTTTACACTGCTAAGGCAGTCTGGAAACTAACACCCACATTTTCGCCTGATGTTGGCGACCAATCACCGAACAGGGGAGAAAGCAAGACCATGATGAGCTATGCACAGACGCATTTGATAGACATCCGTGGCGCCCAATGAACAGATCTGGGCATTTTTTCAAATGTGGGAAAATAAACGTCTGGTTGCCAGACCACGTCTCATTTGAGAAGTGGTAGGCGCTAGCCTGGCTACTCTGCAACATGGTTGCATGCAAATTATGAAGGTGGTATCTTAACGGTCCGTCTAACGCTTTGCAGTGCTTTGTATTGCAGATTTCACATGAACATAATGAAAAAATGTTTTAAAACTTCAATTATTCATTTTTCAGACTACTTGGTAAATTGATGACTGTTGTGTGTTTTATTTTTTGCATTGAGTACACTTGGGATTTTCTCCTCAGAAGTTCGAAAGTCAAACATTGACTCATATTCTAAGTTTGTGTTTTTGCGCTTGGGCTTGGACTGAACCATGAACGCTGGGGGTTACCGGAGAGTTGCGTTGTGGCCCAGAGGTTTCACTTCACCCGATGTCTGCTTGGGTTAAGAATGGGATGTTATTAATGGGCTTAGCCTACTCTTGTCAACTTGTTGTTTAACAGCTTCTGTAGGCATGTTGGTGGAGAGGTTTTTGTTCATGGGTAGGGTTGCTCACATTTATTCAAACCGTCAACAACCGTGAACAAATGCTATCGTAGGCTTACATAGGGGGCATGAAAGCGTCACCGACTCCGCACCATAGACCCCCCCCCCCCAACACACACACACACACACACAGACACACACACACACACACCAGCACCATCAGCAGAGATTGCAACAAGTGCATGTGACAAGTTACTGTAGGCTATCTGAAGGTCTGTGAAGTCTAACCATCGAGGGTGCAGGTGAGGGAATGACGAGTTGAGCGGTCCTCAATCGCCTCCAGTCGGTCTGGTAGATAGGCCTACGTCTCGAGCTCACTTGGCATGAATTTGACTTGATAACTCGATCTGTATCATTTATAGCCTATCTCTACAACTGGCCAGAGGCGCCATCCGTACATCCCTTGGCGCGTTTGGTTCAGTCCAACCACGATGCAGAAATGGAAAATTGGAAAATGGACTCAATTTTAGTTTTGTTTCAAATTCATTATTTACCGTTTCAAAAACCACACTCGAAGGTTAAAAATAGCATCAATTGTCCATTTGCTGAGTAGTCTGACAAATGGATAATGAAAGTTTTGAACCCATTTTCCATTTTTTCATGTGAATTCTGCAAATAGAACAAAGCACTGCAAAGCGTTACACGGACCCTTAACAAACTCATAGAGCTGTTGAAATGTAAATAGTACCACAGAGTTTACATCGGCTGTCTTTGCCATCATTAATTCATTTGAAATGAATGCTCCACTTCTTCTCATGTTTGTTCTTTGTTGCCGCCTCAAGTTTGTGTCGGGTCTCTCACCACCCGAGTGGTACGTTCAAGTACATCCTGTGGAAAACGGTCTTAAATTGCATTGTTCAATTAACCAATAATTAATTTAATTGAGTGGAGTACATTCTTATTGATAGTCGATTAACAGATTATATCCCTAGTATGAGTAAATCAGGTATATGGCTGATACCTTTAGGTCTGTGCCATTTAGGAAAAACTACAGTAGTTAACCATATAAAACATATTTTCTGAAAGCTTATACCCTCAGGATGTGATCTAACATGAGACATGTCCCACCCTCCTCAGTAGTATGTGTTGAATTAGTTTTCCATGAAGGGTAGACCAAAATGTATTATGTGTAGTCTGGCTTATCACCATACTAAGCGCTGAGTATGAGCTTTATTTCTACAAGAGTGATCAATGGGCATAGTTCAAATGACTATGCATTTGGATTCCTTCAACCAATCAGACCAATGATCCAGGTGCGCCTTTTGGATAAGCTTGTGTCTGGACCCAGCAAACGTGGACAGGAAGCATGAGAGATAAATGTGCAGGTTTCCAGCCCGAGCTGCTGTGTGTGTGTGTGTGTGTGTGTGTGTGTTTGTTTGTTTGTTTACCTTTTGCATGAAGTACAATTGTATGTTGCTACTTTCCTCCACAGACAGGTCTAGCTCAACGGTAAAGTAAGGAAGTGAGCAACGACATGCTTCCAAGGTAATTCCACAACATCACATGGAAACATATATTGTTTGTGTTACTGGCCCCAGGTGGGCTTAAAATAAGGTAAGATAAAATATGACTTTATTTGATCCCATACCAGGGAAATGTACTTGTTACAACACCCAGGGAAGATAGATATGAAAATAATAAGAATAAACAATTTAAAAAAATGATGCAAATGTGTCCACCATTTGTCTCACTCACTGCCTAAATGGAGTCCAGAGGTTTAGCCTGAGGACTGATAAGAGTCATAAAATGTGCAAAACTGTGCAATTACAAAATAAACATTTTAGTGGCTATGTCCTCAGACCCTGATCCTACTCACAATATCCCCCACATGTTCACTCAACCAACCACTCAAGCATACTGAGGCCCTGGTGCCGAATAGGCTACTGTAGCTCCATTGCTAAATAAACCTATTAACAAAGTAACAACACACGCATTACCAAATAATAAATCAAACAAGCAAACATAAAACCATAAAGAAGATGAGAAAGTAGATGCAGAGTTTAAACAGTGGTGTGTAAATTGTATGGAGAATGCTGAGTTATGTCATGATTTTTTCGATCGCATTGCATTTAGGGAAGGATTTGCCATATTGGTTGGAATGCTGATTGGTTGCCATAGTCATTTCCATTAGAGCTACAGAGAGAGGAGTTGATATTGATTTTGTATATTTGTTTTATTTGCGACATGGATCTTTCTCCAAAATGGAAAAGAGAGAAGCCTGACCTGAGAGAAGCTAAATTCCAGTGCCAAGCAGCAGTAGTTGGAGAAACTTGCAGAGATCAATGTAGCAGGGTTGACATCAACATAAGTCCCACGTCCCATTGCACTGAAACACAGCATTAAAATGATAACACATCTTTATGTCCAGATAGGGGCATCACATCTGTGAAGTTTTATCTCTCAACGTGTGACTCCATGGGTGCCGCCATTATCCTCCGACTTAATTTTGGTGAGGTCGGGGTAGATTGAGCTCCCCCGACTTCACTGGTAGGAGGTTCCACTTCGACAGGCATTCCAGTGCATTTTTCTTAGTTACTTAGTCTAACCCTAGTTGGAGGTAGGATAAGTCCCACTAACGCAGCATAAGAGTGCAGAGGTCAGTGCCACCACAAGGGAGGTCCTAAGAGAAAGCAACTACGTTTTACCATCAGTTAAATGTGACCAAATTCCGATTTTTTGCTCATGTTACACAGTGCTGATGTGCAGCATTGTTCAAATGAAATGCTGTTGTGAAAGGAACTATTCATGTGGCACTATGTTTTCCCTATGAAGCCGCAGATTGATACAGTTTCAGAGATGAATTGAGTGAGCCTGTCCACAAGTGAAAGTGTTCAGTAGTTTGTGAACCTCCTTTATGTATGGTTATAACGTTGTTGTAAGAATAGAAACACAACAAGCATGGATGTGTAAACAGGAAAAAAGCGCATGGGATTCTGATATTTCCAGATCGGTTTCAGGCCTCATTCATATGTGGAAATAAGTCAGCTATGAATTGGATATGTGCCAATGCGACTACATTTACATTCATTCATCTTTAACTCTACTGATGCACTATTAAATGGGCAGGATCTGCGTATACCCTGACGTTATTAATACTGCAGTGTTTGAGCTACCGAACAACCACCAAACAACAACACTTACAAGGTCGTTGTTTGAGCGAAAGTTGTGTCGTACCATGGTGGTTTAGCAACCACGCAGCTAACTTTTGTAGAAAGGGACCCCAGATCAGATATTCTCTGTCATTTCCAACCTGCAAAATTCACATTTACATTACATACTATATTGCTTTCAGTTTCACGTGAACACAGGACTGGCAGAACGGTGTAATTGAAAAGAAAACAGAGAAGGAAAAGCTGCAATAAAGGTGGCAGGACTTCCCAAGATACTTTGTAAACGAAAGTAAACAGCTAGCCACTGAAATAGCCTAATGCAAGCTTATCTTGGGCATCTGCAGTGGTGACTGTAAGGATCGGTTAGGATCACATGGTAGGGGTAGCACTGACTGACGGGCAGGGCTTCAGTGATGTCACTACCTGTGACACCTGTCCTCTCAATCAAGTTGAGGCCCACGGTGAAAGCAGAGCCAAGGTTCTCCCCTTTCATTTGTTGCCACATGCACTGTGGTATTAGGACAACCTATTGTGTTGGATTGTACACCACTTTGATGAAAAATAAAAACTTAAACATATTAAAGGAATAGTTCGGAATTTTGGACACAGGACCTCATTTCCAACTTTGCCGAGGTGATATAAGTCGGTGGAGACCGTTTTTATCGCGTTTAACCCCTTCCTTCAGTTGCAGCGTTCCCCTTTGTTAAGGCTGGTTCTGAGCTAACGCATTTCAACGGTAACATCCAAAACAGTCTTACCCTTAGCCTACTCACTCCACACAGCACACCCGAGACAAATAAATTAAATCGTCAGACTATCGATGTACATGTCCGTGTTGATAGAATAATTTTAGAAATAAAACTAACCTTGCAACTCAATGATTTATTACATTTTGAGGGACTAGTTTCTCAATATCAATCCGCCACTGCCATACAGGGAACAAAATAGGCTATTGCAATGCGATGCAAGGTTCGTTTTACTTCTAACATTGTTCTATCAACACTAGGCATGTGCATCGATAGTCTGACGTTATAATTTATTTGTTTTTCGGGTGTTCTGTGGAGTGTTTTCAGTGGCAGGCTGGATGTTACCGTTGACTTGCGTTATCTTGGCACCAGATTAGCACGAGATGAACGTTGCAACTCATAGGAAGGGCAGAAATTCACTGAAAATGGTCTTCACCGACCTATATCACCCCGACTAAGTTGGAAAAGAGGTCCTATGTCCAAAATTCTGAACTATTCCTTTAACCATCAAAGCTTGGGCTGGTCCTGTGCTTCAAGACGTGTCGGTAAACAGCTTCACCGGCTCCAGCATCTCTAACGGGAGCTACACCAGACGCGTAACTGAAGCGTTCCGTTCGCGATGCGTAAAATCCATTTTAGAAGATGGGTCTATTTTCGAATGTACGCGCCACTGTTGCGTCTGGTGTAGCTACTTCCATTGACTACAGTGATAATTAACTGCTGCGACCGGCTGCAACCTACGCGTCGCGAACGGAACGCTTCAGTTACGCATCTGGTGTAGCTCCCCTGTAAGGGCTCACTAGAGGGTGTCAAGCACCCCAGGGGACACACCTGCCTAACCAGACTTCTATAAAATAGCAACACATGTGGTTCAAAGTGGTGCTGCAGATCATTACAAATTCAGTGGATTTATAAACAATATTTTCCAAAAATCATATCTCAGTAAGGAAACTCAGCAACAAGCCCACATTTTGGTCAGATGATCCTCACATACAGAATATAGGGTAAAATAATAATAATAATTTAAAAAAATCCTGTTAAATGGGCTAGTCTTGTGTGTGAAATGCTCAAAGAGCTTATAATGTAGCAAGTTGAACAAAAAGGATTGTTCACCACAATGCTTAAAATGACGAAGCTTCAAAGGGCTGTAGTTTTGGAACCATTAGTGACATAGATATACTATTTAGATTAATGCATAGGTTTGGTCTTCGAACACTGGATTTTTCAGATTTTTTTGGAGAGGATGACCACTGGGTGATTTGACACGGAATGACCCTTATATGATTTTCACGAAACTTGATCTTTAGACCAAGCCTCACAAATATAATCCCTTTGTGTGTTAATTTTTGAAAGCGTTTGCCCATCACAGCCAATCAAAATTGGCGGCAAAGCCGGCAAACAGGAAGTAAGTTCATATCGCCGCAACCCTTTCATGTATCAAAACCAAACTTAAGACATGGATTCATGACCCCATCAGGAGGACGCTCAAGGAACTTGGTGACCTTTGACCTCTAGGGGCGCTACAATTAGCAAAATTACATTTTGGCTTGTAACTGTTGATGTATTTGGAATTTGGAAACTTACTATGGTTGTCTATTAATAAATAGCTTGTAAGGCCGACACATCCCAACTTGTGACCTCGGTGTAACTGATTTTGTCGCCATCCTGGATTTTGTCCAAAACTTGAAAGCATTTTCACAGGTCACAGATTTTGTCCATTTGTCACGGAACTTGGTACAGATGATTTTCAAACTTATCCTTGTATGTCTCGCTTTTTAAAGCCATATTCTAAAAACGCTCGCCCATCACAGCCATTTAAAATCAGTGGTGAAGCCACCAAACAGGAAGTGACTGTATCTGGTCTAATAGAGAGTTCAATGTTTGATGTTGCCGCCACGCGATCAAAAGTTCCAAAAAACATGCGCTGAATGGCTGAATCTCAGGAGGGTGGGATGTACTTCTGGATGCTGGAGGGTATAATCAATTAACTCATTGACTACTGACAAAGAGATTGGCTTTTAATAGTTCCAAAAGTCCCATAACGTGGAAATAGCCTAGAAAAAGTGCTGCCATTTTTTCCTACGGAGGTCTATGGGAGTGTCGTCACTCTGTTTTATCTACCTCTCTGGTCTAATCTAATTTGCTGTGACATGTCTGATTGAATTGCTATGACATTTTACATCTTGAGCAGACATTTATACAAATTTTCTATTGACATTTCAACTTGATACCAGAATATTATAAATGAAAAAGAAACCTGTATGAAATGTAATACTTTGCTTCACTTTGCAGGTACATGGCTGTGCTACTTTTCCTGGTGTTGGTATCTGTTGCCATCAACTTTGTGTGGAATAACTCTACTGCACTCACCAGCGATGGATATGAGGAAATCAAAGGGGATGTTCAGAGATTCATTGCAAAGAACACAAGGCAAACACCTGACTATTTTTGTTCCAATACAAATAATTGGATGGTTAGAAAATCTGGTTACACAGTTTATTTTATCAAACACCATGTTAGCCATTAATACATAACAAATGTATTACTGTAATTTCCTGACTATTAACCGCGACTTATACATTGATTTTGCTAAATTTCTTCAGCTATGAGGTTAATACAGGGGAGCAGTTAATATGGTGTTAATGTGGTTTTGTTTCTTTTAACTTCCATAGAACACTGCCCTGCGGCTTACACACAATGCGGCTTATATGCGGGAAATTACTGTAGTGGTCAATAAGGTCTGTATTGACAGTCATTACACATTTATTTAGCCATAAAGGAGAAATTTGTAGATCTCTGTTTCTAGTCACTGAGTACTGTCGGCTCTGTATGGACCCCCTCGAGTTGCTACAACCAGCAGCTAGAGAGTGCAAAGCTGCCACTAGAGCAGGGGTCTCAAACTCAAATGAGCTGGGGGCCACTGTAACACATCAACTGGTTGGGTTGATGTGTTACAAGCAGATAGTGATATCTGCTTGTTAATTGTTTTACCCTATTCACCTGTAGTATATCCGCCTTATAGTCAACACATTGGACAAGAAAGGCTTAATATATGAAATTGCCCAAGGGATATCACCGGGCACCCTCTTAAATCTTAGAGAGCCTAGTTTAATGAGGGGGCTAGTTCGTGAAAACGTTGCTTGAATCGAAACACTTGATGTCTAGCAGGTGGAGTCTAGGCTACAAATGAGACTTGTCACCGTACCTCCCGTCTGTTTTAACCCGTGTCGTTTATCGCATAAAAAATACCCTCAAGGGGCGACTTAGGCATTATTATTTTGACAGAAAGTTGCGGGCTGGAACATGTTGCAAGTAAACAATTGCTAATTCGTGTTGTTGTCACGAGCCTGAGCTATGGTAGCGCAGCCATAGAGCCCAGCCCACGATTGTTACAAAATATAAAATGCCCAGATGCATGCGCGGGCCGCACTAACATTAAGCTTCGACTTCAGGCCGGGGGCCGCAAAATATCATCTCGCGGGCCGCAATTGGCCCGCGGCCCGCGAGTTTGAGACCCCTGCACTAGAGGAATAGTGCCCGGGGCTTGCCATTTTGGAACATGCTATGCTGGCCACTGGAGGCGTCCAGGCTGTTGAGCAGTGGAACTACCTTCTTAAAGAGAAACTATGCAGGATTGGCGATTTCATCTCCGGTTTCGTTCGTTTTATGCTTGCATATTTCTCTGCAGAGCTTCCCCGACAGCTTTAGCGTGTATATTTATATATATAAATATATAAATTGCAAGCGTGGTTCTTCTTGTTCCTTACGCGTCTCAGCCTTCCAGATGTAAACAAGGAGCGATCGCCTCCTGAACAAACTGCAAGGTTGCAATAGCGGATAGTAGTGATGCGCGGGTGGGCTTTTTTTTAAAACCCGCCCCAACCCGACTCCTCAGGAGATCCAAACCGCCCCGCCCAATCCGCAAAAATATGTTCGAATTGTGACCCAAATCCGACCCGACCCGCGGAAAGGAAAAAACGCACATAACGTCTTTCGTAGCCTATATAATTAGCCTAATTCTCCCACATGAGGACAACAACGGGTTACAATAATCGGTCATTTTGACAATCTGCGCTCTTCCACGCCATAATCTGCAGCCTAGACATACATAGCCAGTGTTAAATCTCATCTTCATGGACATAACAAGTTTCCATTCATATTTCCCCTTCCAACTTCATAGCCTACTTTTGCGTGAAACACTAGCATTTAGGCTAACAAGCACAGCTGTTTATTCGTGTACATGACAGAAGCAAGGTGTTCTCGCATTGTGCACAACCCTCGATATCCCAGATCATAGGCTCCATGTCCATAAAGTAGCGAATGCGTGATTGACTCAGTCACGCATGGCGCAATTGGGTGCTGAATTTAGGAGAAATTATGTTTAGCGCTCGACCGCACCTCCTGTGTATTGCAGGCGCATCGCCACCTAATATGTCCGAAGTTAACAAGTGAGAAATGTGCATTTTTACTTTTTTGACCCGACCCACCCGCAATATTTAGAAAAAACTACTAGGCCTACCCAAATCCGCCCGACCCGCGGGTAAACCCGCGGATATCCGCGGGTAACGGGCTGATCCGCGCATCACTAGCGGATAGGGACACGGGGCGGGAGGAAATATTACTGTTTTCGATAAAACTGGTCAGTCAAGCAAAACAACGATTTCTAAGCGATTTTGTGACTATGGAAAAGTTGCATAGGGTCTCTTTAATATACTGGGCAGCAGAACTGCCAGATTGGTAGGCTGCCTGGCACAGTGGCGATGAGGAGTTGCGAATACCTTGTAACTTGTAACCTGAGGATTGCCGGTTCGATCCCCGACCAGTCCACGGCTGAAGTGCCCTTGAGCAAGGCACCTAACCCCTCACTGCTCCCCGAGCGCAGCTGTTTGGGCAGGCAGCTCACTGCTCTGGGTTGTGTGATTCACCTCACTGTGTGTTCACTGTGTGCTGTGTGTTCACTAATTCGGTTAAATTGGGTTAAATGCAGAGAACTGAATTTCCCTCACGGGATCAAAAAAGTATATATTCTATTCTATCCGATTGCGTAGAGAGGGAATTCTAAAGACAACCGTTTATCCCACCCCTCCGATTGAGCCCTGCCATGGTGAGTTTCTAGACCAGGGGTGGCCAACCAGTCTAGCATGAAGAGCCAAAAAAAAATCTACAAAAGTCAAGAGAGCCGCACAACAAAAAAGGGCGTCCATACTACAACAGCACAACATTAGGCCTACACTTATAGCTCCTTTGTTTTTCATTTAAAGTAAGACACTTGGCAGATGCTCAATGATCATTGATAAATGATCATTGGAAAATGTAAAAAGATCAGACACACATCAAATCCCCCCTCACTGAATGACTTATTGGCATGAGCAATGCTCCAACACCTGATAATGCAATGTCAAGTGTTCAGTTAACTTTTAAAAAGAAAATAAACAAAAAGAAAACGAGTGACTGACGTCTATAGCCATTACCAGCCTACTTGCAAAAGTATGTAGGAAATGTTCAGGTTTGAAGCTTTATGAATCAGTGGCATACCAAGAACCAAACGAATGTGTAGGCTAGAAACATATCACCTCCGCAAATGAGGTTATGTTTTCATCGGGGTTTGTCTGTTTGTTAAGCAAGATGTTAAGCGGAGGCGCGAGATGTTAAGCAGGATGCGCGAGGCGGAGGTTTGCGATCTCAGAGTGCTTTCGTTTTGATTAGGCTACCGTACTTTGACATATTAACCAGAGGGGTTATGCTACAAAACGATAAATGGCCCTTTTCAATGGCACGTGTTCCTTCTATTTAGGATTAGCTTCAGGGTATTCCTGATTGCAACAGTAGCATTAAACCTGGCTGAAGAATAAACACGTCTGCTTCGTTTTGGCCAATAGGGCTCGGGAACAAGCCTTGCATTCTAGGCATAGCCGCCATATTGGTAGCGCACCGAGCGTAATGTCCATTCATTCAGATGCAGAAGACAAGAAGCAGAAATGTAGTATTAGCGATTCTTTTCCTCTTGCGATCATGGGTGGTGCTGTTACACCCCACTACACAGCAACATACGACCAAGAAGGCAAAAACGAAGTAACAGGAACACACTAATATAGGCGGGAATAAATCCATAGTAATCCATAGTAAACAAGCTGCCAATATGGCTGCGCCCGCGAAGTTTTCACGTCATGATCCCGAGCCCTATTCCTATCCATATCATGACGGTAAAATGATTATTGTTAACTATTAAATTACTTTTGGCAATAGGCTACTATCAAATTCTGAAATTAGTTTTTATTTACCGGAAATAAAGGCTATTTCAAAAGGAAAACGTTTAGGTCCGAGGAGAAGTCAGAACAGCAGTTGAGCAGCCGCGAGCCGCACGAGAAGAAGCAAAGAGCCGCATGTGGCTCGCGAGCCGCGGGTTGGCCACCGCTGTTCTAGACCCTATCTTGATGTGGTTTAGCTTGTTAGGCTACTATAAACAAAAAATACTGCCTACACGGCTTAGTTGATGTGTTTTCATACAGAGGTACATTTTCGCCGGAGATACACTCTAAGAATAAGAAATTGTTCAATAAATAGCTAATAAATGTGCCATGCTGCTTAATACAGACCTTGTTGAGCACTAATACAGCCATGTGCCATGCTGCTTAATACAGACCTTGTTGAGCACTAATACAGCCACATTTTAGTTATATTTTAGTTATATATGGCTATATGTGTTCGCTAAAATAAAGTGTTACTGACACATATACAGTAACCTACAACAGAAAGTAGCTTTAAAAAAAAATAATAAAAAAACCCACTATCTTTATTTTACTTGCTATAAAGGCATGCCAGCAAGTTAATAAACAATCTGAAAGAGCAAAGTGTGTTAAATTATTGAGCTCTGCCATCTTCTCATCTGTTTTTGAACCCAGCAGTATTCTACAGAGACCCTCCTCAGCACCATGCTCTTGCCAGAGTTCAAGTATCACAAGCAGCATTGAAGCAGCAAAGCTAAGTGACATCAGGACGAGACGAGCAGAAGAGTATAGGAAACAGAAAATCAGGCAAGTCTTCACCTCAGCAATATCACAATCTCACACATGAAAGACAGCAATAGAGCTTTCAATTTAAATAGAATTGAACTAAATAGTTTATCATGACAATGCATATATCGTAAGTATACGTTGTTACAAGACAGGATATCCATGATAACACTGACCAGAACTGTGTGTCACTTAGTAATTACATTGCATGTAAATGCAATGTACTGTTATCACTGTTCTTCTTATTATCGTTATCTTTATTCTTCTTCCGACCAAAATCAACGATCAAAGGCTCTAGAACCACTGAACCGTTTGACGTCATTCAAGCGTTCCTACAGAGGTCTTGAAACTGAGATTTGTTCTATGTATTTTTCACATTTGTGAACTTTATACTTTTTGAGATATTTACGATAAAAGAGTTTAAAATTCCCATAGAGTTTACATTGAGACCCTTTGGCGGCAAAGACTAATTGTTACGTCAGTGCTCAGCTGTCAGTAATCAAGGATCTCTGAAACCAGGCTAAACGTGAATGTTACGTTACGTCTACAGCTGTGAAAACATTCTACCATGCCACTGTAGTTGTCGTCTTGTCTCCTGTTAGGCTAGGCTACTCCTTACTTGATTTGTTTAGGCCTATCGTTACAGTAGCCTAACCGGTTTGCTCTCGGTAACGTTATCAACAGCTAAAGACAATCTAACCTAAAGACAATCTAACCTAACGTCAATGTAAACACTGTAGCCTATACTAACGACAACCAAACTTGCTCCAGGCTAACGTTTAACGTCGGGGTAGGCTGCAAGGCGAACAGAGTTTAGCGAGCTAGTCGTTAGACTTGCCAGCCAGGCAATCATTTAAAGCTTTCGGTATCATTCACAAATTAAAAACCTAAGCTTATTGTAGGCTACATTCCTATTAGGACAATCACGCACCTGAACACACTTCGAAGAACATACTAGCTCATCCTGTAAAATGTGGTAAAATATCCTACTGTAAGCTATAACGTTACATTTGCTACCTGTTGCTGCATCATCGTTGATTGGCGTTGTTTGAGAATGAGATTGTATTCCGTATTCCATGCCTAGGCCTACTTTTAACCTGCATTAGTGTAGATATGAAGGCTATAAGCTATCCTACCAGTCGTTTCACTACTAAAGTGTCTGCTCTTGCAACTCGTTTGAAGTTGGCAACTTCATTTCAGTCTTTTCAAATTCTAATAAATGAAGAGTTATTTTCCAAAATAGCCTATATCCACAATTTTGATGCATTTCCATAAATCACTTTTTAAATGTGACTTTCCCAGTAATTTCAGTGGAATTGTAATTGGGTTATTGTTATTTATCTATTCGTCTGTGTAGCCTAGTTGTCTTTTTAACTATAGGCCTAATACAATGATGTCAGTAACCTTTTTGCATTTACATGCAATGGTAATTCCTTCCATGGAATTACATTTTCTAGTTATTACTAATTGCGTATAATGTATGGAGCTGGCTATAATGTTGCATCTACAATGAGGCAATTATGTAATTGTGGTTGTTTGGACACTATGCAGGGGTGTGATTCTTCCGTTTTTAAACGGAATTCCGTTTTTTTAGGCCTGAAAATGAGACCCACGCAATTCGTAAAGAGATTGAGAACGTGACGTAAAACGCAACGCATTTTGGGAATAGGTGGCCCAAAATTAAGTTGTTTTACTGACGTGCGGGAACAACGAAGTGCAGTTGTCGAAATGCCGTTTACCTGCTGTGTTATAAAATTCAATAGAGTAACATGAAGCTTATCTTTTATAGTTTTCCAGCGTGGAAAAATAATAGTATACGTCATGTTTCAGAGGTGACAAAAAGGCGAGGAATGGCTTGGATAGCAGCACTAAAGGCCTATTCGGACGGGATTAGTTTTATGGGGTGACATCAGGTAAAGTAATAATTACCAGGTAATGTAGTCCCGTCCGGACGCGCCATGTCAGTAAACATAACGGAGTATGTCGGTGACATTTACAGACACTTTTACCTTCCGTAAAACGGTCCGGAGAAATTACCTTAGGTAATATTAATCCCGTGCGAACGCGACCCTCTGTAAAGATGTCTGTAATATTTCGTCACATCCTGATTGGAAAACAATTCCACCATAGTCTGAATGAAAACATGACATGCTGTGTAGCTCCTAATAGGACGTTAGCTAGTTTGCCTATTAGCTTGATATTGTTAGCCATTTCAAACTACTTATGGCATAACATAAAGCTAACGTTTGCTAGTTTAACCAACTTGTAGTCTTTCAAATCTGAAAATGCCGCACGTACCTGACGCAAAGTATCACGTGCACAGCGACGAAGATGTGACGGCAGAACGTAAACGTAGTTACTCCTCCCATGTCAAGTAAAATTACAGAGATGTCTAGTCCCGTCCGAATTGGACATTTATATTACAGAGGTCATATGATAAACCTGCATTACTGTACGTCCCCCCATAAAACTAATCCCGTCCGAATAGAGAGCCGAAGTCACGCCCTTCTACTTCCGGTCTATGGGACCTATTTTACGATTTTTTATGCATGGGAGTCAATGGAGAGATAACAATTATTTTTTGGTCCCGTTCGAGTTGGACCGTGCATTTCACATATGATGTGTGGGAATTTAAAAGATGATTTTTCACATTGATAAAGTTCTGTTTCTCTTTCGGTCGACTCGTTCGACACAGACCGTGACTCTATGGGATAGCGCCCTCGCGCGACCGCTCTTGAAGCCTTTTTAAACACGCCTATTGGCGGAGAGAGCTGTCACTCACAGGTAGCCCCGCCTACCTATTATAAATTACAGTGACGCTCGCTCCTCTTCACATTTTTCGCTCTTCAAGACTCGCTAAAGAAGCCGTAACGAAGAGTTACTACCACACGCCAACGAATTCTACTTTGAGTGTTCCGGCTAAACTGTTTCCTTGGGGAAGAAGCTTACTCGACCCCACGAAACGTCGGGACATTAGTTAAGAAAGAAAGAAAGAAAAGAAAAAGAACAAGAAAAAAGGACAGTTCGAAATATCTGGCCGCGTCAGCTCGCCTCTTTTCGAACTTTAGCTAATTGCTAACGTTGCCGTGTAGCCTGGAGACTAGCCGCGTTGCCCGCTTCTCCACTAGCTATAACCTGCAACTAGATATTCCCTTCAATTAAGCCATGCATTCTGCGGTACGTCCCAAACTTCGACCTTGCCCTAATGCTTGTGGCCACTCGATTGAGAGGAAGGATACCCATGCCGCCTGCGTCTTCTGCTTGGGGCTCCAACATGCCCGAGAGGCCTTGGACAACCCGCAGGGATGCGCTGCCTGTTCTCGCTTCGGGCTCAGAACACTACAGCGCCGGTTTGACGATTTTGGACTCAATCTCCCGACTCAGGACAGTTCGGACCCCCTGCTCTCCGAACTCGTAATGAGCGAGGAGGACGAGGCTCAGCTCCTCAACCTGTCTGGGTCGCAAGGAGCCTCCTCCACGGCGCGTCCATCGCCGATGCCACTCCCCGCTCTGGAAGCGCTGGAGTACTCTTCTGAGGAGGACGTAGCAATGGAGGAGTGTGTGGACGGCGAACTGCTTTTCCCCCCCTCTCAGCCCGCACCGGCCTCGACTGCTGCGTCGGTTATGGGGGAGTCTGCTACGGCGGAGTCTCACACCACAGCGGGCAAGCTGTTCCTTGCCACGTGCCAACGCGCTGCTAGCCGGCTTGGCGTCAAGTGGCCGCGTCCACCGCCGACGCCTGTGATCAACAGGCTAGATGGGAATTTCCTCCCCCCTCCATCACCTGCTCCCAAGCCTTCGGTCCCCCCGTTCCAGGACTGTCTGGACGACGTGGCGAAGACCTGGGGCAAGCCGTTTTCTAACCGGGTGGTCATCGGTGGTTTCGGCTCTCTAACGGAGATGGAGGGCGCCGCTGAGAGGGGGCTGCTGGATTGTCCCAAGGCTGAACAGTCACTGGCGTCCTACCTGGCTCCGGACACCAACATGGGCTTGACCGCGTCCTCCCAACTGCCGCACAAGCAGCCTAAATTCACCTCCCAGCTACTGGAGAAGAACTACAAAGCTCTTGGTCAGGCAGCCCGAGCTCAAAACACCGTGTCGCTGCTCCTCGCCTATGTGGCTGAGTTGCAGGCTGAGATGGGTGTAGCCCTCGAAGAAGGCAAACCGTTGAAAGACTTGTGGACTGAAATCCGCACCGCGATGGACTTCGTCATGAGGTCCACGCGCTGTTCCAACCAGGCTGTCGGGAGGGCTATGGGGCTGACAGTGGTAGCCCAGCGACATCTCTGGCTCAATCTGTCTAAGGTCCCTGACAAGGATAGGCACGCCTTCCTGGACGCCCCTGTGGACCCCAGCGGATTGTTCGGTTCGGCGGTCCAGGCCATGCAGACCCGCTGTGAGTCTAAGAAGAAGGAGAACGAGGCTTTCAGCTACCTCCTCCCCCGCAGACTTGCCCCGTCGACCTCGACTTCGGCTGCTGCACAACGCTCTCACTCGCCACAGCCTGCTGAGCCCGCACGCCAGTGGCCGAGCAAGCGTTTTCAGTCGACGACACCCCGCCAGTCCCAGCCACAGCCACAACCATCCCCCGCGGTGGTGCAGGGCGCCTGGGCACGACGTCCGTCGATCCAGCTCGACGCCGACACTGGCCGTCCGCCACGCCGTGGCCCAATGGCTAAGAAAAAGAAACCGGCGTAGCGGGAGTGCGAGCCCCGCACATACATGCGAGGTGTCGGGCCGGCTATATCACGCCTTGCCCGACACTCATGCATAACCCCCCCACGCTCAGCTCTGGGGGAGTTCATCGTGTCACACAAGCACATGTCCCTTGTACGTGACAAAAATAAAGGCTTCATGCCCACAAGTGTCCCCTCACTCAGATTATCTAAGTCCCACGGTTACTCCTCTGGGTTTAGATCAAACACATACTTGTCACCCCACAAACACAAAATCCCTGTCTGTGGTGAGAATAAAATCAGCGCACCCACACGGTTGCTCTGTAATGAATCCCGTAGCCTTAACTCACTTGGGACAGTCGAGATATTCGACCGACTTTCAGATTACCGCCCCCCTTCGCACTTGCCTTCGCCTCTTAGGCTTGATGGCATCAATGATAGCAGTAGTGCCACTGGGCCAACTGTTTATGAGGGATATGCAAAGATGGGTGTTCTCCCTGGGCTTGTGTGCGGAGCGGGGCGCACACATGAACAAAATGATATCCGTCCCGACATCGTGCATGCAAGCACTGTGAATGTGGCGAGACCCCTCGGTGCTGTCGCGGGGTGCTTCAATGGGCCTGATAGCTATGCGCAAAGTGTTAACCACGGATGCGTCGTTGACCGGCTGGGGCGCCACTCTAGAGAACTGGGCTGTGGGCGGCTCATGGTCAGCTCTGCAGAGCCAGCTTCATATAAATGTTTTGGAACTGTTGGCAGTGTTTCTGTCTCTAAAACATTTTCTCCCAATTCTATCACGACAACATGTATTGATCAACACCGACAATACAGCTGTATCATACATAAATCGTCAAGGGGGGCTACGGTCACTTCGCCTTCACCGTCTTGCCTGTGCCGTTTTGACGTGGTCAAACGCTCATTTGAAATCGCTCAGGGCCACTCCTGTCCCGGGACGATTGAACATAAGGGCAGACAGACTGTCGAGAGCCTCCCTCTCCAACCAGGAATGGAGGGTTCATCCATCAGTAATAGAACACCTAATATGGGCTCGGTTCGGACGGGCGGAGATCGACTTGTTTGCGTCGAAGGAGAACACGCACTGCGAACTGTTCTTCTCCATCCTGGACTGGGACGCACTGTTGGGCACGGATGCGCTGGCGCATACGTGGCCGAATGTCCTTCTCTATGCATTCCCCCCAGTTCACCTGGTCCCGAACGTGCTGACGAGGGTGAGGGACGGGGGCTTCACCTTGATATTGATCGCCCCGTGGTGGACGAACAGGCCATGGCTGGCGGAAATCTTCCAGCTCTTGGTCGGAGTGCCTTGGCGCCTCCCCAACCACACGGACCTCCTGTCTCAGATGGGAGGAGAGCTCCTCCATCAGAACCCGTGCATTTGGAACCTGTACGCCTTCCTCGTGAGCGGGAAGCGCTGAGCTCCGCAGGGCTGCCGCAGAATGTTATCGCAACCATTCAGAGTGCCAGAGCCTCCTCTACGAGGTCTCTATATGACTTAAAATGGTCAGCATTCGAAGAGTGGTGTGACCATAGAGGCATTGTCGCTTTCCAGTGCTCGATCGCGACAGTGCTTACGTTCCTTCAAGAACTGTTTGAACAAGGCAAAGCTCACTCGACGCTTAAAGTCTACTTGTCAGCCATTTCAGCCTGTCATGTAGGCTATGACGGCGTCTCCCCTGGAGCACACCCTCTTGCGAGCAGGTTCCTTAAGGGCGTCCGCCGCCTCCGTCCGGCGGCCAGACATAATTTTCCGACTTGGGACCTGGCCATGGTGCTGGACGCTCTTTGCGATGCACCATTCGAGCCCTTGCAGCAAGCGGACATAAAGGTTGTTTCCTATAAGACAGCGCTCTTGCTCGCACTCGTTTCCACCAAAAGAGTGAGCGAGATTCAAGCCCTCTCCACACATCCATCATGTTTGGAGTTCGGTGCAGGTGGCGACAGTGTTACATTACGACCTAACATTGCGTTCATGCCTAAAGTGCCTATGTCTTATGGCTGCTCTGATCTGCGGCTCTCTTCCTTTTGCCCCCCTCCGTTTTCTTCGGAGGTGCAGGAGAGACTTCATGCGCTGTGCCCTGTCCGTGCATTACGCGTGTATTTGGAAAGGACCGAATCTTTCCGACGCAGTGAGCAACTGTTTGTGTGCTTCGCAACTGGGGCTAAGGGACGCGCACTCTCTACACAGAGACTGTCCCATTGGATTGTGGAGGCTATATCTATGGCCTATCGGGCCAAGGGTAAGGATTCCCCTGGTGCGGTCAGAGCGCACTCCACTAGGGGTGTGGCTGCGTCCTGGGCTGCCTTTCGAGGTGTGCCTATTCAGACTGTATGTGCGGCCGCTGGCTGGGCTTCCTCACATACTTTTGTTAAGCATTACCGCCTTGATGTTACGGCGCCGGCTGTTGCGCACGCTGTACTCGGGGTGAGTGGGCCGGGGCTTACGGACACTGCTTAGTGCAGGACTCAGTTGGCTCCGGTTATAGTCATGTTGTACCGGCTGGGCATCAGGGGCGTTTTTAAGGCTCCCATAGAGTCACGGTCTGTGTCGAACGAGTCGACCGAAAGAGAACGTTAGGCTATTTCATAGCCACGGTTCTCTGAGGGAGATGAGTGAGACACAGACCAACGATGCCCCTTCTGCATGCTCGTCTTGAAGAAGCTGGTCAATGTGAAGAGGAGCGAGCGTCACTGTAATTTATAATAGGTAGGCGGGGCTACCTGTGAGTGACAGCTCTCTCCGCCAATAGGCGTGTTTAAAAAGGCTTCAAGAGCGGTCGCGCGAGGGCGCTATCCCATAGAGTCACGGTCTGTGTCTCACTCATCTCCCTCAGAGAACCGTGGCTATGAAATAGCCTAACGTTTTCATTAGACTTTAAAAGTTATCTAAGTTTTGTGCGAATCCGTTCAGTGGACTACATCTGTCGTCTCAAACGATGCACGTCACCAACTGAGCCACCAACTAGCAAACGAGAGGCTGGCTAGTTAGCTAGCTATTATGCTAGTTAACGGTTACATCTTGCTGCCAGCTAAGTCACTTAACAGTAGTGTTTGTACAGTCTATGAATGAAATACAACTTATCTGATGTGTTTAATCCTCTGACTCATGATATTTTCATCGGCAAGGGGGAAGCTCAAATAAGACCTGTTGCTGGCGCCCGTGGCTGTGAATTGGTCTAACGTCACTAACGCGACTGATGTGTTTGTAGTCGTTGGAAACACGATCTTTCACAATGTTGTAATTCACTAGTTACGACATACTTTTCAAATGTCTTTACATGAAAAATTGTCATTAAAATTGACAAACATCATATGGGTAATTCAAGGCACAAGACAATCGGGACCAGAAAATAATTTATATTTCTCCATTGACTGCCATTGAAAAAAAATCCAAAGATAGGTCCCATGGAGGCAATCGGAAGGGGCGGGACTTCGGCTCTCTATAGGCCTTAAGGAAGCGCGAGATTATAACTGTTTTTCACACAATTTTTTCACGCTTAGTTTTCATTATTATCATGCCAGATCATAGACCCAGACCCACTAGTTTACATGGGCTGGCACCAGGCAAGCCAAACCTACCCATATTTCTTTGTATTTTGATGACTTTGGTCACATGTCTTAGCGATCCGCTGAGTTTTTTTTTTAGGGGGGGGGGGGCGGGGGCCCTAAACACAGACCATTGCTTTATAATAGGCCGCTGACAATGACGACGGGTTTGGTGCTTCTTTCATCATATCACTCGCAAGCCTTGTCCGTTCTCTAGTCACTAGTGGAATTCATTGAAAGTGAAAGCAGATGTTTGATGCAAGTTCGATGTGTGAGTGTGTTATGTGGTAAACTATTTGTTTCTTAGCAGAAGCCATGAAACGGTAAAGGTAAAATTATTTGTTTAAGAAGACATTTATGAAGTTGTTGTTTTTTTTTGTTGTCTTTGCTTCGCGTTCGCGTCCAGTTTGACGTGTCTGGATTTTCCGATAATGACGACAATCAGCTGGTGCTGATATTGACTTTTAATTTCTGCGCGTGTAAACTAGTCTAGGCTACTGTGCTTGAAGTTAGCTGTGACAGACTAGCCTACTGGTTGTCATCGTTTTCACCACAAAGCCCGTCTACCTTAGGTCTACTAAATTGTTTAGTTAACACCTTGTCATTCCGCGTTTGTCCAGCCGTTCACCTCCGTGCGCCCCATGTCATTCAAAACATATTTCGGGATAGACATCTCACTATGAGAAAACGTATTATGATAGTGCTAAGAGATTGACACTTTGGCATTCTTGGTAAACATCAGTCTTGCACATAATATTGAGCTGATTTTTTTAGTGGAAATGGCCTATTGTAGCATTGTGCTGATACATGGAAAAAAGTTGCCTATTTAAAGGCACAGTCTGAATTTTAATCCTAGCTCTCCATTGAGTGTGTGCACTTGAACAACTATGTAGCCTATACCAGTAGGGCCTGCCATTTATTTTAGGAGGAGAGGAGGACATGTTACCTTGGAAGGATGGGGAGTGGTGCAATTTGATTTTCTTTCCAACTTGAATATCAATAACCTTCAAGCAACCTCTTCAATCAGCATCAATAGGCCTATATTGTACAGGACTAGACGACTGTAAGGGGGCAGGCTAAATGTTATCATAGGCCAATAGCCTAGTTGAAACAAAACATGAACTGAGAAAATCCATAATTCTACATCATTGTTGGCAAAATTATCATGATAGCCATATCTGCTTTAGTCTTAAAGGGATATTCCGCCATTTTTGGAAATACGCTCATTTTCCACCTCCCCTCGAGCAAAACAATCGATATTTACCTTGTTCTCGTTCATCCAGCCATTCTGTGAGTCTGGCGATACAACTTTTAGCTTCAGCCTAGCATAGATCATTGAATCGGATTAGACCATTAGCTTCTCACCTGCTAGCTTCATGTTTAAAAGTGACTAAGATTTCTGGTAATTTTCCCATTTAAAACGTGTCTCCTGTCAAGTTAGAAAGTGCAATAAGACCAACTGAAAATGAAACCTGGCGTTTTTCTAGGCTGATTTGACATGGAACTACACTCTCATCTGGCGTAATAATCGAGGCAACTTGCAAACGTGCCATAGGCGCAGTGATATCGTACGCAGCATCTGAAAATAGTCCCCATAGACAACAAGCAGTAGTAGTGCCAGTAGTGTGCAAGTTGCCTTGATTATTACGCCAGATGAGAGTGTAGTTCCATGTCAAATCAGCCTAGAAAAATGCCAGGTTTCATTTTCAGTTGGTCTTATTGCACTTTCTAACTTGAGAGGAGACACGTTTTAAATGGGAAAATTACCAGAAATCTTAGTCACTTTTAAACATGAAGCTAGCAGGCGAGAAGCTAATGGTCTAATCCGATTCAATGATCTATGCTAGGCTGAAGCTAAAAGTTGTATCGCCAGACTCACAGAATGGCTGGATGAACGGGAACAAGTTAAACATCAATTGTTTTGCTCGAGGGGAGGTGGAAAATGAGCGTATTTCCAAAAATGGCGGAATATCCCTTTAAGTAGGCCCTTGGCTACTTTGCTATAAATGAGTTTTCTTTAGGCCTTATAGACTATTTTGTAATATGTTATAATGTTTTTGCGATATATGTATCTCAGTCTATCAATAGTTCTCATAAAAGTCATCAGATGTCATCATTTAAGGGGTTATTTTTCAAAATTTTCTCCCGGGGGTGCATGCCCCCGGACCCCCTTAGTAAATTACATTGAAGTGCACAGTAGCTGATGCTATAGTACCTATAGTACCATAGTACATTAAAAAGGGAGGGGGGGGGGGGGTCGGATATATTTTCCTTTTTTTTTGTCCTTTGCCAATCACACCCCTGACTATGACTGTTCTACTGCTCTCCATGTGATGTAGGGAAACCACTGATCTGGATGTAGTGCTCATCAGTCCATCAAATTCACCCCTCCAATACCCTTCCCATGGATTCACTGTGGACCCTTTGAAGAAGACGTTCATACCTGGTGTGCGACCATCATTGTTTTTAATCACACCTCATTACAATTTGTGTCCTGTGACTGTCACTGCACCATAGCATGGCTTGCTTTGATGATGATGAAATTCAGTCAGACTGTCTCATTTGTTTACTACTAGGGTTGAATTAGCCTGGAATCCAGCTAAAATGTGAGGTTGTTAAATTCCATTGTTAAATTGTTGTTATTGTTAAATTCCATTGAGACACTTCTATGAAAACTTGAGAACTTGAGAACAAATCAAATGGTCCAGACAGGCTTTGAGCGAAGATGGATCGATGAGCAACCATATGTGTAAGCAACGCTGCCTGAGCTCGCTTCGGTTGATTTTGTTTATAACACAATACGTGTCCCTAGAAGCTAAACGTTTAGATGTTGCTATCCCGCCTGTTGTACACGACATTGACAGTGCAATAAACAAACCTAAAAAGCAATTAAGGCATTTTTCAAGAAGAAGGATATTTTCGTTATTCAAGATTCAGAGATAGGCTCTTTCATTGCTCTGATTAGGTCTATCCAGTTGTGTGCAGAGGCATTTTCCTCCCTATATCGTTGAAATGTTGAAATATGCTCCATAATAACATCCCAATGCAAGCAGTATCAGACTTGTATTCTGAATAGAATTGAGTATTGCTACCTCAGGTTAGGTTGAATGCTAGTTTGTGTGATCTGCTGGTCCTAATGTAAATGAATGACAGGAAGTTTTAAACCTCAGTCAGACTGAAATGAAAAGTTTATGTAATTTCCACATGCTCACAGAAAACGTACTGTACTTCTTTTCAATTCTATGCCCAAATACACATCTTTTAGTGATTTAGCTCGAAGTTTAGCTTTGCATCTGTCATTTTTAGTGCATTGACTGATTTCCCTCTGTATGACCTGCTATACTTGCTGAAGGAAGATGGCATTTGCCACCACGTCGCCCATATGTACAGTACTGTTGGATTTGCACAGTTGTTGAAACCTGGTCTAATTCTAGGACCAAGCCTGAGTCTGGCATGACCTCTCACCGACAAGATCTCAGAATCAGCTGATATCTCTGTGTTGTGTATATTCAATGATTTATATAGGTGAACCTAAGTTCACTCTGAGGAAGGGGCTGACAGATTCAATGAAATGAAGTACCTGTTGTAAAATGACTGGTTAATGAATACTGAATTAATAATTTTGAAAATAATCATTTCAGGGTTGGCTTTGAATGTTCATGGAAGGCAGGTTTACAAGGTTTGTCAAATTTAAATCATCTTTAGAAGATATTTTTTGTCATCTTCAAATCATTTTTAATTTTGTTAAAAATCTTAATAAAGGGGGATGATGAAGTAGTGTCTGTAGACACCTGAACATATTCTTGTGCATCTGACTTTTTTGATCCTTGTAGTCCATGATAGCCATGTCTGCTCTCCTAGCTCCGACAGTTGTCTCTGAGTCTGTCCACTTTGCCGTTGTATAGGTGTCTCTCCATGCGTCCCATGGCGTGATGGCGGTGGACAAGGTTCCACAGGGACAGGAAGTGAAGGGGCAGAATCAGAACATGCTCAATATCACCGCCACCAGTGAAGAAGACCTGAATGACCTGTTACCTACACCAGTAAAGTGTACCTCTTAAAAGCAGGCGATCTGGGTAAGGCCTGGTGTGAATGGGCAGAAATATAAAGTATATTGTTGTGCTGTATAGTGTTAAGTGTTGGGAATGAGGATGTAACTACAGTATGGTAATTTAAATATACCATTTAAATGTCTTTCAAGATCCCTACCAGAAACCATATAGAGCAGATAGATAGATAGATAGATAGATAGATACTTTATTGATCCCCAAGGGGAAATTCAAGAAGCAGAAGACTTATAAGTACACAAATGTATGTCTGTTTCAAAATCTGGTCCCAATAACAGCAAATACATCAACAAATACAGTGGGGAGAAAATGTATTTGATACCATGCTGAAGTTGCCTTAAAAGAGGAATATAAAATCATCATTTGACAATTGATCAAAATGTCTTAATTCAAAAAAATGAGAAAAAATCAAACCACTAAGTTTTCTTTGTGATTGAAGAATGTATTGTAAATAAATAAATGTTCTTCCTAAATGCTAGGGGGGAAGAAGTATTTGACCCCCTATGTAACCCTATGGGAATTTAACACATAGGGGCAGGCAGATTTTTATTCTTTAAGGCCATATTTCATGGATCCAGGATATTATGCATCCTGATAAAGTTCCCTTGGCCATTGGAATTAAAATAGCCCCACATAATCACATACCCTTCACCATAGCTAAAGATTGGCATGATGCTTTTCCCAGTAGGCCTATTAGCCTGTTTGATGCTCATTGAGCTCAATGCAAATCAAACAGGCTAATAGGCCTACTGGAAAAAGCACCATGCCAATCTCTAGCTATGGTGAAGGGTATGTAATGATGTGGGGCTATTTTAATTCCAAAGGCCAAGGGAACTTTATCAGGATGCATAATATCCTGGATCCAAAAATAAAAACCTGCCTGACCCCATGTTAACCCTATGTGTTAAATTCCCATAGGGTTACACAGGGGGTCAAATACTTCCTTCCCCTCGCATTTAAGGAAAACATTTATTTATTTACGACACATTCTTCAATCACAAAGAAAATTGGTGTCCTTGGCGGTTTGATTTTTACTCATTTTTTTAATAAGGCATTAAGATCAATTGTCAAATGATGATTATATTCCTGTTTTAGCATGGTATCAAATACATGTGCTCCCCACTGTATTATGTTTTTATATACAGTATATATTTTTTATCACCAGTGCACTTCACCTTTGAGGACCATGAGGTCATCTTCCCGATCACAATCAAGAAGCCTACACTTCCTGTTCTATATGACCTGGGTGAAGGTGAGTGTGTTCTTCACCTCTTCACCTTCAGATCACATCGATGATATGTTACACCTTCTGTTACCAGTATATATATTATCTATATATCATGTGTAATAGAATACAGTAAATTATATGTGTGTTTACTCTCATGTTTCTTGCTCTTTTTGTTTTTCTCTTGCTAATCAGACATTAATTCTCAAGTGACCATCACCGTGAAGACATTCTTAAGATACGAAGAGCTGAGGGTCTTGATCAAAAGCATCAGGGAAAGATACCCAGATATTCGAATCATCATTGCAGATGACAGCCTGAACACAGAAAAAGTGGAGGGTCACAACATTGACCAGTACATCATGCCCCCAGCTCAGGTACAATCTGTTTATATTCCTTTTGTCTTTGAGATTTCAAATCACACATTTATTGGGTGTGTGGTTGGGCAGAATCTCGAATATCACAAATTCTCGTCTGTCCAGGGCTGGTTTGCTGGACGGAACCTAGCCGTCTCTCAGGTCACAACCAAGTACTTCCTGTGGGTGGACGATGACTTCCAATTCACGCACGAGACCAAAATTGAGAAGTTTGTGGAGATCATGGAGTCTATGCCAGAGCTGGATGTGGTGAGCTTTTCAAATTGTTGGCACTGTTCAAACCTGAAGAGCTTGGCTAACCAACCAACCAGTCAGTCAATCGTGTTTCAGTGAGGTTCAATTCAGTTTAGTCAGATTCAGTCACAGCACAAATACCTACTGTTAGTTTGTTTTTAGTTTCTTTTAAAATGCACCTCTTTTCTCTCTTGCTCTCTTGGGGGTAGCCTCCTGAGCATTTGCCCTGCTGCTGGCTTGTGCCTTCACATTGCCTGAAATGCTTGATTTCATTGCAATCTCCACATTTTTAACTTCATGTACCACATCAGCGTTTTCTTCGGTGTTTTTTCTCTTCATGACGCATGTTTTGACTGATGCAACTCATATTCTGGAAAATACGGTACTCAAAGTAAATGTAGCCTTGCTACTAGATCAAGAAAAGGAAACATGTTAAATTGAAACTCCAAGATCCTTCCAAAAAATCCAGGTCAGACAATACACAAAACGACAGGCAGTAATCACATCCAAAAGACAGGCCAGATGATTACGCATGTCTCTCTCTCTCTCTCTCCCTGCACACAGCTGGGCGGGTCTGTTGGCTCGAACCGCTTCTACTTCACTCTGAAGCATGAGGAGGGGGCGTATGGGGAAGGTGGATGTCTGTCTCGTCTGACCAAGCCCCACAGACAGCTGCCTGGGTTTAAGGACTGCGTGCTAGTGGACGGCGTGGTCAACTTCTTCCTGGCCAGGACAGACACCGTCCGCAGTGTGGGGTTTGATCCCAAGCTGAGAAGAGTGGCCCACTCTGGTATGTTATCACCTGCTGAGAATGCTATCAAGAGTTCTTGTTGCAATGTCTGTTCAGTAAGAATAGGGAGCCATCTTGGTAGGGCTTCTGGGCAGTTATTCCAGCCATATACATTTACATTTACACAGTATACAAAAAAGGAAACAATTATCACTTCACAATTGCCATTCACAATATGAACCAATGCAATTGTCTAATGGCTCAGTTAATCACATTCATTATATTAATGTCATCCTCCTTGACTGTGTCACTTCTGATTGGTGAGTGCACAAGAAGCACAAAACCCCTGACTGATGAGCTTCAGCCAATCAGGAGTGCTGTGCCTCCCATGCACCAGGCACGTTCACCAATCAGAAGTGGCACAACCTAAAGAGATTCGGAATACTGAATTAATTAATTGACAATGACATTCAAGAATCATATCGCAATTGCAATATCTGTCAGAAAAATCCCCAAATCATGCAGCTCTAGCAATAAGTACTACTCACATAGAATCGAGCGAGTTTTAAAAGAGAGATAGTCAAGTGGTAAGTACTAAATTAAACCTGTTATTCGTAATGCTTGGAGAGGAGGTACTCTCTGAAGAGCTGGGGTGCGTTTCCCGATAACGATGGATAGACACACTTACGAGGATTTTCCACGATTCTTCTTAAGATCGATCGTTTGGTTTTTCCGACTGTTTCCCGAACATGCTCGTAGCGTGAACGCGCGTGCACTGCTCTTAAGATGCCCTTAAGGGAGCTGTCCCCGTTAAAAGTTCTGAAATATCCCCTAATTTGACGGTGATGTCAGGTGACTGCACGTCACAGCTAGGCTTACCATCTGAACTTCGGATCTATACATTAATTAACATCAATACGAAAATAGAAAACCATTGACATCTGCATGTAAGCATCCCAAGTAGGCTATATACCACACACAGGCATACATCATTGTTATTATTTAACATTAGATTGTTGCCCCATTTTTATGTTTGTTGGAATATATGTAACATAGCCTCGGCTAGCTCTAAATCGTGCCAGTTCTTTGCTAACCCATTTGTGAGAGCATGTGTGCTGCCTATGCAATAACGTTTCGAGGTGTCACGCAGACGTTTGAAGAAAGAGGTTGAGTAAGAAAATGAGGAAATGTGCAGGCTTGAATAGGCTACTGTAAGCCTAGACTTAGATTTTGACGCAGCACAGAATTACTACATGTTCCTTTCTCTGTTTTTATCTCATAGGCCTAATAAAAGATAGCCTAGCCTACTACACAAAGGCACAAAGATAATGACAAACTTTTCTGGCAACGTCTCGTTTCATAACTTGTTATGCTGTTTTAATCACATTCGTATGTCCATTGAATGAATGCTATTTTGCACCCTAAAATCTGAATCATCTTAAGTGAATACAATAAAGAATGGTAACGTAAGTTGGATAATTATATTCTTAGTTGTAATCCCCCTGCATATCCTGCTGGTGACTCCACTAAGGCATACACGTTAAGGCGCTCTTAGTCAGTAACGAGAACCCTGGATCACTCGTAGATCTACGAGTGTTTTCACGATGCTCTTAAGCTACGATGGTTTCGGGAAACAGTCAGAAAACCTTAAGACGTTCGTAAGAGGGACTTTACGATCATCTTAGGCTTACGATGCTTTCGGGGAAAGCACCCCTGGATCTTCAGGAGATTTTTGAAGATAGACGGCGATGACCCTGCTCTGGTAGGAACTGGTAGCGTGTTCCACCAAAGGGAGACAACAGATGAGAAAAGTTTGCATTGCAGAGCCAGGCATCATGCATTTGAAGACTGCAATGGTCGGGAGGTATCATAAGAGGGTATTCAACTAAGTGTGTACACAACTGGAAACTACTTTGAAGCAACCATTAGCGATTTGAATTTAATGTTGTCAGCTACATATAGCCAGTGGAGCTTTTTGACCAGATTGAATTGTATTAGACTAGATTCAATTTTATTGTCATTGTTCAGAGTACAAAGACAACAAAATGCAGTTTGCGTCTAACCAGAAGTGCAAAAAAGCAGAAAAGTGCAATGTGATACAAAGTATAGTGTCGTGGTAGTGATATATGGACAACTGTCTAAGCCAGGACATGTGGAACAAGCGCCCCCTTGAGGAAGGAAAGAGCTGAGCCAGAGATGCCATGTTTGCAAGTATGGAGAGAAGGACACAGTGGTTGACACCAGGATGGTGTCTAAATGAACAGGAAGTGACCCATGACTCCACACCAGTGTTTTGTGAAGACATTATGATGTAGATGCCTCAGGTACATCAGTATTAGTACAAATAGAGTTGCAGTATGTAAATTAACTCTTACTTTAAGTACTTAAGCACTTTAAGTAATTTTAAAGGTTACCAATACTCTTCCCTGCTTCTCTCTCCCCTCTCCCCTCACCTCTCTTACTCTCTCTGGCCAGAGTTCTTCATGGATGGCCTGGGACGTTTGCTGGTGGCCTCCTGCCCTATGATGGTTATTGGACACCAGCCAAGGCAAGACCACTCAGACTACACAAAGTTCCGGTACCCAGGGGAAGAAGACGTAAATTTTAAACTGCGCCTGCATTACTTTAAAAATCATCTGAAGTGTGTTGCATATTGAATAAAGGATAATACCTTTTCACATCAGATCAAGAATCAATTATGTTTGTTTGTATTTTATGAACTCTTCAGTTTGGGTTTGTACACTATTTCTCTATATGAAGAATGTGCCCTATTGAATAGCAAAGTTGATAATCCATCAATAGAATATTCAGTCTTAAGGCCTGTTCACACCAAGAACGATAACGATAACTATAAACAAATATCGCTCTCGTTAATATGAATGACAACGTTCACACATAAACTATAACGATAAAGACATGAAGAACGATGTCGTTGTTGATCACTTTCAGGGCGATTCAGAGCGATAAAAAGCACCCATAATATTCTAGCCATCACATTCATTAACACGCGGAGAGACTTTTCGTTGGCCAGATCGTTGGCCAGTGCGGAAGGTTTTATCGTTATGGTTATAGTTATCGTTATCTTTCTTGGTGTGAACAGCCCTTTAAATTGAGGTTTTTGGCCACCAGATATTGGTTAGGGGGGTTATTTTGAAATAATGCATGATGCAATGCAATGAATGCAATGAATCTGATTGAGGTATATATTTTTTCCCAATTAGCGGTAGGCCTAGTTCCTCTACTCCTCTGAGAACAGTCTGCTTCTGATTTAGACTAGCGATGCATAAGAACGAAGGATGAAGTACAAGGATGTGCAAAAGTAAAGATTCTGATATTTTTTTGTTGCACTCTGACTAACTTTTCGATGTGTGGTAGCCTACATCTTCATCAAAGTATTTTTGCACCTTTTTTTTTAAATAAACAAGTACTGTTGAACATCAGTATGCTTGTTCTCTAATTATGGCAAATGTTTTTATGTATATCTTTACTTAACTTTTCCAAGTTTGCTACATTTTTAGTGCAAAACTGTCTTCAGTCATAGACTCTTGACTCTACTTGGTCAAAGAGGGGAAGCCGGTGAAGGAGTTGTGGACAGAAATTCGCACCGCAGTGGACTTGATGATGAGGTCTACTCGCTGCACTAACCAGGTGATTGGCAGGGCCATGGGATTGACGAATGTAGCCCAGAGGTACCTTTGAGTAAAGCTGAAAATTCCCGACAAAGATCGTCATAACTAGATGCTCTGGTCAACCCGGATGGGCTTTTCGGCTTGGCTGTGCAGGTAATGCAGTCTTGCACTGAATCAAAGAAGAAGGAGAACAAAACCTTAAGTTTAACAATTAACGCTAAGTTAATGGTGAATTGTGTATAGCACTTAAATGTAAAGCATCCAGCTAATAGTCCAGGCATTCTATGAGAAAAAAACACCCAACCCAAAACTAGTTGCAACAGAAATTATTTTTGCTGTATTTAGTTCCTAAAACCTTCCCATATCACATTAGCCTGACGAGCCAGACCCACATCAAGATGTAGGGTCTGGACACTCACCGTAGACAGCTCTCAATCGGAGGGGTGGGATAAACAGTTGTCTTTCAAATTCCCTCCCCGCAATAGGATAACGCTAAACGAATCATCTTCTTGTTTTCAAATAACAGGATGCGTTACCGCCGCAAACTTCTGGTCGCATGTCAGTCACCATTATGTTAAGCCCACCCACCGACTCTATACACACTGTGATTGGCTCGCTGGTGCTTCGGGTTCTCAGCTCCCTGGCGTGCCTAGACTGCCCCGCCAGCCAAATTACATTTGCTGCCGTTAGGGGCGTCTAGATATCTAGGCTAGCATAACAAGTAAATTAATGGAGAACTCCAGGGGCGTTTCTAGACTTTAAGGACAACCTGGGCTTAGCCCCTGGGATGTGTGTGGAAAATTTTTTAAGGGCACATTAAGGGGTGCGCGAAATGAAGAAGGCAATGGAGGATCTACAGTAGCCTATTATGTTATAATCCTACATTGTATTTTTTACAAGGAACACAAGATAGTATAGGAAGAGCACTGAGAGAAAAATTAGGCTTATCTGACTATAGCTGTTACAACTACCCATAAGCTTACACTATCCAGAGACACACTACAGTGTACTACCAGCCGATGACAAGGAGTCTGAGTAGATATAGCCTATTGTAGGTCTAAATCAAAACATACAATTTTCCTTTTCGAAGTATAAGCAGAGAACTTTTAAGGGTAGCCTACACTCATCTGCTCCTCTCAGAATGTGTGTAGACAAACACATAGTCCTACCAAGATTCATATCAAGCATCTGCCATGGCTATATGACAAACAGGGGTCTGAATACAACTTCTGATAGGAAAAATAAATTATTTTGAAGTGGGGGAAATGGGGAGGTATGAAAAAATGCAGAAATTTGATGTGATTTCAAAAAAGGATTTCTCGTGATTACCGCTAATTATACAGATACATTCTATACGCCATTGGAATCAGTAGGATCTCCTGTTTATTTTGATATGCAGTTTGCCATAGGGCGGTAACGAAATCATTAGATATTTCACAGAGAAGAATGGGTATGACGGAGAACTGCATGTGACATTCATTTTTGAATGTAACTGTAATTTTCAACGCTAAGTATCTCGCAAACCGTTTATCATAGAAACTAGTGGCTAGTGCCACTGGAAAGGCCAGGTTACGTAGTTTCATATGATATGCCTGTTATTTCTGTGCGAAAATATCTCGCAGCAATATGACCGAAAAGAATGGGTGCGGCCGCGGCCGCATGGTGCGTCTCTCGGAGAAGGCGGGTCGGCCGGCGGCCCGATGGTAATAATCTTCTCGCGGCCCGGTACCCATATTGAGAAACACTGGGCTAGCCCATATAGAAACGTGTAGCTAGTGTTGTATTGTGATGCCTATCGATAGCTTGCTTAGCCTACTACTAGTGGTGCTCAACATTTAGCACCAGGCAAATGCTGGTTGATTTTGAAATTCAAGCATTAAAAAAAATTACCCCGGGCTCGGCTCAAATTACCCCGGGCTGAAGCCCCGGTAAAATCGGCTGGTGACCACTGGAGAACTCTCCATCGCTGTGCCACCGACCAACTTGTATTCCCTTACTGTATGTCCGTTGACATAAACATGGAATCAGTTCCGGAGTGGAGCATGGCTAACCAAAAAAAAAAAAAATACAAAACTATCTTTAAAAAAATGAAATATGCGTATGGTAATGATGCATAATAAGTGTACATGCCTAAAAGAAGAGATAAAGTGTAGATTTTCTTATGTTTCTAGACATCAACGCATTAAAAAAGGGATAACAATCAGTTTTTATTTAGCTCTATGCTAGTTGCTACAACCAGCAGGTAATGGAGCCAGGCAGCTACAGTGCTAAACTACACTCTGGGGGCATGTCCATGGGCCTCCACAGATTATAGAGCTAACTGTAATATCCACTAGCTGAGTGATATGAAAGACGTAAATAAGAAATACAAAACCCTTGAAATCCTTGACAGTGATCTGTATCCGAACATTGGGAAGGGCCATTTGAGTGAAGCCCAGGCTATTTTGATTAATAAGTACATTAGATATTTGCTACTGTATTACCCATTAGTTTAATGCTTTTTAAATGAATAAATATGTGAATTGCCCTTTTTACATTTGAGCCCCCTCCCCAAAATGTCTGTGCACATCCCTGCCATTTAAGTTTTGTCACTTTGAGTGTTACCAACATCTGGTCTGGACCATGGTCTATAGCCTACCTTGGGAACCAAAAGCTTAACCCATAACAGCCCAGCGGGGCTATTTGCCCACCAAGGTGCATTTGCCTAGTGTTCCGGTGGCCAGGACTGAAATTATGTGTGTGTGTGTGTGTGTGTGTGTGTGTGTGTATGGGTATAAATATTGTATATAATATACCATTGTTTGCCTATTTCTGTGTGTGTGTGTTACTTTCATAATCTTCTTGTTGCTGTATTTTTGATTAATTGTGCCTGCTTGATAACCCTTGTGAAATGTTCTTGATGGCAGCTCTGTTGGTGGTGTTTTTTTGCACACAGTGCAGTGGGGAAAAGAGTCTTTTAAGGCAGGTCTTGTGACTTTGGCCATTTTGGAAAGCATCCGGGCAGACTTTGAGACTAACAAGGCTCTTATTCAAATGAATAGGAAAGCATACGTAACTCCAAATATGGAAGTCATATTGACATAAAGCATAATTCCAAATATGGAAGTCATATTGACATGAAATGTACATCGGTACCCCCCACATTGCTAAAATGCAAAACAAAAAGACGTTATTCTTTATGTTCTTGCCATTCGTGGCATGGCTATTATTATGTTGACGGGAAAGTAAACGAAAGGAAAAACCATGCAGTTTCCAACAAAGTGATTGGTCACTTACATTACAGGTCAGCATTTCCTGTTCAGGTTTTGAGAGGGCAAAGGGGTGGGTATATATGCAGACAACCGCCATTTTGGTGTTGCAAACTTTCCCCATACAGAATCCTCCATTGAAATGTAAGTGTTGTCGCCGTATCTCCTCGTTATTAAGCACCAGGAATTTATTGTAGCACCTCTTCTTTGAGCATCTGAAATATGGATTTATTACAGTATTTTATACTCAATGAAGAAGTTGCATGGCTGTGACCTTTGGGTACCTGTATAACCTGGGAGTGATAGATTAGATTAGATTCAACTCTAATGCTGGTCACAAAGCATAGCGCGTTGTAATTATTTTGTGTATAAGTTTGTATCCTTTTGTAATATTATGTATGTAAAGCTATATCATATTTGTTTGTTTACCTTTTGTATGAAGTCCACTTGTATGTATAGTTGCTACTTTTCCCCCACTGACAGGTCTAGCTCAACGCTGAACGATAAAGAAAGGAAGTGAGCAACACTGAGCAACAACATGCTTCCAAGGTAACTCCACGAAATCGCATGGAAACATGAAATTGTCTGTGTTACTGATCTCAGGTGGGCTTAAGATAAGATAAGATAAAATATGACTTCTATTTGATTTGAAATGTACTTGTTCCAACAGCCAGGGAAGATGGATATATAAATGATAAGAATTAATGGCATAAATGGTAAACAACATAAGAATTTAAAAAAAATAAATGGTTGAAAAATGTAAATTATGGATGAAAATTTGTCCAACATCCTCTTCTCAACCACCACCTCAATGGAGTAAGAGTCAATAAATGGCAGAGCCATTTACAAGTTGATAAGAATCTAACCAGATAGCAGGCGGCAGAGTCAACAGATGAGGTCAGATAATGTTCAACAAAAGTCTTGATTTTTTTTTCCTTCTTTGTGTTTTTTTTTTCTAAAAATGTACTGTTCTGTAGTGCAGAATAGAGTGAAAATAAGCAATACAAAACTGTACAAAAACAAAATAAATTAGCATTTTACTGGCCAGGCTATGTCCTTAGACCCTGATCTTACTCACAATATCCAGCACACGTTCACTCAACCAACCATTTAAGCATTGAAGCCATAAGGCCATACAGCTTAAAGCTAGTTATAACCCACAAGATAGCTACACTGCTAAAATAAACTGCACAAAGTAACAACACAGTTATTACAAAATAATAAATCAAACAAGCAACATAAATCCAGTATGACGAAACAGAGGACGAGAAACTAGGAAGTAAATGATGAAGATCAACAATATTGATCTGTTTGACCTGCTAAATTAAACTAATTCAAATACTACCAGTCCTAGGCAGTTCATGGACAATGTTGCAGTGGTTGGGTAGCCTGGCTAGCACCTACCACTTCTCAAATGAGACGTGGTCTGGCAACCAGACATTCATTTTCTCGCATTTGATAAAATGCCCAGATCCGTTCATTGGGCGCCACGGAAGTCTATCAAATGCGCATAGCTCATCCAACACGGTCTCACACCCAACTCGTCGAACGAGGACGCATGCCAAGCCCCCTGGCGTCAATATCGGAAGCCGAAGGTGCCCCCGCTCGCTCATATGCAACGTGAAGGGCTGCCATTGACATCAGTGTAAATCGTTTGGCGTCGAATGTAGACGCAAGAATGCAATGCAATTCCTGTGTTCCATGTATTTTGGCAGTGCTAAGTAGAAGCATTAGTGCGCATGTATCTACATCTCTGCAGAGAAAGGCGCGCAATCTGAAGAACAATTCAGTTCTAAAACGGAAGTTAGCTAGGGGCACCACGGTGTAAATAGCACATGTGGCTCACAACAGGGTACAAATAGTATACATTATTCAGAATGTCTATTAGTGCTCCTAACAGGCTAACACTGACATCACCAACCAGAAATACCAGAGGAACACCACAATTTTGCAATTGAGAGTTCAAACTATTCAAGAAACACCAAAATCCAACGATATGGATTGCACTATGAAGGTTGCAACGGAAGTTAGCCAACTACATTTTAATTTTCGGTGTGGTATGGGAACTGCACAAAAGATCATTGGCAGGTCACTCCCAGCCATCACTGACCTCCATCACTCATGGTGTCCGTGTCTATGATGTGCACACAATATCAAGGTCCACACACACCCCAGTCATGGACTGTTCCATCCTCCTGTCTGGGAAACTTAATAGGAGCCTTAAAGCCTTAAAAGCGTAAAGAGCGCCGGAAATCATTCATTTTCTATGGAGAGTCGGCGTTACCGGCGTCAAAAGCGTTCTGGGCGTGAGTGTGGCTTCATGAGCTTCACGGGCGTCAAAAAAAAGTTGAACTTCAGTTAACTTTATGGTAATGAGCTATGACACGGTTCGGCGTCAACTAATCAGAATGTCAAACTCGCAGGATTGCTGCTTGTGGTTTGTTCAAATGTTTCACGTCATGGCTTTGACGCTTTCGGTGCCGAACTGGGTTGAGCGTCGGGCTATGAGCTTCACCAGCAACTTAAAGGTATACTATGCAACGTTTTTCAGTTAATCAATTCGGTCCATACTGCTATATATGATTAAATGGGTCATTACCGGTCGAACGGTGTTTTTTTTGGCCGCTCTAGTGGTCTGTAGCGGTAAAACCACACTTGCAACTTCAGGAGACACCGGGCACGCACCCATGCTCTACTCCAGGAAGTGTCATGTAAAGTCTCATGAAAAGGCACGGCAGACTGACCGATTGAGGAGTTTTGTCCAATATACACGCTAAAGCTGTAGGGGAAGCTCTGCAGAGAAATATGCAAGCATAAAACGAGCGAAAATGAGAAGTGAAAGCGAAACCGGCGATGAAATCGCCAATCCTGCATAGTATACCTTTAAACGCTTTTGACGGTTTTGGTCTGAACGCACAGTTAGGAGTCGCACCATCAGGCTCAGTAACAGCTTTTTTCACAACACCATAATGCTGCTCAACACCAAGACCCACTACTACACCAGACTAGACACCCAACACTAGACACCACCACCACCACCCCTGCCCCCGCTCCGCCCCCTCTCCTTTGAACATGGACTATGGACTGTCTGAGAACCTCTTATAACAATGCACTTTATTAATGTACAGTATCTCAACAATGCACTTTAAATGATCGTACTGCATTCTGTCTCTATTGTATATTTAAACACTGCTATAAAGAAAAATCACTTTTTAATGATTACACAACTGGTTATATTAAACTGCTTTTCATTGCAATGATTTGATTTGATTGTCTTTCGCACCTGAAGTCATTGTATCTTTGGGAGTTGAGCGCACCTGCTTCACCTGCGCACCTGCTTTTTTTTTTCTTTTCTTTTTTTCCCCACATGTTCTAAGAGGACTGGACTTGGCTGTCCCCACATCCTCTTTCCAACTCTCTCCTGCTTCAGAAGGGTTAATCTTCATTGTTAGTTTATAATTGTCAGGATCCTGCAGGGACTGATTGCCTCTGTGCCACCCTGATGGCCATCCTGTATATTGTTCTGTGTAATGTGCTCTACTTTCCAATGCCTCAATTTATGAATGCAGACCCTATTTGTGCTACTGTAGAAGTTTGTTACCATTCTTGGCATTATTAGTGGGGTCATTTACGAGACATATAGTAGCACTGGTTCTGCTAGCGCCTGCACTAAACTATTCGGCTGAAAGTGCTAACTCAACCAATGTTTGACCAAGGGAAAAACGTCTCTGAGGGAGGGTTTGGCTCGAGGTCATGGTACAATGTACAGGCAATGGTTATCTCCAAGCTGGACTACTGCAATTCCCTGTTAGCTGGCCTACCTGCTTGCGTATTAAGACCACTACAGTTGATTCAGAATGCTGCAGCACGACTGGTCTTCAATCAGCCAAAGAGGACACATGTAACCCCTCTCCTAGTTACTCTCCACTGGCTCCCTATAGTAGCCAGAATTAAATTTAAATCTCTCACTCTGGCCTATAGGACACTGACTGGATCTGCTCCTAGCTACTTCAGTTCTTTGATCAAGATGTACATTCCCAACCGCCCATTGCGATCTTCTGAGGAGCGTCTGTTATGTCGACAAACCATTCATGCTAGGTCAAACTGTAGATCCTATTCTTCAGTGGTTCCGTGTTGGTGGAATGAGTTGCCCAGTGCTCTCCGTTCCAGCAACAGTTTTGGATCTTTCAAGAGGGGTCTTAAGGCATATTTGTTTAATATGCACTTAGTCTTTTGAGCGTTTGTTATGTGTTATGGTTTGTATAATAGTATTGTTTTGTTATAATTTGTCCATTGTTAGAATTTGACATTTATTCTGCTATTGTCCTTAAATTTAGCCTTACCATGCTATAGTTATTGTTATTATATAATTAACTGAGTGACTTATTTGATTGCTATTCTCATTTCATTGTTTTATTTCTCATTAGGTTAGTGCTTAATTGATTGTTTTATTGATAATATTGCTATTCTCCCTTTTTGTAATTGTTCACTGTTATTTAATTTGTATTGTTATTTATTTGTATGTCGCTTTGGACAAAGGCGTCTGCTAAATAACCATAACCATAACCATAACCATAACCATACAATGGACCCTAGTGTGAAATTACTCCAAACTTCCCTTTCAGCAGACATTCATACTAATTTTCTGATTGGAGTACTACTCTAACTAAATGTAAATGTAAACATTACTATTGACATTTAGCCTCAAATGCAATCAACTGAAAAAGAAACATCTGTCTGAAACGTAGTGCTTTGCTTTGCAGGTACATGGTTGTGGTACTTTTCCTGGTGTCGGCATCTGTTGCCCTCATCTTTGTGTGGAATAACTTCATAATAACTTCATTCACCAGTGAGGGATATGAGGAAATCTATGGGGATGTTCAGACTTTCATTGTGAAGAACACAAGGCAAGTACCTGACTATTTTTGTCCCAGTACAAATAATTGGACTGTTAGAAATTCTGGTAACACTTTATTTTATCAAACACATGTCAGCCATATATGCATAACTAATATTAGTGCTCAATTATGAGTCATTACACATTAGGTCTTACAGGGATATTACATCATTTGGGGAATTACACTCATTTTCCACCTCCCTTTGAGTTATGTAAACAATTAATTTTTACATTTCTCCAGCTCATCCAGCCGTTTTCAGAGTCTGGCGATACCACTTTAAGCTCCAGCCTAGCATAGATCATTAAATCGGATTAGACCATTAGCATCTCGCCTGCTAGATTTCTGGTAACTTTTCTATTTAAAACTTGTCTCTTTTCAAGTTAGTAAGTGTAATAAAACCTGTGGTGGAAAATAAATGTTGCAATAGTCTAGGCTGATTTGACATGGAGCCATACTCTCATTCCAGCGTAATAATCAAGGTACACCATGGGCACAGCAGCACAATGATATCATGCAGCATCTGAAATAGCATTTCCAGCAACAAGGTTGAGCTGCAGCAGACAAATTGGTTAGTGACCGGATTTTTACATCTAACAGTGGTAGTGTCCATGGGGTTTGTAGAGATAAATCGAATTACACAAACTTTGAAATTGTACAGAGAGGCTATAACAAGGAATGTTTCTGAAGGCAACATATTGCCTTACTTCTGTTCTTGTAGTGTTCGACTTTTTCCAGCGCAAATCTGGCTGAACATGGTCCATGTTTGTATTGTAAGATTCAGCCAGATCTGCGCAGTGCTGCAAGATGGAACTCGCCCTCAGATTTGACACTGGAACACTGAGTCAGGCAGTGTGCTTCTTTCAGAAATAGGTATTTTAACCTCTCTGTACATTTTCAAAGTCTACAATACTTAGGTGTGTCGATTTATTTTGACGTGTCTCTATGGACCTAAGCCACACACAATAAACCATTTCACTGCTACAAACAACGATCTACAGTAGCTCAAAACTCCTCCAATTAATGGAATGTTGTTATCATCCATAAATGAACCACAGGTTTTAACTCTGGATTTTTCTTTTAAGGATTTACCATGAATAAATGGCTTGTTGTTTAGGAATAAGACATTTTTCAATAAATAGCTAATAAATGTGCAGTGGTGCAGACCCTGTAGAGCACTAATACATACACATTGTAGTTATGTATTAATAGCCAACATGTGTTAAATAAAGTGTTACTGAAAATATGCACTACAACTGAAAGTAGCTAATAATAAAACTAAACATTTTTCTTTTACTTGCTATAAATGTCATCATACCAGCAAGTTAACAGACAATATGAAAGAGCAAAGTGTGTTAAATCATTGAAAATATCATAACTCTGCCTCTGCCATCTTTTCATTTAATGTACAGTGGTATCATACAGAGACCCTCCTCAGCACCATGCTCGTGCCGCGGTTCAAATCTCACAAGCAGCATTGAAGCAGCAAAGCTAAGTGACATCAGGAAGAGACGAGCAGAAGAGTACAGGAAACAGAAAATCAGGCAAGTCTTCATCTTGTCTGTCTCTTACACATGAAGGACAAAAATCGAGCTTTCAGTTTAGATAGACTATACTTAATATAGTTTGCCTGGGTGTTCCCATCCTGCCTTGCGTGGTGATTTCATTCATGCTGCTAAGGCAGTCTGGAAACCAAATTTTCGCCTGATGTTGCCGACCAATCACAGAACAGGGGAGAAAGCAAGACCATGATGAGCTATGCACAGACACATTTCATAGACATCCGTGGCGCCCAATGAACGGATCTGGGCATTTTTTCAAATACGAGAAAATGAACGTCTGGTTGCCAGACCACGTCTCATTTGAGAAGTGGTAGGCGCTAGCCAGGCTATAATATAGTAATAATTTATCATTACTATGCACATCTCATAAGTACTGTAGGCTATTACAGTGCATGAAAATACTGTTACCCGAATACTGTAACTGTTATCCGAAGGCTTCTTTTTCATCATCCTCTTATTAATAATAATAACCAGAATTCAACCCAAAATTTCGCATCAAAGAGCCAATTAAACTGATTGCACCTGTATCAACTTCTGCTCAACTAGGCCAACTCTCTCTGTGTCTCTCCGTTCTATAAGGATATAAGGCACATCCAACTTTCTATGTATCCGTCTTCTTCAAAACATTCACTCATCCACCCATCAACATCCATTAAATAATCTGCCTATCAACATCCATTCAACTTTCTATCTATCAATATTGATTTTGCTACATTCAACTTTTATAGTATTTACCGGTACTCTGTCTCAGGCTTTAAGACTACAGATCCTGCTCAACTGTTTCCTCTTGCCACAACTGTTTCAACATAAAGGTCCTCACTAGATAAATTCACTATTAAACAGTTTAACTACTTAAATATCCAACTATTTAATTGTTCAGCCATTCCAACTGTCAGTTATCAACTATGCCTCCAGCCAACTATATGAAATCACCACCTACCTAGTAACCAACATAGCAACCACTGAAATAAAGCATCTGTCAGTTTCCATAGCAACCAACATGATTACCCTAACAGCCATCATAGAAACAGTTCTATTTAGCACTGCAACAACCACATCTACCTAAGCAAAACCATTGCAACTATCTCTACATGATCTGTTGTTACACTATATGTTACTCCATAGTTTTGCATTTTCGTGCATTGGTTATTCCTCGGAATTCCATTTTCTATTTCTTACTAATTGCCAATTAAATAATGGTGGAATGGAGTTGGCTATGTGACATCTTCCATTATGGAAGTTGTCTGGACTCTATAGGACTGTTCTAATCCATATACTCACTGCTCTCCATGTGATATAGGGAAACCACTGATCTGGATGTAGTGCTCATCAGTCCATCAAATTCACCCCTCCAATACCCTTCCCATGGATTCACTGTGGACCCTTTGAAGAAGACGTTCATACCTGGTGTGCGACCATCATTGTTGTTAATCACACCTCATTACAATTTGTGTCCTGCCATTGCACCATAGCATGGCTTGCTTTCATGATGATGGAATCCAGTCAGACTTTCTTGTTTACTAGGGTTGCATTAGCCTGGAAGCCAGCCTAAATGTAAACCCGCCTGAATTCCATTGTGCAATTCCATTGAATTCCGTTGAGAAACTTTTATAAAAACTTGAGAACTTGAGAACCAATCAAATTGTCTGGGCAGGCTCTGATTGATTAGGTCTATCCAGTTGTGTGCAGGGGTATGAATTGAATGCTAGTTTGTATGATCTGATGGTTCTATGTAATATAAATGAAATACAGGAAGTTTTAGGTGTCATAGACTGAAATTAGAAGCTCTTGTAATTTCCACATGCTCACAGAAAACATATTTCTTTCCAGTTATATGCGCAAATCTTAGTGATGCAGCCCAAAGTTTAGCCTTGCAGTGCCCGTCATTTTCTTTTAAGTGCATTGACTGATGTCCCTCTGTATGACTTGCCATGCCCTCTACTTGTTGAAGAAAAGATGACATTCGCTGCCATGTGGTTCTGATGTTATGGTCATATGTACTGTTGGAGTTGCACATTTGTTTAGACCTGTGGAGCTTCTCACTCTAGGACCGAGCCAGAGTCTGGCATGACCTCACACTCACAAGATCACAGAATCAGCTGATATTTGTGTGTTGTATGTACGGTAGTCACAGATTTGTATATGATGTGAACCTAAGTTCACTCTGAGGAAGGGGTTGACAATTTCAAACGAAATGAGCTAGTTGTTGTAAAATGACAGGCTGGCTAAGGAATACTTAATCAATTTGAAAATAATCATTTTAGGGTTGGCTTTGAATGCTCATGGGAGGCAGGTTTACAAGGTTTGTCAAAATTTATATAATCTTTAAAATATATATGTGTCATCTTCAAATCATAAAATGTTATTATTAAATGTCTTAATAAATCAGAGATGGTAAAGTAATGTGACTCTCCTTAAGGGCTAGACGCCTGAACATAGACTCTTGTGCATCTGACTTTTTTGATCCTAGTAGTCCATGATAGCCATGTCTTCTCTCCTAGCACCGACAGTTGTCTCTGAGTCTGTCCACTTTGCCGTTGCATAGGTGTCTCTCCATGCGTCCCATGGTGTGATGGCGGTGGACAAGGTTCCACAGGGACAGGAAGTGAGGGGGCAGAATCAGAACATGCTCAATATCACCGCCACTAGCGAAGAAGACCTGAATGACCTCCTGGCACACGTGACCTACACCAGTAAAGTGTACCTCTTAAAAGCAGGCGATCTGGGTA
Source organism: Sardina pilchardus (assembly GCF_963854185.1). Taxonomy (NCBI): domain Eukaryota; kingdom Metazoa; phylum Chordata; class Actinopteri; order Clupeiformes; family Clupeidae; genus Sardina; species Sardina pilchardus. Next base: position 29,606,461 of record NC_084996.1, read on the forward strand.
AGGCCTGGTGTGAATGGGCAGAAATATAAAGTATATTGTTGTGCTGTATAGTGTTTAGTGTTGGAAATAAGTATTTTAACTGTGGTAATTTGAACATACCATTTAAATGTCTTTAAAGACCCCCACCAGAAACCATGGAGCAGAAGCCTTACAAGTACACATAATGTCTGTTTCAAAATCTGGTCCTAATAACAACAATTACATCAACAAATAAATGTTTATATACAGTATATTGTTTATCACCAGTGCACTTCACCTTTGAGGACCATGAGGTCATCTTCCCGATCACAATCAAGAAGCCTACACTCCCTGTTCTATATGACCTGGGTGAAGGTGAGTGTGTTCTTCACCTTTTCAGGTCGCATACGAGGATATATTGCAACCTCTGCTACAAGTGCTTATTATGATATTATATATAGTATGATACAGTATAAGAAATGTGTATCTATCATGTTTCTTCTTCTCTCTTGCCAGACATTAATTCTCAAGTGACCATCACTATAAAAACATTCTTAAGATACGAAGAGCTGAGGGTCTTGATCAAAAGCATCAGGGAAAGATACCCGGATATTCAAATCATCATTGCAGATGACAGCCTGAAGACAGAAAAAGTGGAGGGCCACAACATTGACCAGTACATCATGCCCCCAGCTCAAGTACAGTCTTTTCCCATCTGTCTTTGAGATTTCAATCACATATTTGTTTGGGTGTGTTAAATCACAAATTCTCGTCTGTCCAGGGCTGGTTTGCTGGACGGAACCTAGCCGTCTCTCAGGTCACAACTAAGTACTTCCTGTGGGTGGACGATGACTTCCAATTCCTGAACGAGACCAAAATTGAGAAGTTTGTGGAGATCATGGAGTCTGTGCCAGAGCTGGATGTGGTGAGCTTTTCAAATTGCTGGACACTGTTCAAACCTGGAGAGCTAGGCTAACCAACCAACCAGATCTGGAGAGCTACAGTAGGCTAACCAACCAACCAAAGCTGGAGAGCTAGGCTAAACCAACCAACCAGTCAGCCAATTGTGTTTCAGTGAAGTTCAATTTATTTTAGTCAGATTTAGTCACAGCACAAATATCTACTATCACAGTTTTGACCACAGCTGTAACATGATAGAGAGACCACATGAGAGGTATGGTAAAGAAATATACATGTATTTACAAAAATGTAGATCTACAAAATTGTCACACAATAGAAATCCAAAAGCCTCTGCCAGATAGAATGGGCATACAGGAAGCGCAGGAGTTCAGAGAGACACACTGGGTGCCTCTCAACATCTCTCCTCGATCCTTGGTCCTCCAGGCTTGTTCCCACTGATCTATAACTGACATTAGATAGACTATCCCATTGTTGCCGCCCCATCATTTTGTATGTAGATCAGGACTGAGGAAGGAAGGAAGGATGTATAAAAGACGAATGAGAGGCACTCACTGGGCTCTATTTTCATGGCATTCTTTTTAAAAAGTTGGCAACCATGCTAGAAGTTATTAGTAGGGTCTGAGGTTCCAGAATCCAGTGGTTGCCAAAATCATATTTATAATTTAAGGTCAAAAGGTCAAAAACAATAGATTTCATGGTTCGTCTGTTGGCAACTATGCAAGAAGTTATCAGCATGGATTAAGGTTTCAGAATTATTTGGTTGGCAACATGGAACTTGACCTCTAAGGTCAAATATTGAGGTCAAAAGGTCAATCAAGGTAAAATTTCAGGTTCTCTATTTTGTGATGTACGTTCATAAAATATACGATTTTAAAATAGATATTAGCTATGATATATATTTATAACTAATTTGGACATTTAGAATTTATATGGGTGTCACAGGCAAGGCTATTATAAACCCAGATGCAGACACAGAGGCAGGAATTGTATGTTGATATTTAATCAACTTTAATATCAGAATCAAAAACAAGCAGTCAGATATTTGTCTTGAAGACAAGAGTTTGTGAAACCAAAAATACTCAAAGTAAATGTAGAAAAGGAAACACGCTAAATTGTTCCAGTGAAAGTCCAAGATCCTTATAATAATACATATAATACATAATACAGGTAATAATACATAATACAGGTCAGACAATCTACAAAACGACTACAATAATCACTTCCAAAAGACAGTCCAAATGATTACACATCTCTCTCCCTCTCTCTCTCTCTCTGCACACAGCTAGGTGGGTCTGTTGGCAAGAACCGCTTCTACTTCACTCTGAAGCATGAGGAGGGGGCGGATGAGGAAGGTGGGTGTCTGACGCGTCTACGCAAGTTCCACAAACAGCTGCCTGGGTTTAAGGACTGCGTGCTAGTGGACGGCGTGGTCAACTTCTTTCTGGCCAGAACAGACACCGTCCGCAGTGTTGGGTTTGATCCCAAGCTGAGAAGAGTGGCCCACTCTGGTATGTTATCACCTGCTGAGAATGCTATCAAGAGTTCTTATTGCCATGTTTGTTCAGTAAGAATAGGGAATGATCATGGTGAGGCCTCTGGGCAGTTATTTCAGCCATTTTACACAATATGCATACCAAGATAGAGAGTGATAAGGACACGTAAGTGCAGCAATAATCTGCACAATTATCGTTACGGAATTGCAAGTCACAATATGAACCAACGCAATTGCCTAATGGCAAAAGCTACAAATAATCATGCTCAGTTAATCACATACATTATATTTATCTCATCCTCCTTGACTGTCACTTCTGATTGGTGAGCGTGCACAGTGCGCAAGAAGCACAAAACCCCTGACTGGTGAGCTTCAGCCAATCAGGAGCCTCCAACCCTGAAGATACAGAGGGACGCCCAATGATCAGGCTGGCTGATACTTCTAGCCTTCTGTAGCCTTGTTCCACAGTGAATTTAGGCTCAAATTCCAGTGATCTTTGAACATATCCTCACAATGTAGCTTAGACTGTTCTTGTCCTTGACTGACAAACCAACACACAAATGAAAAAGTTAAAAGACTTTCAATAAATGGTACTGGTAGAAGTTTCCCAAGATAGTTTTAGAGATGCTGAAGGAGTTTAGCACTCTCAGTAAATGGATTCTTTGTTGTCCCTTCTTGGCAATTATCTCAGTGTTTGAGTGAAATTCTAGCTGGTTATCAAACACTGTGCCTAGATATTTGCATGTATCCACAATTTCCGCCTACCCTCCATGAATGACACTCACTCTGGGCTCAGCCTGGGCTTTTACTGTCACACCATTTTACAAATGATGTCAGAGCTTGACCATGACTAGAGTGTGGACTTTGGGACAGGGAAAGCAGCACAGTGTCATCAGAAAATGTAGCTAGGTAACTTCCTTGTTGGGAAGACCTACAGCTATCTGTGTACATAATAAACAACAAAGGTGAAAGTACATAACCTTTATATACTTTGGAAGAGAGGAGAGCCTTTGGAAGTAGAAGCTTTGGACAACTGACCATTAAAGGTGACCTAGAATGGAAATATTTTTTTTCTTGGTTTTCATGAATTATGAGAGGTTGTGCATAAACAAAGAGCTATCATGAACATGAGGCATGGTTGTGCCCTCCTTCATATGGAAATCTTGAACTTAGAAATAAACACTAAAAAATGGGCGATTCAGCAAAACTGCTTGCTTGTGATGTCAGACCTCGCAAAGCCATTGAAGTTCAATTGGGGTTGCCAAAGAGGGCGCCATTTAGTCAAACAGACCATTTCAATACCCAGCCTAAATATATGGTTTTAATTAGTCTGGTAAAATTGCAATTGAGTTTATTTTTTTAAATCAAAGTTGAATATATACTATTTTAACATCAGAGAACACAGTGCATTACTCAATTCATCCATTCTATAGGACCTTTAACAAAGACTCTCTGGATTCTATCTGTTAAGAAGTCAAGGAGCAACAGCAATATTTGATGAGGTACAGTAGTTGAAAATCATCCGCTAGTCTCTCAATCAAGATATGTGGCTGCATTTTGTTGAAAGCAGAAGAAAAATCAGCAAATTAAAGTCTGACGTGAGAGCCAGCCTTTTCCAAGTGTTTATATGCTTTGTCTAAAATAAAGACTTTTGCATCCTCAAAACTTTTCCCAGTTTGATAAGCAAACTGTAGTGGATCAAGTCTGCCATGGACCTGAGCCATGATTTCATCTTTAAGGATTTTCTCAAAATTTTTCATCACTAAGGATGTTAATGCCACAGGTCTGAAATCCTGGAATCCTTAGGATTTTTTTTAATTTGGCTATCGGTATTACTGTATGGTGGAACTCTTCCAAATTTGGGGTATCTGACATTTCTCTGCGCACATATTAAAAATAGAGGTGAATATTACACTAAGCTGGTCAGCACAATAGCGCAGTGTGCGTCCACAGACGGCATCAGGGCCAGCAGCTTTCCTAATATTTACCTTCTTGAACAGGGTTTCCACTTGTACCTGACATATCACTAGGTCATTGTTAGGAGCAAGAGTATTCCTCCATGTAGAGATATTGTCCAGTTTGTTTGGTGGAAAAGCTCTGAACGGTGAAAATGTTGGTTCGCGAACGGGAACGGAGCCGGTTCTCTGTCGGTGGAAAAGGCCTAAGCAAGGTGGTATAAATAGCAAAGAGGAGGGGCCCCAGCACCGAGCCCTGGGGCACCCCTGTGTTGTGGTAGTGATTTATGGACAACTGTCCAAACCAGGACATGTAGAACAAGCGCCCCCTTGAGGTAGGATTCAAACCAGGAAAGAGCTGAGCCAGAGATGCCATGTTTGCAAGTATGGAGAGAAGGACACAGTGGTTGACACCAGGAAGGTCTAAATGAACAGGAAGTGACTCATGACTCCACACCAGTGTTTTGTGAAGACTTTATGATGTAGACGCTTCAGGTACATCAGTATTAGTATGAGTAGAGTTGCAGTATGGAAATTAACTCTGACTCTGAAAACGATTTAAAGGTAACCCTTTCCTGCTTCCCCCTCACCTCTCTCACTCTCTCTGGACAGAGTTCTTCATGGATGGCCTGGGACGTTTGCTGGTGGCCTCCTGCCCTATGATGGTTATTGGGCACCAGCCAAAACAAGCCCACTCAGACTACAAAAAGTTCCGTAGACCAGGGAAAGGAGATGTAAATTCTAAACTGCGCCTGCAGTACTTCAAAAACCACCTGAAGTGTGTTGCATAGTGAATAAAGAAGGAATTTAGTTTGAAGTGCTTCTATTTGTGCTAATGTTTATTGTATTAACTTTCTAGTTCAGTTTGGTTTTGTACACTATTTCTCTATATGAAGAATATGCCCTATTGAATAACATATATTTGGCCACCAGAGGGCAACCAACACACACACATTTTAAAAGACAGATCCAGATTTTTTTTTATTTTCTTTTTTTTTTTTTATTTTATTATTTCAGGACAATGCACATTAATGAACATAATAGTACATGTAAATGTGCCAGATTGTAGCCCAGGGGCTAATTTCCATCTGCAGTCCAATGTAGGCAGGTTTGGTGTTAAAAGACTAAGAAACAGATGACATACTTAGACACACATAGGCAGAGTTAGTAGAAACAAAGTATACTAAACAACAAGAAGAAATATAAGAGATAGGGGGAAAATGTAAATAATAATAAAAAAAAAAGAGAGAAGACCATATATCTGAGTTAATGGTGATTACATATTTGGTTAGCCCTGAGCCATGCCTTAAGATGATACTTGAAAGTGGTCAAGGAGGGAGATTCCCTTATAGATAGAGGGATTGTGTTCCACAATGCACTACCTTTAACAGATAGTGAATTGTGGCTAAAAGATGTTTTCCTAAAGGGAATCTCAACATCCCTATTGACCACTGCCCGTGTGACCCGAGTCTGGCGATATTTACAGTAATAAATTCTTGCAGGGGTGGTGGCGCCAGGCCATGTACTTTATAGGTAAGGCAACTGTATGAAAATTTACAAAAATTATCAAAACTCAATAGATTGTATTTTTCTAAGGTGTTACAATGATGGTATGTTAGGGTTTTTTTATCTAGAGTTTTGGGTGCCTTTTTGTACAAAAGCTCCACTGGCTTAAGGGTGAGCCCGACAATGAGCTGGTGACACAATAACTTAGGTGAGAAAATAACATTGCATGTAGGAACATCAAGGCAGCGGCATCTGTCATAGAACCTCTAATTTGCTATTATTTGCTAATATATCTAATTATATAGATTGAACTTAATTTTTTTAGATATCATTTGTATGTGTTTTTTAAAAGAAAGATTGGAATCTATAATGACACCTATTTTTAAATCTGTCACTACTTCAAGCTCTTCTGTACCCAAGGGAGTCATTTGAACTATGCCCATTGACAGTCTAGGTTATAGGGGTTATTTTGAAATAATGCATTCGGTCAAATATATTTTGAAGATTTGTACTTGAAGGGTAGTACTGAAGTCAGTTATTTTTTCTAGCAGTTTCTCTAACCATAAATCTTGTCTGTGTAAAGTATTAATTGTTTTTATTTGGTGTCCTGCTGTTATTTTCTACTTCTTGTTATGACCGCCGCCAGCGTAGCTAGCGAAGCGGTCATATAGTTGTTGTCAAAGTTTTTTATTTATTTATTTATTTTATTCTTTTCCCCCGTCATTTTTCGTCAACGATTCCCGGGACACCGTAACACCGGAGCGCATGAAACTTGGTGGGCATGTAGCCCCAGTAGACTTCTATGGAAAATTTTCGTTTCGTCCCCGGGGGTCACTCCACCCCCGCGCTGCCCCCGCCCGAAGCCCAAAAATGACAGTTTTTCCTACATAACTACCTGAACCGTGGCACCGAGGATGACAAAATGTTTATGGTATGTTGTTCTGTAGAGCTTGCATCAACTTAGCTTATAACCAGTCATTTGTGATTTGCACCCCCATGGTAAAAATTGAAAATGCAATGTAATATTGCTTTAATTGCCCTTATCTTCAGATGAGATGTTATGAACTGCACCAAATTTCATGTGTATGATTAACCTGACACCCTCTGGGAGTATGCCAAGTTATGTGGAATTTCATCCATGGGGGGCTATAAAATAAATGGATTTATGTGTACATTCAGGACTGTATACCTATCGGCCAGTAGATGGTGGTATTAACCCTCTGGAGTCTAAATCCCTCCCTGGGGATTTCAAAAACTGTTCCAAACATCTCAATCTCTGCTAGTTTTTGTCCTAGAAACATATAAGTGACACCATTAGAAACCTTTAATCAACTAGTTTCCAAATATGTTTTAAAAGAGAATGGTTGCTCTGGGTGCAACAAACATGCAGGAACACACACACACACACACACACACATAAATACACACACACACACACACACACACACATGCATAACTACACACACACGCACCACTACATACACACATGTACATAAAACATTACACAAACACATGCACAAACACGCCCACACGCATGCACACATACACCCCTACACACACCTCACACACACACACACACAAAGAGATGCACAGTGCACACACACGAGTGTGTGTGAGTGTGTGTTTGTGTGCGTGTGTGTGTGAGTGTGTGCCTGTGTATGTGTGTGTGTGTGTGTGTGCACACGCACGCATGTGAGTGTGTGTGTGTGTGTGTTATCTGATATTGGAGTGACAGTGACGGCAGAGAACACAGTGAACATATACACAGAGACACATAAAACACACACACAAGCAGACACACACTCACACTAGACAGAGAAGCACTCATACACAAAAGCAAGCGCACACATGCACACACTCATTTACATACATAAAAGTTGCAGTAGGGATGGAGTAGGTGATGGAAACACAAGCGTGATTGATATTTGCGGAGAGAATGTGAGTGGCGGTCATATTGTGTATCGCTTTGCGGTACATCTAGTTGTCTGTGTCCCTGTTTCCTTGCTGCCTTGTCCCTCACATCTTGGTTTCTGTAGATAAACTTGTGAATGAACAAACATATCTGATAAATATTCAGTTTGGTAAACATGGTAAACATGGCTATAATTATGTTGATGGGAAAGTAAACAAAAGGCAAAACGTCAACCATAAAGTTTCCAACAAAGCGGTTGGTTACTTACATTACAGGTCAGGATATCCTGCTCAGGTGTTTAGAGGGCAAAGGGATGGGTATGCAGACAACCGGGAACTCGATGTCACAAACTTTCCCAACACAGAATCCTCCATTTAAATGTAAGTGTCGTCCTCGTAATTAGGCACCAGTAATTTAGTACCTCTACTTTGAATATCTGAAATATTGATTTATTGTATTTATATTTAATGTGAAAGCTACATGGCATGTGAACTTTGGGTACCTGTTGTAGTGATAGATTAGATTCAACTCCACTCTACTGCTGGTTACCAGGCAATCATGGTAGTGTGTTGTAATTATCTTGTCCTTAATTTTACAAGTTTCGGATAGCCTATGCATTCTTTTTTTATTTTGTTTTATTGTTATATAAATGACACACAAAGATACACAATGACAACATTTAACATACACATACTCATGACAAAGTTTGCCCGTTTACAGAGCTACTTAATTATAACTATATTTAGCAGCAACAGTACACAATTATTACAAGAAACAGACATAATAGTGTCAGCATTCATTGGCTGAGGGATCAGCGCTGGAAATATTGCAGAAAGGGGGACCATGAGTCTTCATTAGTTGTTTTTCAGAGATGCAGTAAGCTTTTCTAGGTTTGAGTGATTAGTTAAAAGATTGAGCCATTGATTTATAGAGATCCTTTTTAATTATTGCATCGCATTATTATTACTGAATTGTATTACATTATTATTATTTAATTGTAAAACTGTATCATATTTGTTTGTTTACCTTTTGTATTAAGTCCAATTGTATGATTTGGACTACAGACAGGTCTAGCTCAACGCTGAACGGTGAAGTAAGGAAGTGAGCAACATTGAGCAACAACATGCTTCCAAGGTAATTCCAGCAAATTGCATGGAAACATGAATTGTCTGTGTTACTGGTCTCGGATAGGCTTAAGATAAGGTAAGAACACTCCTTAGAAGTTCTTAGCACTTAAGAGCTTAATGAATCTGGGAAATGCGGCCATGGACTGTTCTCCATCCTCCCATCTGGGAAACATTACAGGAGCACCAGCAGGCTCAGAAACACAAAGAGCCACTTTTAGCCTCTGCGCCGCCCCCTCTCCCTTGCACATGGACTATGGACTGTTTGACTCCCTCAGATAACGATGCACTTTATTAATGTACCTCATCAATGCATTTTATGATCGTACTGCATTCGTTCAATGTATGCTAAATGGACTATGAACTGTCTGATTACTCAGAACGATGCACTTTATTTGCATGATGGATCATGCTGCATTCTCATGTTCTGTCGTGTCGTGTTAATGACATGTGCATGAGGCCCATATAGCATCACGATGAAAATGAAGATCATGCTAAATGTTACCTTGCAAAACCATAAATACAGTATGCTGGGAATAGGCTACAGAGCCATCTCTTTACTTTATCACTAATTAGGCTACCCCCTGTCAGGGCAGCTTAATTTAAGCTGCCCTGACAGGGGGTAGCCTATGTTAGCGCATATACAGTAGTTGCTGTTAAAATGCCTACTAGTGCTGGGAATCGAAACACTTCAACCTTGGCATATAACGTGTTTAAAACCTTTGCGTGTTATAGACTCGTATAATGAGGAGTTCCTTGTCATTAGATTACTTAGATTACTTGCTGTTGTCCGTGACCTGGCATTTCCTTGGCAAGCCATTTTAGCATGCCCTATAGCAAGCCGCCTATAATAATAATAATAATGCATTTTATCTATAATGCACTTTTCAACACCTTGTGTTTTGTGGGTTGATTATTTCTTTGAGGTGGGGGGAGCATGACCATGGATGAATTGGTGAGTGAGGAGGGAAATCTTGTACACAATCCTGGTGGAGACAGGAAGTCAGTGTATATTGTATTGGATAAACTTGAAAGCAGAGCTTACCATTGTGTGTGCACCCAAGGTAACCTGTTAACATTTAAATGTATTATGCATAGAAGCAACGAGACATTGATAGTAAAAAAAAGTAATAGGTTATATGCACGGAAGGCTGTTCAGGTATACCTACCTCATAGACTAGGTTGATTTTCAGAACATGTGACACTCTCAGGCATTTATGAGTAAAAGTTGGCAAACAGACTTGTAGAGGTATTTTCCTTTCTGCTTAATCTATTTTTGCTGTTTGCCAAGCTGTATCTCATGTGAAAATCAATAGAGTGCAAACTCCAAGATGACCTCTTAAAGAGACCCTATGCAACTTTTTCATAGTCATAAAATCGCTTAGAAACCATTGTTTTGCTTGACTGACCAGTTTTATCGAAAACAGCAATATTTCCTCCCGCCCCCAGTGTCCCTATCCGCTATTGCAACCTTGCAGTTTGTTCGGGAGACGATCGCTCCCTGTTTACATCTGGAAGGCTGAGACGTGTAAGGAACAAGAAGAACCACGCTTGCAATTTATATATTTATATATAGCCTATATATGTATAAATATACACGCTAAAGCTGTCGGGGAAGCTCTGCAGAGAAATATGCAAGCATAAAACAAGCGAAAATGAAAAACGAAACCGAAACCTAAGATGAAATCGCCAATCCTGCATAGTTTCTCTTTAAAATGTCAGATGTCAGAGTCAGAGTTCTATATATTAAAACTTAACTTCATGCGCGACATCAACTAATGAGTAAAGTTTGGGAATTAAGATACTTGTATGTGACAATGATAATTGCATTATTTCTCATTGTATCAGGAGAATATCTGTTTTTATCCTTATATTTCAAATGAACTAAGATAGTATCTAAATTGCGAGATTCATTTGTTTGGAGACACATGCATACTATTGTCTTTGGAACAAAGTGTGTGAATTGAGTTCGGAGTTATTCTACTTTCTATTATTTCTATTGTTAGTTCCACACATCATATATGTCATCAGAATTAATTTATCCAAAGAGCAACATAAACCTGGGGTTAGGGTTGAGGTTACAGTTAGGGTTAGATCTGAGGTGTGGGTTGGTGCTTGCAGGAAGCCTGGGGCCCAGAGCGTGGATAGAGAACAGGTGCAAAGCACTCCCCGCGGATGTAAATTGCTTTGGCCGCTCTCAGGTTGGGCATGTGTGAGACAATAAATGACACAATAGATGACACAGATGCGACAGTAGATGTATTTTGAGTCAGTTTTATGAGCCCAATAGATACTTTATCAGTATATATACTTTTTGATCCCATGAGGGAAATTCATTCTCTGCATAAGAGTCAGTTTTATTAGTCTAAAATAAATACAAATTATCTGATCCGAGTGCTACTGTACGCTAACTAAATGTAAACATTACTATTGACATTCAAAGTTCACAGTTTAAAGTTTACTGTCATGTACTCATAAATAAGCATTTAGAAGCATTGTACATTCCTTGTGCTCAAGTGTCCATTCAACTTCCAGAATAAATAGCAAATAAATAAATAAATAAATACATTTTAAAAAAGGATGGAGAGAGGATTATATGGGGATTTCCAAGGACGGTTCAGCATCCTGATGACTTGCAGGTAGAATCTATCCCTGTATCTGCCAGTACGGGTCCTGCTCTTGTATCGTCTGCCTGAAGGCAGGAGGGTGAAAAGACAGTGGCTGGGATGACTGGGGTATAAACTATACACCTAGACTTTCTTCTGCAGCGCTGACTGACTGTAGAGGTCTTGGATGGATGGTAACTCAGTCCTTTGAATGTGCTATGCTGATTTGACAACTCTTTGTAGCGATTTTCGATCCTGAGCAGTGCTCTTACCATACCATGTTGTTATGCCACCAGTCAGAATGCTCTCTATTTTTCAGTGGTAAAAGTTGGTCAATATTTTGTGGTGCTGAAAGAAGAGCCGCTGTCTAGCTGTCTGTGACCACACCAATATGGTGTGTCCAGCTCAGATCCTCACTGATGTTTTAGGTTGATAGATTTAAGATTCAGCCTCAGAAATGTAATTCACTTGATACCAGAATATTATAAATGAAAAAGAAGCCTGTCTTAAAACGTAGTGCTTTGCTTTGCAGGTACATGGCTGTGCTACTTTTTCTGGTGTTGGCATCTGTTGCCCTCATCTTTGTGTGGAATAACTCTACTTCATTCACCAGCAATGGATATGAGGAAAACAAAGGGGATGTTCAGACTTTCATTATGAGGAAAACAAGGCAAACACCTGACTTTATTGTTGTTCCAATATAAATAATTGAATTGTTAGAAAATCTAGTAACACGTTATTTTAGCATTAATACATAATTAATGTTAGTGTTCAATAATGTCTATGTTAAGAGTTATTACACATTTACTATGTATTACATGAGAGTTTTAGGGCATACTCACACTAGGTATGGTTCACCCGTACCATACTGGAGCACGGTTGCCTCTGGTCCCTGGTCTGCGCTCACACTGCATACGTATATCAAACCGTACGGGTGCGATTGTGTTGCTGTGTTCTAGAATCTTTATGCAAACGTATGATTGTTAATTGGAATGTTATTGTATCTCCGTTTCTTGTCACACCAAGTACTGTCGGTACGATAGAAACCGAAAACGATCCATTATCCCTAGTTTGAGTTAGTACAGCAAGGAAGCTACAGCGCTCGAGTCTAGGGCATGTCCGTGAGGCCCAGTGTGAGTGCCCTCAGAGTGTAATGCTGCCTGGCACCTCGGGACTGGGCTCCAGGGACTTGGAACTTGGAGGGGCTAGAGAGCGCGGAGCTGGCACTGGAAGAGCAGAAATTGATTAAGAATAAGAAATTGTTCAACAAATAATGTACCGACAGTAATACAGTACAAAGTGCAATGGTGCCATTGACCTTCACAGACCTTCTTAATACATACTGTACACATATTGGTCATGTATTAATAATGGCTAACATTTGTTTGCTAAAATAAAGTGATGCCGAAATATACAGTGACCTACAGCAGAAAGTAACTAAGTACTTGCTATACAGTATGTATAGGCTATATCATGCCAGCAAGTTGATAGACACTAAGAAATAGTAATAATAACAAAGTGTGTCAAATTATTAAAAATATCATAACTCTGCCATCTTCTCATTAATGTACAGTGGTATCATACAGAGACCCTCCTCAGCACCATGCTCGTGCCGCAGTTCAAATCTCACAAGCAGCATTGAAGCAGCAAAGCTAAGTGACATCAGGAAGAGACGAGCAGACGAGTACAAGAAACAGAAAATCAGGCAGGTCTTCACCTCAACAATATCACAATCTCTTACACATGAAGGACAGCAGTAGAGCTTTCAATTTAAATAGACTATACATAGTCATTGAACTAGTAAGAACATTACATTTCCCCTTGGGGATTAATAAATTATACCTATCTATCTCATAAGTATATGAAACATTGTGACAAGCGAGACAGGGTATCCATGATAACACTGACCAGAATTCTTTGTCATTTAGTAATTATTGCTAATTGCGTACTAAAAAATGGTTGGCTATAATGTGTCATCTTCAATGATGCGGTTATGGAAGTGTGGTTGTTTGGACACTAGGACTGTTCTTATCCATATACTCACTGCTCTCCATGTGATGTAGGGAAACCACTGATCTAGATGTAGTGCTCATCAGTCCATCAAATTCACCCCTCCAATACCCTTCCCATGGATTCACTGCGGCTCCCTTGGAGAAGACTTCCATACCTGGTGTGTGACCATCATTATTCAATCACGCCTCATTAAAATTTGTGTCCTGTTTGTCGCTAGAGAAGTGAGGCGTTCAGATGTTGCTATCCCCCTGTTGTACAAGACATTGACGGCAGAATAACTGAAAATAACAGAAAAACGAACAGAAGGAAGATATTTTGGCTTTTCAAGAGGATATAGAGTGGATGAATTGAGTATTGTACTGTGTTCTCTGATGTTAAAATAGTATTCAACTTTGATTTATAAAAAATAAATTCAATTGCAATTTTACAAGCCCGATTAAAACCTTTATATTTAGGCTGGGTATTGAAATGGTAATTTCGACTAAATGGCGCCCTCTTTGGTAACCCCAATTGAACTTATATTTGATATCAGGCTTTGTTCTAATTCACCCATTTTTTAGTGGCTAGTTCAAGATTTTCATATGAAGGAGGGCACAACCATGCCTCATGTTCATGATAGCTCTTTGGTTATGCACAACCTCTCCTAATTCATCAAAACCAAGACAAAAACGGTTTCCATGCCACCTTTCAGGATTCACGGATAGGCTATATCTTTACTCTGATTGATTAGGTCTAGCAGTTGTGTGCAGAGGCATTTTCCCCCCCTATATCGGCTGAAACACACCCCATGATCACGTTCCAATGCAAGCAGCATCAGACTCGCATTCTGAATAGAATTGGCTATTTCTGGTTAGGCTTGAATGCCGTAGTTTGTATGTTCTGCTGGTTATAAATAATATAAAGGATGTTTTAGCCTCAGTCATAGACTGAAAATAAAAGTTCCTGTAATTTCCACATGCTCACAGAAAACATATTTCTTTCCAGTTCTATGCAGAAAAAGTACACATCTCTAGTGATGAAGCCCAAAATTTAGCCTTGCATTTTGTTTAGTGCATTGACTGATTTCCCTCTGTATGACCTGCTACTTCTACTTGTTGAAGAAAGATGGCGTTTGCTGCTATAGTTCTTACAGTATGTTATGCCCATACTGTATGTGCTGCTGGATTTGGAAATGTGTTGAAATCTGTGGAGCCTATCATTTTAGGCATGCGTCTGGCATGACCTCACACCAACATGATCACAGAATCAGTGGATATCTCTGTGTTGTTTATATTCAAAGATTTGTATATGATGTAAACCTAAGTTCACTCTGAGGAAGGGGTTGACAATTTCAAACGAAATGAGCTAGTTGTTGTAAAATTACAGGCTGGCTAATGAATACTTAATCAATTTGAAAATAATCATTTTAGGTTTGGCATTGAATGCTCATGGGAGGCAGGTTTACAAGGTTTGTCAAAATTCAAATAATCTTTAATTTTATTAAATGTCTTTATAAATCAGGGTGTCAGTGTCTGTAAGGGCTAGACGCCTGAACATAATAGACTCGTGTGCATCTGACTTTTTTGATCCTAGTAGTCCATGATAGCCATGTCTGCTCTCCTAGCTCCGACAGTTGTCTCTGAGTCTGTCCACTTTGCCGTTGTATAGGTGTCTCTCCATGCGTCCCATGGCGTGATGGCGGTGGACAAGGTTCCACAGGGACAGGAAGTGAAGGGGCAGAATCAGAACATGCTCAATATCACCGCCACCAGTGTAGAAGACCTGAATGACCTCCTGGCACATGTTACCTACACCAGTGAAGTTTACCTCTTAAAAGCAGGCGATCTGGGTAAGGCCTGGTGTGAATGGGCAGAAATATTGTGTATGTTTGTGCTTTACTCAGTGTTAAGTGCTGGGAATGAGAATTTAGCTATGGTCATTTGAATAAACTGTTTAAATGTCTTTAAAGATCCCTACCAGAAACCAGGTATCTTTGATATGTATGTATTTCAAATAAAACAAATCTGGTCCCAATAACAACAACAACTACATCAACAAATATACAGTATGTTATACAGTATATTGTTAATCACCAGTGCACTTCACCTTTGAGGATCATGAGGTCATCTTCCCGATCATAATCAAGAAGCCTACGCTTCCTGTTCTATATGACCTGGGTGAAGGTGAGTTTGTTCTTCACATTTTCAGGTCGCACACATGAAGATGTGTTACAACCTCTGGTACCAGTGCTTATAAACCATGATACAGTATATGATATGTGTGTTTACTCTCATGTTTCTTCTTCTTTTTGTCTCTCTCTTGCTGATATGTTACATGATACGTTACATCTCTGTCTCTATCTCTGCTACCAGTGCTTATATGTACAGTATGATATGATGTGTGTTTGTGTTTCTTCTTTTTGTTTCTCTCTTGCTAATCAGACGTTAATTCTCAAGTGACCATCACTATAAAAACATTCTTAAGATACGAAGAGCTGAGGGTCTTGATCAAAAGCATCAGGGAAAGATACCCGGATATTCGAATCATCATTGCAGATGACAGCCTGAAGACAGAAAAAGTGGAGGGCCACAATATTGACCAGTACATCATGCCCCCAGCTCAAGTACAGTCTTTTCCCATCTGTCTTTGAGATTTCAATCACATATTTGTTTGGGTGTGTTAAATCACAAATTCTCGTCTGTCCAGGGCTGGTTTGCTGGACGGAACCTAGCCGTCTCTCAGGTCACAACCAAGTACTTCCTGTGGGTGGACGATGACTTCCAATTCCTGAACGAGACCAAAATTGAGAAGTTTGTGGAGATCATGGAGTCTATGCCAGAGCTGGATGTGGTGAGCTTTTCAAATCGCTGAACACTGTTCAGATCTGGAGAGCTAGGCTAACCAACCATCCAGACCTGGAGAGCTAGGCCACCCAACTATGCAGTCAGTCAGTCAGTCAGTAATTGGTATTTTTATGGACAAATCACTATTTAGGTCACCTTTAAGCTGAATATAGGGAACTGCCCAAGGGATATCACTGGGCCTATTCTTATTGAGTAACCCCTAAGCAACTATAAACAGCAAAGAAAACTAGAAAACGTAATTTCGAGGAAATTACCAGTGCATGCAAAAGCAAGACATAAGATAAAATGTGAAACAAACTTAAATTTACAAACAGGTGTGGACAGAGGAAGGTGAGGGAAGGGGGGGGGGGCAGTGTGATGTATGTGGCTTAGGGACAGAGGTGGAAAAGTCCAACCAACCAGCTGATTCTAAGTAGTACAACTCTTCAGCCAGGCAGAGCAGCTAATTGGTGAGATCACCTGTGTTTAAGTGCACAGATAGAACCAATACGTGATTGGACTTTTACTCTCTGAAGCTTGACTTTTCCACCTCTGAGTGTGAGTGCATGTGAGTGTGCGTGCGCGCGTGTGTGTGTGTGTGTGCGTGCGTGCGAGTTAGGTTAAGGTGAGAATGTTGTGGAGTGCATGGAGAAGTGTGGTATACTGTATATGAAGTGCTGCAGTCAGGTGTGTGTGTGTGTGTATGAGTGAATGGGTAGACAGAGAGAGCTGATAATGCAGGTTCAATTTAACTGGCTGTCAATTAAACTTGATAGGGCCTTGAGCAGCTGGCCCTTGACACAGGTGCAAATCAGCTTAATCAGCAGTGCAGTGCGATAGACCTCTGAAGTTCGCCTACAAAAAAGCTTGCCATATATGGGCAGTTGGCTTCAATTAACTCCCGGATCTCCTTATATGGGCAGAGGGCAGCTTCAGAGGTCTATGAAAAGTCAATGGGGAAAAATATTTTGCTAATATTTCAAAAAGTATCAAGTTTACAGAACTGAAATATACATACAATTAGTCTTATTTTCAAGACCTACGTAACAAAGTTTGAACCAAGTTTCTACGTTAAACGGTTGAAGCGAATTAGGACCTGGTTAGGAGAATAATAATAACTAGAAATGCAATTCCAAGGAATTGCCAGTGCATGAAAATGCAAAAATAGATAGATAATGTAGATATGGTTGCTAAGATGTAGCTAGGGTAAACATTGTTGTTGCATAGTTTACAGAGAGTTGATAGTGTGAAGGTAGACAGTTTAAAGATTCCAGCTCTAACTTAACTAATGATTTCTATTCATGTTAAAATGTTGATTAGCTAACTTAGGTAATGATTTCTAGCAGTTACGCTAAAAATGCTAATTATGCTAGCAATGATAACTTTACTAACAATGCTAACCAGGTTGATTAGCTAACTTAACCGATGATTTCTAGCAGTAATGCTAAAAATGCTAACTATGCTAACAATGCTAAATTTGTTAATGATGCTAACCAGGTTGATTAGCTAACTTAGTTGATGATTTTTTGCAGTTATGCTAAAAATGCTAACTATGCTAACTATGCTAACTAGCTAACTTGCTAGTGAGGACTTTTATTTTGAAACATTTGTTGCTAGGGTATCCATGGTGGCCACTATCAAGAAACAAGAAGTTACTGCAGTATAATCATGTTGGTTGCTATGGAAACGGTCATAAACACTTAATTTTAATGGTTGCTATGTTGGTTGCTAGGTACATGGAGGTTTCATGTAGTTGACTGGAGGCATAGTGGATGATAACTGACAGTTGGAATGGTTGAACAGTTCAATAGTTGAGCAGTTTCAATGGTTAAATGATTTAATAGTGTATTATTGCAGTGAGGACTTTTATTTTGAAACAGTTGTGGACAGAGGAAACAGTTAACAGGATATGTAGTCTTCTGAGAGACTGTATGCTTAAAGCCAGAGAAACTGACAGTTGGTGCCCAGGTGGCCGGCCACCTGGCGTAAGATTCTAATTGCTGCCGTGATGTCATAATGAGCAATGTTAAGTCTATGGGGGAAATTGTAATAGTTTTTAACTAATAGTTTAAAAAGTATAAAAGTTACAAAGTTGAAAAATACAAAGCCCACATCGCGTAAGTAAGACCTACGCGACAAAATTTGAATGGAGTTTCTACGTTAAGCGGTTGAAGCTGAATAGCGTGCGTTAGAAGAAGAATAATAACTAGAAATGCAATTCCAAGGAATTACCAGTGCATGAAAATGCAAAAATAGATAGATAATGTAGATATGGTTACTAAGGTGTAGCTAGGGTAAACATGGTGGTTGCATAGTTTACAGAGAGTTGATAGTGTGAAGGTAGACAGTTAAAAGATGAAACATTCCAGTTCTAACTTAACTAATGATTTCTATTCATGTTAAAATGTTGATTAGCTAACTAAGCTAATGATTTTTAGCAGTTACGTAAAAAATGTTAATAATGTTAGCAATGCTAAATTTATTAACAATGCTAACCAGGTTGATTAGCTAACTTAACCGATGATTTCTAGCAGTAATGCTAAAAATGCTAACTATGCTAACAATGCTAAATTTGTTAATGATGCTAACCAGGTTGATTAGCTAACTTAGTTGATGATTTTTTGCAGTTATGCTAAAAATGCTAACTATGCTAACTATGCTAACCATGCTAACTAGCTAACTTGCTAGTGAGGACTTTTATTTTGAAACATTTGTTGCTAGGGTTTCCATGGTGGCCACTATCAGGAAACAAGAAGTTACTGCAGTATAATCATGTTGGTTGCTATGGAAACGGTCATAAACACTTAATTTTAATGGTTGCTATGTTGGTTTCTAGGTACATGGAGGTTTCATGTAGTTGACTGGAGGCATAGTGGATGATAACTGACAGTTGGAATGGTCGAACAGTTCAATAGTTGAGTAGTTTCAATGGTTAAATGATTTAATAGTGTATTATTGCAGTGAGGACTTTTATTTTGAAACAGTTGTGGACAGAGGAAACAGTTAACAGGATATGTAGTCTTCTGAGAGACTGTATGCTTAAAGCCAGAGAAACTGACAGTTGGTGCCCAGGTGGCCGGCCACCTGGCGTAAGATTCTAATTGCTGCCGTGATGTCATAATGAGCAATGTTAAGTCTATGGGGGAAATGGTAATAGTTTTTAAGTAATAGTTTAAAAAGTATAAAAGTTACAAAGTTAAAAAATACAAAGCAGGCATGGCATAAGCAAGACCTACGCAACAACGTTTGAATGGAGTTTCTACGTTAAACGGTTGAAGCTGAATTGGCTGCGTTAGAAAAAGAAGTTTAATAATAATAACTAGAAATGCAATTCCAAGGAATTACCAGTGCATGAAAATGCAGAAATAGATAGATAATGTAGATATGGTTACTAAGGTGTAGCTAGGGTAAACATGGTGGTTGCATAGTTTACAGAGAGTTGATAGTGTGAAGGTAGACTGTTTAAAGATGAGACATTCCAGTTCTAACTTAACTAATGATTTCTATTCATGTTAAAATGTTGATTAGCTAACTTAGCTAATGATTTCTAGCAGTTACGCTAAAAATGCTAATTATGCTAGCAATGCTAACTTTACTAACAATGCTAACCAGGTTGATTAGCTAACTTAACCAATGATTTCTAGCATTGATTAGGTTGATTAGCTAACTTAGTTGATTATTTTTTGCAGTTATGCTAAAAATGCTAACTATGCTAACAATGCTAACTATGCTAACCATGCTAACTAGCTAACTTGCTAGTGAGGACTTTTATTTTGAAACATTTGTTGCTAGGGCATCCATGGTGGCCACTATCAGGAAACAAGAAGTTACTGCAGTATAATCATGTTAGTTGCTATGGAAACGGTCATAAACGCTTAATTTTAATGGTTGCTATGTTGGTTGCTAGGTACATGGAGGTTTCATGTAGTTGACTGGAGGCATAGTGGATGATAACTGACAGTTGGAATGGTTGAACAGTTCAATAGTTGAGTAGTTTCAATGGTTAAATGATTTAAGTGCATGAAAATGCAAAAAAATTATAGATAGATAATGTAGATATGGTTACTAAGGTGAAGCTAGGGTAAACATGGTGGTTGCATGGTTTAAAGAGAGTTGATAGTGTTAAGGTAGACATTTTCAAGCTTAAACGTTCCTGTTCTAACTTAACTTATGATTTCTAGGAGGTATTCTAAAATGTTAACTATATTAACAATGATAACCAGGTTGATTGGTTTACTTAGCTAATGATTTCTAACAGTTATTGTAAAAATGATAAAGATGTTAACAATGCTAACCAGGTTGATAAGCTAACTTAGTTGATGATTTCTAGCAGTAATGCTAAAAATGCTAACTATGCTAACAATGTTAATTATGCTAACAATGCTAACCACGTTGATTAGCCAACTTAGCTAATAATTTTTAGCAGTTATGCTAAAAATGCTAACTATGCTAACAATGCTAACTATGTTACCAATGCTAACCAGGTTGATTAGCTAACTTAACTTATCATTTCTAGCAGCTATGCTAAAAATGCTAACAATGCTAACTAGCTAGTGAGGACTTTTATTTTGAAACATTTGTTGATAGGGTATCCATGGCTGCCACTATCAGGAATAAAGAAGTTACTGTAGTAAAATCATGTTGGTTGCTATGGAAACGTTCATAAACGCTTAATTTTGATGGTTGCTATGTTGGTTGCTAGGTCCATGGAGGTCTCATGTAGTTGACTGGAGGCATAGTTGATGATAACTGACAGTTGGAATGGTTGAACAGTTAAATAGTTGAGTAGTTTCAATGGTTAAATGATTTAATAGTGTATTATTGCAGTGAGGACTTTTACTTTGAAACAGTTGTGGAAAGAGGAAACAGTTAACAGGATATGTAGTCTTCTGAGAGACTGTATGCTTAAAGCCAGAGAAACTGACAGTTGGTCCCCAGGTGGCCGGCCACCTGGCTTAAGATTCTAATTGCTGCCGTGATGTCATAATGAGCAATGTTAAGTCTATGGGGAAATAGCTCAATGTTAAATCTATGGGGAAATCGTTTTTTAATTCATAGTTTAAAAAGTATAAAAGTTACAACGTTGAAAAATACAAAGCACACATGGCATAAGCGAGACCTATGCAACAAAGTTTGAATGAAGTTTCTACGTTAAACGGTTCAAGCTGAAATGCGCGCGTTAGAAGAAGAAAAATAAAGATAAGAAGAAGCCTTGGAAGAACAGTACAGTGCATTTTCATGCACTGTAATAAGAAGACTTGGAATAACAGTATAGTGCATTTTCATGCACTATAATAAGAAGACTTGGAATAACAGTACAGTGCATTTTCATGCACTGTAATAATAAGAAGAAGAAGAAGACCGAGGAAGAACAGTACAGTGCATTTTCATGCACTGTAACTAGAAATGCAATTCCAAGGAATTACCAGTGCACGAAAATGCAAAATGTGTATAGATAGATAATGTAGATATGGTTACTAAGGTGTAGCTAGGGTAGACATGGTGGTTGCATAGTTTAAAGAAAGCTGATAGTGTGAAGGTAGACAGTTGAAAGCTTAAACATTCCAGTTCTAACCTTACTAATGATTTCTAACAAATGTTAGAAACAGATGCTGTAAACAGATGTTAACTATGTTAACAATGATAACCAGGTTGATTGGTTAACTTAGCTAATGATTTCTAGCAGTTATGGTAAAAATGCTAACTATGTTAACAATGCTAACAATGCTAACCAGGTTGATTAGCTGACTTAGTTGATGATTTCTAGCAGTTATGCTAAAATGCTAACTATGTTAACAGTGCTAACTATGTTAACAATGCTAACTAGGTTGATTAGCTAACTTAGCTAATCATTTCTGGCAGCTATGCTAAAAATGCTAACAATGCTAACCATGCTAACTAGCTAACTTGCTACTGAGGACTTCTATTTTGAAACATTTGTTGATAGGGTTTCCATGGCTGCCACTATCAGGAATAAAGAAGTTACTATAGTAAAATCATGTTGGTTACTATGGAAACGGTCATCAATGCTAGGTACATGGAGGTCTCATGTAGTTGACTGGAGGCATAGTTGATGATAACTGACAGTTTGAATGGTTGAACAGTTAAATAGTTGAGTAGTTTCAATGATTAAATGATTTAATAGTGTATTATTGCAGTGAGGACTTTTATTTTGAAACAGTTAAGAGGAAAGAGGAAACAGTTAACAGGATATGTAGTCTTCACAGAGAGATTGTATGCTTAAAGCCTGAGAGAGAGAGAGAGAGAGGGCTGCTGCAGGTGGGGCTGGCCACCTGGCATAAGATTCTAATTGCTTAACGACCCGATTGTGATGTCATAGAGGCCAATGTTAAGTCTATGGGGACATTTTCAATAGTTTTTAATTTATAGTTTAAAAAGTAGGGGAGAACCGGCACAATCGTAACACTTTTTTACTGTCTCAGTTCAAACTAGCTTTACACAAAGACGATAGACTTGAGAGCTGTGAAACTTGACCAGCACAGAGTCATACATCTATACTCCATGAAAGTTGAAACAGAATTGAAAAAATATTTTATAGTTTGTTTATAATTTAACTGAACAGTGTCATGTACCTTTGTTACAACCTAGACGCAGCCATAAAAAGTGCGGCACAGTTGTAATGGTATAGCGTCATGGTTGTAACAGTGCTAAAATCGTGTTAAAATCGTGAATCCTATAACATATTTTAACACAAAACACTGCTGGCTTAAACAAAGAAAATCTGTTTTCATATATAATCAACAAAAAAAGTCAAAATGTATGACTGTTAAAGCTAATTTATTGTATGAGTGATTAGCCATTGGAGACCGTATGATATGATGTTATGCTAGCTCAGAACAACCTTTAAATATGCTTATTTTGGTCATATCGACTTGATAAAACCTGTTAATATAGTTGATAAACTGCTTATCTCTTACATGTCTGAAGCATTTGGTCCAACACTGATATTTGAAGTTGCTGTGTTAACTTTAATTGAGGGTGATCGCGGCACAAAATCATAATCCATAACTCGCAATGATAACTGCTCACGCATGCGCGATAAAATCAGTTCATTTTGCCATAGAGACGGGTGTTACAACTAAGCCGCACAGGTCATGTTTTTATTTTCATTTAATTGCATTTGCTATGACTATATAAATCAAATGGCTCTCATGTTAACTTGAAACAGAGGGACTGGCGATATGAATGGCATTTGATTGAAGTCTACACATTAAAATTTCGCGACGCAAACTTAAACAAACAGCTGCGGTTTAAAATAAAATAAAAATCGCGATGCTTGAATTTGGCTCTTTTTTGCTTAATATCTCTGGTTGTGTGTACAGTAGACCATTCATATTTGGATGGCTATACGATTGTAGATAATTACTTGATATGAGTCTATTTGCGTTCCTGTAGCTACACCATATCTTGAGAAATAAACACTGTTACATTTGTACCGCTGTTACAATTGTCCCAGTTCTCTAAAAGTTACAAAGTTGAAAAATACATAGCAGCATTCCCCTATTTAAGACCTACGTTGCAACGTTTGAATTAAGTTTCTAGGTTAAACGGTTCAACCTGAATAGAAAAAATGAATTTGATCAGCGGAATAATAATAATAACTAGAAATGCAATTCCAAGGAATTACCAGTGCATGAAATGCAAAAAATAGATAGATAATGTAGATATGGTTACTAAGGTGTAGCTAGGGTAAATATGGTGGTTGCATAGTTTACAGAGAGTTGATAGTGTGAAGGTAGACAGTTTAAAGCTGAAACATTTTGATTTGCTGATTTCTATTCATGTTAAAATGTTAACTATGGTAACAATGATAACCAGGTTGATTGGTTAACTTAGCTACTGATTTCATGCAGTAATGGTAAAAATGTTAACTATGCTAACTATGCTCACAGTGTTAACCAGGTTGATTAGCTAACTTAGCTAATGATTTCTAGCAGTTATGCTAAAAATGCTAACTATGCTAGCAATGCTAACTATGGTAACAATGCTAACTTAAACTAACAATGCTAACCAGGTTGATTAGCTAACTTAACTGATGATTTCTAGCAATAATGCTAAAAATGCTTACTATGCTAAAATTGCTAACAATGCTAACCAGGTTGATTAGCTAACTTAGTTAGATGTTTTTTACAGTTATGCTAAAAATGCTAACTATGCTAACAATGTTAACTATGCTAACCATGCTAACTAGCTAACTTGCTAGTGAGGACTTTTAATTTGAAACATTTGTTGCTAGGGTATCCATGGTGGCCACTATCAGGAAGCAAGAAGTTACTGCAGCATAATCATGTTGGTTGCTATGGAAACGGTCATAAACGCTTAATTTTAATGGTTGGTATGTTGATTGCTAGGTACATGGAGGTTTCGTGTAGTTGACTGGAGGCATAGTTGATAACTGACAGTTGGAATGGTTGAACAGTTAAATAGTTGAGTAGTTACAATGGTTAAATGATTTAATAGTGTACAGTGAGGACCTTTATTTTGAAACAGTTGTGGACAGAGGAAGTAGTGAAACAGAATCTGTAGTCTAAATGAGATTGTATGCTTAAAGCCTGAGACAGAAGGTGCCTCTCATATAGCGTTTACGCGTCCTCTCTCGCTCCTCGATCCTCACTGATCTACATAAAGAATGATGGAGCGGCAACAATGGGATAGTCTAGCCCTTCTTCTATCTTTCTTTATGTAGATCATTGAGGATCGAGGAGCGAGGGAGGACATATAAACGCTGCTTGAGAGGCACCCACAGTAAATACTTTGAAAGTTGTATGTAGATAGTCTAATTAATGTTGATAGACAGAATGTTTAATGGATGTTGATAGGCAGATTGTTTAATAGATATTGATTGACAGTTTAATGGGTGGATGAGTGAATGGTCTGAAGAAGATGAATGGATAGAAGGTTGGATGGAATGTGCCTTATATTCTTGTTAAGAGAGACACTGATACAGCTCTCTGAGAGTAGTTGATACAGGTGTAATCAATTTAACTGGCTAGTCTTAAGAGAGAGTGTGCTTAAAGCCTGAGACAGAGTAAATCATTTAAAAGTTGAATGTAGATAGTCTAATTAATGTTGATAGACAGAGAGTTTAATGGATGTTGATAGGCAGATTGTTTAATAGATGTTGATAGACAGTTTAATGGGTGGATGAGTGAATGGTCTGAAGAAGATGAATGGATAGAAAGTTGGATGGAATGTGCCTTATATTCTTGTAGACTGGAGAGACACAGCTCTCTACTGAGAGTAGTGGATACAGATACAGGTGTAATCAATTTAACTGGCTAGTCTTAAGAGAGCCAGCCTGAGACAGAGTAGATTGTTTAAAAGTTCAATGTAGAGTGTCTAATTGATGTTGATAGGCAGACTGTTTAGAATGGGTGGATGAGTGAATGGTTTGAAGAAGATGAATGGATATAAAGTTGGATGGAATTAGGAGGACTTATTTTGATACTGTTGTGCGTAGAGGATACAGGGGAACAGAATATGTAGTCTTCAGAGAGGAGCCTGAGAGAAACTGACAGTTGGTGCCCAGGTGGCTGGCCACCTGGCGTAAGATTCTAATTGCTGCAGTGATGTCATAATGAGCCATGTTAAGTCTATGGGGGAAATTGTAATAGTTTTTAACTAATAGTTTAAAAAGTATAAAAGTTACAAAGTTGAAAAATACAAAGCCCACATCGCGTAAGTAAGACCTACGCGTCAAAATTTGAATGGAGTTTCTACGTTAAGCGGTTGAAGCTGAATTGCGTGCGTTAGAAGAAGAACTAGAAATGCAATTCCAAGGAATTACCAGTGCATGAAAATGCAAAAATAGATAGATAATGTAGATATGGTTGCTAAGATGTAGCTAGGGTAAACATGGGTGTTGCATAGTTTACAGAGAGTTGATAGTGTGAAGGTAGACATTTTAAAGATGAAACGTTCCAGTTCTAACTTAACTAATGATTTCTATTCATGTTAAAATGTTGATTAGCTAACTTAGCTAATGATTTCTAGCAGTTACGCTAAAAATGCTTATTATGCTAGCAATGCTAACTTTACTAACAATGCTAACCAGGTTGATTAGCTAACTTAACCGATGATTTCTAGCAGTAATGCTAAAAATGCTAACTATGCTAACAATGCTAAATTTGCTAACAATGCTAACCAGGTTGATTAGCTAACTTAGTTGATGATTTTCTGCAATTATACTAAAAATGCTAACAATGCTAACCATGCTAACTAGCTAACTTGCTAGTGAGGACTTTTATTTTGAAACATTTGTTGCTAGGGTATCCATGGTGGCCACTATCAGGAAACAAGAAGTTACTGCAGTATAATCATGTTGGTTGCTATGGAAACGGTCATAAACACTTAATTTTAATGGTTGCTATGTTGGTTGCTAGGTACATGGAGGTTTCATGTAGTTGACTGTAGGCATAGTGGATGATAACTGACAGTTGGAATGGTTGAACAGTTCAATAGTTGAGTAGTTTTTAATGGTTAAATGATTTAATAGTGTATTATTGCAGTGAGGACCTTTATTTTGAAACAGTTGTGGACAGAGGACGTAGTGAAACAGGATCTGTAGTCTTAATGAGATTGTATGCTTAAAGCCTGAGACAGAAGGTGCCTCTCATATAGCGTTTACGCGTCCTCTCTCGCTCCTCACTGATCTACATAAAGAATGATGGAGCGGCAACAATGGGATAGTCTAGCCCTTCTTCTATCTTTCTTTATGTAGATCATTGTGGATCGAGGAGCGAGGGAGGACATATAAACGCTGCTTGAGAGGGACCCACAGTAAATACTTTAAAAGTTGTATGTAGATAGTCTAATTAATGTTGATAGACAGACTGTTTAATGGATGTTGATAGGCAGATTGTTTAATAGATATTGATTGACAGTTTAATGGGTGGATGAGTGAATGGTCTGAAGAAGATGAATGGATAGAAGGTTGGATGGAATGTGCCTTATATTCTTGTTAAGAGAGACACAACAGCTCTCTGAGAGTAGTTGACACAGGTGTAATCAATTTAACTGGCTAGTCTTAAGAGAGCCAGAGTACTCTTAAAGCCTGAGACAGAGTCAATAATTTAAAAGTTGAATGTAGATAGTCTAATTAATGTTGATAGACAGAGAGTTTAATGGATGTTGATAGACAGATTGTTTAATAGATGTTGATAGACAGTTTAATGGGTGGATGAGTGAATGGTCTGAAGAAGATGAATGGATAGAATGTTGGATGGAATGTGCCTTATATTCTTGTAGAATGGAGAGACACAGCTCTCTACTGAGAGTAGTGGATACAGATACAGGTGTAATCAATTTAACTGGCTAGTCTTAAGAGAGCCAGCCTGAGACAGAGTAGATTGTTTAAAAGTTGAATGTAGATCGTCTAATTGATGTTGATAGGCAGACTGTTTAGAATGGGTGGATGAGTGAATGGTTTGAAGAAGATGAATGGATATAAAGTTGAATGGAATTAGGAGGACTTATTTTGATACTGTTGTGCGCAGAGGATACAGGGGAACAGAATATGTAGTCTTCAGAGAGGAGCCTGAGAGAAACTGACAGTTGGTGCCCAGGTGGCCGGCCACCTGGTGTAAGATTCTAATTGCTGCCGTGATGTCATAATGAGCAATGTTAAGTCTATGGGGGAAATTGTAATAGTTTTTAACTAATAGTTTAAAAAGTATAAAAGTTACAAAGTTGAAAAATATAAAGCAGGCATGGCATAAGCAAGACCTACGCAACAACGTTTGAATGAAGTTTCTACGTTAAACGGTTGAAGCTGAATTGGCTGCGTTAGAAGAAGAAGTTTAATAATAATAATAATAAGAAGACTTGGAATAACAGTACAGTGCATTTTCATGCACTGTAATAATAAGAAGAAGAAGAAGACCGAGGAAGAACAGTACAGTGCATTTTCATGCACTGTAATAAGAAGAAGAAGAAGAAGCCTAGGAAGAACAGTACAGTGCATTTTCATGCACTGTAATAAGAAGAAGATGCCTAGGGAGAACAGAACAGTGCATTTGCATGCACTGTAAAAACCAACGAAACCAGGTTCACCAAGACTATGATAACCCTATTGTCATGGTTGTAGGTAGAATATTTGTGAGAGTGATGAAATGATGAAATGTGAGATGTGTTTTTTTTTTAAAGTTTTTCAAATATTTTAAATACTCTAGATACAGTCTCTCAAAGTATTTTGTTGCAAGCTACATTGGATGACACAGACACTCACATACTGTACACACACCAGGGAGCCGTCACTACAAAATAGAAAATGGAATGAAAATGGAGAACACCGTCAGGGAGGGAAGAATTTAGATTCTAATGTACATAAAGGGAAGATAAGGGATAGTAAGAGATAGTAAAAGTAGACCTATTAGATTATTAAAAGTGTATGAAAGTTTTAGAGTGCCTGTCACAGGCAAGGCTATTATAAACCCAGATGCAGACACAGGCAGGAATTGTAAGTTGATATTCAATATCAGAATCAAAAACAAGCAGTCAACAGCAAGAGCTTGTGAAACCAAAACATACTCAAAGTAAATGTAGCCTTGCTACTACATCAAGAAAAGGAAACTCTAAACTAAATTGTTCCGGTGAAAGTCCAAGATCCTTAGTCATAATCCAGGTTTGACAATCTACTAAACGACTACAATTAATCACATCCAAAAGACAGTCCAGATGATTACATATCTCTCTCTCTCTCTCTCTCTCTCTCTCTCTCTCTCTCTCTCTCTCTCTCTCTCCCTGCACACAGCTGGGTGGGTCTGTTGGCTCGAACCGCTTCTACTTCACTCTGAAGCATGAGGAGGGGGCGGATGGGGAAGGTGGGTGTCTGTCTCGTCTGTCCAAGTTCCACAAACAGCTGCCTGGGTTTAAGGACTGCGTGCTAGTGGACGGCGTGGTCAACTTCTTCCTGGCCAGAACAGACACCGTCCGCAGTGTGGGGTTTGATCCCAAGCTGAGAAGAGTGGCCCACTCTGGTATGTTATCACCTGCTGAGAATGCTATCAAGAGTTCTTGGAGCTTGGATGCATCATGACAGTTCATTTAAACTTCACAGAGTTCGGCAAATTAGTGTGATACAGCCAAAAAAAATAGATCTACTTCATAGGTCACCAAAACAGTTAATGGCCGTTCTAAATTATGTAGGACATTTGTCAGAACCACTGTGCTCATACGGAGGTAATGACATGAAAGGGAGACCACACTGATTGCTATATTTAACAATGATAAATAAATAAATAAATAAAGGTGTATCGGTAAATGTAGTAATTAACCAAATGTGTAGTGTGCATCAATACAGAATTAAGTGTGGTGTAAGTAAGGTAAATGTGAGGAGCGAGGCTGCAGCCAGCCACGCAGACAGACGGCCGAAACAGGAGCGAGAGAGCAAGCAGACAGGAAGGCTTCTTTTAACAGGCCAGGTCACAGCTCCACCTGTAGGTCCAAACAGACAGACAGACAGCCGCCATAAGAAAGGACATGACATGCAGTATAGTGCAGTTTAGACAGCAATATACAGTTGGTTTGCAGAAGGTGGTGATACGGAGGGATCCATGCAGACTGAGGGGTCATCAGGTGGAAAGTGGTATAAATAGCGAAGAGGAGGGGCCCCAGCACCAAGCCCTGGGGCACCCCTGTGTTGTGGTAGTCATATCTGGACAACTGTCTAAAGCCGCCTTCACATTGGCACTCCGTAATTCGCAGTGCTCCCCCGTCGGACGTCGGACTTGACCGTTGGAAGTGTCGGAGGCTTTTCGAGTTTGGGAGTAAAATGTACAATAGTGCTATTTTATTTCTAAATTAATTGTCTAACTGCCCTAATAGTGTTAAGAGACCATGTAAGACAGTGACATGACAAAAAACTTCGTTTGGAAATAATTATTTATTTTACATCAACCGTTCATTTTATTTTTCACAAGATGGGCTTGTGCACCACTATGGATCATACACGTTCCTTTTCGATGACTTTTGTTTTAAACTTTATCGTTTAAAAGCATGTAATATGACATTATAAAAGATAGATATTCAATTTGTTTATCAGTACCATAGCAACGCTAACTTCCTTCGGATAGGAACCGTCCGTTGCTGTCGTACGAGTTCAATTTTTTTAACGCATGCGGATGACCAACGGACCCGATTTTTTTCGCACCGCACTGTTCGGACCCATTCGCATACGGTCTGCGAATCTCCATAGGAAATGAATGACTTCCGGCCGTTTCGCAGCCGCATCTGCTGTGCCAATGTGAAGGCGGCTTAAGCCAGGACATGTGGAACAAGCGCCCCCTTGAGGTAGGATTCAAACCAGGAAAGAGCTGAGTCAGAGATGCCCATGGCTGTGTCTGAAACATAAGTACACACGCTGGGCAGTGTGCATTTTCCGGAAGTTACGTTAGAATAGACTGTCCGAAAGTCAAGCGCTCTTACTAGATGGATTCGTTTGGCGTGATTTCCAAGCGTGCATCCATGCATCTTTTTTGGCCTCAGATATCCCATAATCCATTGCGCAGCGCAGGTCAAGCTCCACACGTCATGCAAATCGTCAACACCCCCCCTCCCCGAGTCAGGTGACGCCAACTAGTTAGTGCTGTGCTGTCCAAATGTAGGTAGGGACGCATACTGAGGAGCAAGCTAACTGAGACGCTACTGGAAAGAAGGTACTGTCCAGCGTGCACGCTTGACTTTTGGACACAGCCTGCGTTTGCAAGTATGGAGAGAAGGACACAGTGGTTGACACAGGAAGGTGTCTAAATGAACAGGAAGTGAACCATGACTCCACACCAGTGTTTTGTCAGGACATTATGATGTAGATGCCTCAGGTATTAGTATTAGTACAAGTAGAGTTGCAATTTATAAATTAACTCTGACTATAAAAGTACTTAAGCACTTTATACATACTTGAGGGTTACTAATACTCTTTCCTGCTTCCCCCTCCCCTCACCTATGTCACTCTCTCTGGCCAGAGTTCTTCATGGATGGCCTGGGACGTTTGCTGGTGGCCTCCTGCCCTATGATGGTTGTTGGGCACCAGCCAAAGCAAGCCCACTCAGATTACACAAAGTTCAGGAGACCAGGGAAAGTAGACACAAATTCTAAACTACGCCTGCATTACTTCAAAAACCATCTGAAATGTGTTGCATATTGAATAAAGGATAATACCTTTTCGCATCACATCAAGAATTGTTTTTCCATTTGTGTTAATGTTGTGTGTTGTGTGAACTTTCTAGTTCAGTTTGGTTTTGTACACTATTTCTCTATAAGAAGAATATGTCCTATTGACTAACAAAGTTGATAGTCTGTCTGTAGAATAAAAGTCTTTTTTTCTGTCTTAAAATTGTTTTGATGTGTTTGGCCACCAGAGGGCAACCAACACATACACATTTTAAAAGACAGATCCAGATATTGGTTAGGAGGGTTATTTTGAAATAATGCATTTGGCTAATTTTATTTCCAAAATTTGTACTTGAAAGGTAATACTAAATTCTGCCTGTAATGATTGAAGCATTTTAGTGCAAAACTGTCTTAAGTCATAGATTCTGAACCTTGTCAGTTGTGGAATAGGATAATTTTTTTTTTTTTTTAAATCACCCTCAGGTCATAAAAGCACCACAGATAGCCTGACCACAGCAAAGTCAGACTTAAGAGTCATTCTGATTTTCTAGCAATTTCTTTAACCATAAATCTTGTGTAAGTGTAATTTCTTTTAATGTGTTAATTGTTTTTGGCCCTCCGCTGTTATTTTGTACTTTTATATTGCACTCTTATTTTTCAATGTAATATTATCCGTTTGAAAGTTGGTCATTGTTTTCAAAAGAAACAAAATCTCAACACAATCTTGCAAATGCGTGTGACAAAAAAAGGTGTCTGTGTTGCAAATATTGTGGTTACAGTAGGTGTGGAATTGCAGTGAGTGATGCATGTTAAGACACAGGCGTTGACACTCTATTAGTCAAGTGTATCACTATGTTCCTTTGTATTCAGTCTTGTACTCAACTGTGCTCTTGATAGAATATAATGCATTCCAGTTTCCATGGAGCATTGTTCTGAATGCTGATTCGTCGTCATGAACAGGTGACTCAAGAGCTTCATGTAACATGTATTGGTCTAAATACTGAAGTGAGCACCACTCAACCCATCAACTATTCTTTTGCTTCTCCTTTAGGCAAATGTGACCTTATGTTACCCTTGTACTGTAGTCCATAATTATAGCCCTAGACATAGTTTGAAGAAAAGGCTAACCTTGCTCAGTTAAGTGCTGCTTTCTATATTGTTCTGTTATTCTCTTTTTCATTTTGACACATGTTTGGTGAAGAAGAGTGGGAAGTGAAATGTGACTGTAATTTGTGTACTGTAACTACAGGTTTAGAAGAATTAGAATCTTGCCCTTTGGACTGAATTAGCAAAATGATTTTGCAAAGTTATTATATTAGCATAATGCAAGTGTACTATGCATGTCACTCGTTGGTTGTTAAAGTAGCAGAGAGTGCACGCACATCCAACGTATACAGGTGCAAGGTAAAATTGAAGTCGATGAATTAAAAAAAAGTACCCGCACACTGTTGCTGCTGCTCCCAAAGTGATTTAATTACACAACGCTTCGTCAGGTGTTAACAGAACAACAGGTCGACTCGTTGGTTGTACTCATGAGTGAAATGGGGGCCCAGAGTCAAACATTTAAGTTCATGATTATCACACAATTAACACTTCAGTATGGTCTGTCTATAACATCCTCTTACAAATTCCATGTATGTATTTATGTCATTTCTGCATGTCATGTACAGTGGCTATAGTAAGTATTCATACCCATGCTAAAGTTGACTAAAAAGAGGAATATAAAATCATCTTTTGAGAATTGATTGTAATGCCTTAATTCAAAAAATGAGTAAAAATCAAACCGCTAAGGACACTAATTTTCTTTGTGATTGAAGAATGTATCGTAAATAGATAAATGTTCTTCCTTAAATACAGGGAGCATAAGTAATTGACCCCTATGTTAAATTCCCATAGGAGCAGGAGGATTTTTTATATGTTTTTATTTTTAAAGGCCAGCTATTTCATGGATCCAGGATATTATGCATCCTGATAAAGTTCCCTTGGCCTTTGGAATTAAAATAGCCCCACATCATCACATACCCTTCACCATAGCTAGAGACTGGCATGGTGCTTTTTTCAGTTAGCCTATTAGCCTGTTTGATTTGCATTGAGCTCAATGAGCATCAAACAGGCTAATAGGCTAACTGGAAAAAGCACCATGCCAATCTCTAGCTATGGTGAAGGGTATGTGATGATGTGGGGCTATTTTAATTCCAAAGGCCAAGGGAACTTTATTAGGATGCATAATATCCTGGATCCATGAAATAGCTGGCCTTTAAAAATAAAAACATATAAAAAATCCTCCTGCTCCTATGGGAATTTAACATAGGGGTCAATTACTTATGCTCCCTGTATTTAAGGAAGAACATTTATCTATTTACGATACATTCTTCAATCACAAAGAAAATTAGTGTCCTTAGCGGTTTGATTTTTACTCATTTTTTGAATTAAGGCATTACAATCAATTCTCAAAAGATGATTTTATATTCCTCTTTTTAGTCAACTTTAGCATGGGTATGAATACTTACTATACCCACTGTATGTCATTATACAGTAATTTCCCGCATATAAGCCGCATTGTGTATAAGCTGCAGGACAGTGTTTTATGCAAGTTGAAAGAAACAAAACCATATTAAGAACATATTAACTGCCCCCTTAGCTGAAGAATTGAGCAAAAATCAATGTATAAGTCGTGGGTAATAGCTGGGAAATTGTGGTATTAGACAAAAGTCTAAGACAAAAGACAAGTGTCCCCTACTTATGCTTGATGAAACTAACTCTCTCCAGAGCATGAATGGCATCAATGCAGTGGAATACAGCATCATGTGAAACAAAGTATCCTGGATCCTGGGCTGCCCCATTGAACCATAGTCCAGAGCAACGCTCGCTCCTTTCCAATTGTGAAAGGCACAGTAACTTTGAGTCAGTGATGTTTCAGCTAGAGAACTAAAGGTGCATCGCCATCGAGTGGAGTTGGTCAACAGAGGCAAGATGCGGGGTAACTGAGTAAAAGGGATTATAATCCTTATACATTGACTTCCACAGTACGTGTTGGGTTAATCTCTTCTGTTACTGAAATGGTAGCAAAATGTGCTAGAAGCACCAAGACCATATGTTTGAGTCCCAGAAACATTTGAAACACGTATGATAAACTGTTGGCTTTGATGTGCTGTGTGTATGATAGAAAATAATTCTGCCATCATGCAGCTCTGATACTTAAAAGCTATTAGCTAAATTTAAATCTTTTACGGGGGCCCTAAAATTCCTGTCTCTTACATAGTATACAGTAGGCTCTCCTCTATTTGGTGATGTCTGAATCAAGCATGCTGATTTGGGAGAACTTGTGTCTGCATTGGCCCATGCAGGTCAGGAGTGATTTAGAACATTTGTGACCTGCTGGAGGTGAGCGATTTGTCAGGAGCTTGCTTCGCAAATCCAAGAGCTTATCACTGGAGTTGTCTGCAGGTGCCTCTGCCCTGGATTGGTCTTTGGCACCTGTGGGTTTGTTTAGCTGACCTCAGCGGGAACTCCCGGCGGTGGCGCTGCCCCTCGGGTCATCTTCCGGTGGGTATTTGGACAAGGCCCCGGAATCAAAGGTGTTGCGGGAAGCCCCCGAGCTCCCAGAGCTAAGTGGACATTTCCTGGGGAAACATGAGGCAGATCATGCAGGCCAGCGCTGTGTGCCATGGCTCAGGGATGAATGCCCTCTTTATATTGAGGTGGAAGAGAGAGTGCGAGAGAGAGAGAGGGAGCGAGAGAGGGGAGCGAGGCTGCTCACCTACTGTGCACTCTTCCCTCTCACTCACTTCTCCCTCACTTGCCTCCTTCTCAGTTGCTCTCGCTGTCCTTCTGTCCTTCTTTGCTGCCACCCCCATCCCCTTTAGAACTTCCCACAACCAATTATATTGAACATATGCACTCATAATGAAGCTACTATTTCTTTAATGTAGCTTATTCTGGTCTTTGTCTTGCTTAATATATACCTTCCAAATAGAACACTGATTGCCAGGAGGAATAGACTTTTCCAGTAGCCTGGGTTTTCCCATACTGCCTTGCGCGGTGATTTCAATCCCGCTGCTAAGCCAGTCTGGAAACTAACGCCCTAATGTTCGCCTGATGTTGGCGAACCAATCACAGAACATCCGAGAAGTTTCCGTTGCCCTCTTGCGTCTACATTCGACGCCAAAGGATTTACGGCAGCCCTTAGCGTTGCATACGAACGAGTTGGGTGAGCTATGCGCATTTGATAGACATCCGTGGCGCCCAATGAACGGATCTGGGCATTTTTTCAAATACGAGAAAATGAACGTCTGGTTGCCAGACCACGTCTCATTTGAGAAGTGGGAGGCGTTAGCCAGGCTACTTTTCCAGAGGGATTTAGGGTTTTTCTAAATTAAAGTGTGTGGTGGCCACTATTATTAGTATGCGTGTGTGTTTGTCCGTGTGTACTGTACGTGCGTGCGTGCGTGCGTGCGTGCTTGTAGGTATTCTGGACCACAAGATAACTCACTTACAGAACAAGTTAAGAATGAAATCCTCTTAGTGAAAATCAGAGATACTATAGAGCTTCCATTACACCTACCCTGGCAACAAGGTATGGGAAGATATATCTCCATATCCCTATCACAGCACTGATTCCCTCTGCATTTTAGTGTGTGTGTGTGTGTGTGTGTGTGTGTGTGTGTGTGTGTGTGTGTGTGTGTGTGTGTTTGTGTGTGTGTTTAGTTATAATAAACGTATAATAAATACAACACGTAAGCATACATTAACATACATACTGTAGCAGAAGCATTTCATTCAGACTTACAATAGCCTATAGACAGTTACAGCTGCTCTGTGAGTGCTTGTGCAAAATGGTTGCTTTCACATCACTCAGCTGAGGGGTTTGTGCTTGAGATGACCAGTTCAGACCCATACTGATAACTTGCTTTGAGTATTCTTTAAAATGCTATATAGTTCAAGTCTAGAGTTCTAGAGCTGTTGCAAAACAAAAAGGAGCTCTATCCATCCTGCGCCTCAGCTTCTACATATCCTATGCATTAATTCAAAGAACAGTATAGAATAGCAGGTCGAGAATCCTATAGATTAACGCAAGGAGGGGCGAGACTCATGCCTCCTTACAGTATGTAGGCCTAAGGATATAGGACTTGATATTTGGTTTTGCAATAATATAGCTACATTATGAGTGGATTGAGGTTAGGATGAGGACACTCAGGCTTGTCTGGGTCACCGCCCCACTACCACGTCACACAGCCTGCAACTCTCAATTACTGTAGACTGCCTCTAACCCACACTGCCAGCCTATGTATAGCAGAGGGATTGGTCTCAGCCCGGCTTCATGTCCTTGCAGGGCCTTGCAGGCATCTGTGGGGATGAGAAGAGTCAGGACTCAGAGAAATGCCTCGGAGACAGGGTGAAGAGATAGGGCCGTATTAACAAAGTGAAAAATGATCAGTAAAAACTAACACACTAAATAGCAATAACAGTAAAACAACAGTAAATATTAGATATAAAATGAGATATAAAATAATACAGAAACAGACTAAAATATGTGAGAGAGGTCACTGAATGAAAGACGGGGTTTTTTTAGAGCTAATTTATGCAGAAGCAATTCAGTGTGATGTACATACATGTAAATAAAAGAAAAAGGAGCCTTCAAATGCATGATAAAAAAGAGTGAAAGAAAAGCAATTTTACTTAACACACTCACACACACACACACACACACACACAAACACACACACACACACACAGGGTCTAGTCCATATGCACCTACCCCTTGAGCCTGAGCCTGTTCTCTGGTTGGTCTGACCCGCTGATGAGAGTCCCAGCTGCAACCCAGCCAAGACACCCACAGCTGCTTCCAATATGAGCTCTCCCTTCGTCTGCTCACCAACTGCAGCGCAGCCTAATGCCTCGGCCTTCTAGAAAATTCCACAGCCCTCCGGGCTAAAAACAAACAGTTTAGTCCTTAGTCAACAGTTCTTTACTTTCTCAGCAATTTTTGAGAGATGTTCATGTAACAACTTAAATGAACACAAAATAAATTATCTTTACAAGAGAGATCTTTTTTTTATGTTAATGAATATGAATCACTTTACATGTTTAATGACAAACCCTCACACACGTGGTTGCATCTACATAATGTAACTAACAGAATTTACAGTTCAAGTGTCAACTTTTCATCAAAATGATTTTTTCAGTGTACTGTAGGACTGTGTTCCACTGTGCCGATGATGCAACTTGTCACTAATGCACACTGTGTAAATCACAGTCATTACATCCATGGACCATGGGTTGAAATAGGGCTCGGGATCATGACGTGAAAACTTCGCGGACACAGCCATATTGGCAGCCTCACTCCTTAGTTTACTGTGGATTACTATGGATTTACTCCCGCCTATTAGTGTGTTCCTGTTACTTAGTTTTTGCCTTCTTGGTCCTATGTTGCTTGCTGTGTAGTGGGGTGTAACAGTGCAACCCACGATAGCAAGAGGAAAAGAATCGCTAATACTCTGCTTCTACATCTGAATGAATGGATATTACGTTTGGTGCGCTACCAAGATGGCGGCAATATTCCTAGAATGCAATGCGTGTGCCCGAGCCCTATTGTCCGGTAATCATCACGGGGTAGGTGTGTGAACTCAAAACTCAAACTCAAAACTCTAAAAAGTCTTACAGCACAAGGCTGAAAGTTGTCACTCACAATTTATGTTAACAGATGTACACTCTCTAAATGATGTTCAAACATGAAGAGGAATGACAGGTCCTGATCATAATCAGCCATTCATACAGAGAATGACCATGTGACTGGTTACTGTATGTGTGAGACTGTCAGCTACTGTGCTAGATTCACATGGTCTCCTGAGTGTAAAAGTCACTATACAGTACTTTAAGGAAACAAGATTAACCTATGACACTATGGCTGTTTTCACAATATTTGCGCAGATCATTTTTTCTTGTACTATAAGCTACTCAGTTTGCTAGTTTCCCAGTAATGCAATGACAACTTGTTTCCTAAGTTATGTCTTTGAGAGCGATGATAGTTGATATGTTGATAGCCAGACTGGAGCAGGAGTACATTTTGTGAGGAATTTCCACCAGTAGGCCTAATGTCTTAAGATTTACGCTGTCTTGTGTTTAGTCTAACTTTACTCCCAGGCCACCACTTTCCTTTGGCTTACTACTGCTGGGGAAACCAGTTCCTTTAATCACAAACCATTGTGGCATGATAACACACCATCAGGGCTCTTTTCTAAATTAAACAAACAACTTTAAAAGATGTCACTTCACTCCTGGCATATCTCTATGGTTCATATAGAAAGGCTCCCCCACTTCAAAACCCTTACCCTTATAATGAGCAAGAATACAGTATGTGAGGTTTTCAATTGACCCATGCATTCCTTGCATGTTATTACACAGCTAACAGCTTGGCAGACAAATGTGCAAGGAGTCATGCTGTTAAGTATGTTTTAAGATGGCATCAGCACCAGTTTATGTTTATAGCATCTAAATAGCATTCAGAATACATGTCATATAGTGGGATTCTTGGTGTGTTTCAGACCACTGATACTGTACATCAGAGATATGTCAAGTACATCAGAGATATGTCCTGGTTTTGTGTGACACATAGAAGTTGCATCTTTGCATCAGAATTCATGTGTATAGGATGTAGGATTCCTAATTGTAATGTTTGGTCATTCTTTTCCGTCTTTGTCTAATTCTCTCTCACTTGACGCACACTCTCCCACACTCTCCGGGTCTTCTCACTCTCTCTCCTCTCTCTCTTTTAGCTCACATAGTGTCTCTCTCTCTCTCTACCCTCTCACTCCCTCCTTTCCCTTCCACATCTCAGCATGTGATTTTCACCACTCCTCTTTTGAACATGTCTGCTACACACTCAGACACACACACACACACACACACACACACACACACACACACACACACACACACACACTCAGACACACGCACACACACACACACACACACACACACACACACACACACACACACGTGCTGGTGTGAGGAGTTCACTGTGGCGGCTCTGGGGAGTGGGGGTGTCGGAGCGGGGCGGGAGGCGTGTTTGCAGTGCTGGGGTTTCAGGGGGCCCTCTCTGCTTGTTCCCCCCTCCCGCTCCGGACATGTTTCTCCAGCAGGGGGACTGGGACTGAGGATGTTCAGACATTCCCGCACGCGCACACAAACACACACATACACACACACACGCACAGATACTCTCACACACACACACACACATGCGCACATACACACATGCCGCCCCAACCCCAGAACCGGATAGTGATGAGGTAGGGGTCCAAGAAACACATGTCTGGTCGTTTATCTGGCAGAGATCTCTGCTGTTTCTCTCTGTCCAATGGCTTGAAGCAGACTCTAGGACCTCAAAACAGTATGATGTACCATTCTACACAATTCTGTCAAGGCTACAAAATGGTAAAACATCCCTTCCCCCCAGACTACTTTAGAAACTCTTACTGTAAGAAGTGCTTCGCAGGAAGTGATTCGTTTCATAAGTAGTGTCATAAGTAACTATAAGAGAGACATATCAACGAATCGCAAATACTTCCCAATCCCTACTTTTCTTTCTTTTCAAAATACACAATGTTTAAGTTCTATTGACGCGCCCTTATACAGAGCTCAGGGGCTGCTGCACATGTTTGCAGACTTGCAGATGCTGGGCGAGTTTATTCTTTCCTAGTGACGTGACCTGAGATTGTCTGCTGCAGGGGTTTCTTTCCTTCCACAAGGGTAGCCACGGTAGGCTCCATATTGGAGAGGCCCCTCCCACTCGGCAGACACCCAGGACTCTTCTGGCACTCCAACAAAAAAAGTAGAGAATATCCAGTCGTGGGTGGATTGAAACCCAACTCTCTCTCTCTTTCTCTCTCTCTCTCTCTCTCTCTCTCTCTCTCTCTCTCTCTCTCTCTCTCTCTCTCTGTGTGTGTCTAACTCACATTCTGTCTGTCTGCTCTTCTCTTGCCTTTTCACTCTCTTTTTTTGTGTCTCACTCTTTCTGTCTCACTCTATTCTTTCTCCCTCCCACTCCCCACTCCCTCTTCTGGTTTTCCCTTCCTTTTTCTGTCTCACTGTTTTGTTCTCCATTTTTACACCTACAGTATCTGATCTACTGCAGCTTCAGCTGTGTTGATGCTGATGGTAAGGGCTGTCCAGGCATTACTGACCACCCCCCTCCTGTGTCCCCCCAGTCCAGCTCAGGTTACCCCAGAGCACCTTGGGTTTGCTTTGGAAGATGGTCCATTTTTGTTCCGATCCTGTCCAATGTCTCTTCTGACCTCACCGCGTTCTCACCCTGTCTCTGATTTCCTCACCGCATGCGTGTTTGTTTGAGAACTACTGTGCACAGTAACACAAGAAGGTACAAGTTCACGTCTATGGTGGGGCCGTGAGTCTCTCTTCCTCTATCTCATCTCCTTCTTCGTCCTTTCTGTCTGCCTGTGCCTCACAGTGGGGGGGCAGTCTGCTGGCGAGTCGCTGGAGGTTGATGTTGAAAAGCAGCCAGTCTGATGTGGCTAGCAGCTCTCGGCCTCATTCAAATTTTCCACACAGAAATATTCCTCTGCAGCTGAGTTTGTCTCTCTCTTCTCTGGCTCAAGTTTCCCCCTGTTTCCAGTTCCCATCCTTCCCCATCTCTCTCTCTCTGTCTCTCTCTCTCTCTCTCTCTTTTGAGCTCTCCTTTTTGAATAATCTCCTCATTTAAGTTTTTCCTTTTTCTTTTCTGTCTTTCTTTCTTGCTTTCTTTTTTCCTTCCTTCCTTACTTCCTTTCAATCTTTCTTTCTTTCTGCGAGGTTACACATTTCAGACCTGCTGCGCTATGAGCTGTCTGGATTTTTAGATGAGGCTTCCTTGCTCTCTGTCTTTCTTTCTCTACCTGCAACTCCTTTTCTTCACTCTGTCTTTCATCTGTCTTTATTCCTCATTCTGACTCTCTCTCTGTCTTTCTCTCTTTCTCTCTGTTTCGCCATCATCCCTCAGTGCCCTCTGTTGGCAGAAAACAGAAGTAACCCCCACCACAGGACTTTGATGGACATGCAGTGTGGAGCTCTGCCTTTCTTCTTCTCTCTCTCTAACTCTCCTTCTCACCACGGTTCCCTCTCTCTCTTGCCTCATGAAAGAAGACATGCTTAAGATGCATTCCAGACAACTTGGACATTGGAGGTCAAACTTGTCCCATTTAGAAGTGGAAACTCCGACTTCGAGTGGCATTCCACTGTATTTCATCCAAGTAAAAGGTCAGAATTCTTGACTTCCGAGTTTGTCTGGAATGAAATCTGGAGATTCCAACTAGGAAATACTGGATTCCCTGCAGTTTACACACAAAGGGCTCTATCTTGGTGATCAGTGGTCAGTGGTCAGTGGTGAAAATACATTCCGTACATTGATTTAGGGTTGTGTCCAGTCCACATTCGGGATGGTTTTGTTATCAAATGTTGGGCACTTGGAGCAAAAATGTTGTTTTTTCTTAATCAGTCATGGGTGTATTTGGGCGTAACATCCTTTAAATCAATGAGAATGACGTCTGTCATTCCCTTTAACTGCAAGCAGCACAATTCAAACAGCACATCGGTATTTGATAATCAGTAGTGCATTTGAAGGAATGTGCTTGCACGCAAGACCGTATGGAACAGGTATTTCACTTAACCAT